>NC_071992.2:73019891-73325760 GCF_028885655.2 Pongo abelii
ACAGGCATGAGCCACCGTGCCCAGCCAAAAATCGGAAAATCTTAATCGTCCATGTACACCTCACTAACATGTCCAGATGAAGGGAGTGAACATTAGTCGGAGTGTTCATTCCAGCAAGAAATGGGACCACTGTTTCAATCTAAAAGGTGATGATAGTTCCCACTCTTCTCCTATGTTACCTTTCTATCCACATCTGAAACATCCAGTCATGACTGTGTACCATCAGTGGTCCTCATTAATTAATTGATGGTGATATTTTAGCCAACGTATCAGCAAATGTTCTTTGCTGATTCTGCCTCCCCCATCCCCAACAGTTTGATTTGTTGTTATTCTGTAGCTACTGCCCATGTGGAGTGAGCCACAGTCAATGGAAATCATAACACATGGGGAGTCTTGTTGCCAGGTAGGGAAGGTAAGCACACTACCCTGCAGGGTAAAATTCACTCACTACAGTGGTAATCAGCTGTCACCAACTTGTGACATTGATGCCTTGCGTTGCACTGAGGAAGAATGGTGGTCATCAATACTTACTGGTGTTAACCATCTGCTAAGTAAGGACTTACTTAAAGCTAGTGCATGTATTTCTATTCTCTGAATTTCAGCTGTAGGACTCACTAATCACTTAACTGCCGGATGGTTGACAGACAGCTGACTTCTGCTGTCAGTCAGGAAGCAGTGCTAGAAATTGAAATTATTTCCTTGAACTCTGATTTTTCGTAGATGAAATAAGCAGGGGTCTAGCTTCAGTTCTTAGTGGGATAGAGCCTTGGGTACAGTGTGTAAACTCTCCAAACCTGTTTCCTCCTGTTTACCATGTAAAGGCTGAATAAAATAGATTTTGATTTCTCTGTTTTCATAAGACATAGAATTTTTTATTTGACTATTATAATCAGGCAAAAATTTAGAACAAGTACTGTTATTGGACTGAAAGCTCCTATTCCATCTTTTTAGATTCCACCCATGTGATCTAGTGTATGGTACTAATTGCATTTATGATGAAGAAATTCTAAAATCACAGATGTTGATTAATTTAAAAATAGAACTTATGCATTTTTATTAAGCTGTTGAGTTATAGGGTCTGGGCACCACTTCCTGATTTTCTGGCACAACCCAGTGGTAATGAGAATTGTGAGTGCAATGTCAGCATCATGCAGAGATGAAATTAGGGGACCCATTTGTCTTTTGGCTGCTTTTTGCAGAGATTCTTTTACACAACCTATCTATTCCTAGTTTAGTCAGACCTCTAATTTACCTGGGTTTTTTTGTGATACAGACTTCAGTTTTTCCCAGTGGGATCTCCCCGTCTTATTTCTCCCAAGAGAACTAGTTAGGTGATTGGTTGCAAGAGGTACTGTGGGACATTTTGGTACAGTTAGATAATGTGTGCAACATCATGTGCCAACATTGTATGAGTAGGACTGCGCTTTTCTAGAATTGCTAGATGTAGATGTGAGAGAAGCTTGAATGTTGCATATATTTAATTCTCTTTAAAAATGTGTTTCTTGTGTATGTTGTGTTTTCTACTATCTAAAACTGTAATCCACATCAAAACTGCTTATCAAATCTCCTGGGATGCTCGCATAAGAATTGAAATAGATAAAAAAGCATCTGCAAATTAACATGCCAGGAATTTTTCTGGTTTCTGGCTGTCCCACTTCACACTGTGGGAATAGTACTGGCTCCCTCCAGCCTGGGAAACTTTGCATGGTGCTTTCATCTTTGTAACACTTCCTTCTCTCTCAGCACCAGGAACAGGGCCTGTTTGCACTGCAGTGAATGAGATAATTTTCCAAGGTGGGAGTGCGATGCACCAGGGATTAGCTGATATTTAAAGAACATGAATGAAAGCAGCAAACACCTTACCAGGGCAGGCCGCACGAGCCTTTGGGCAGTTATTCCCTTGTAGGATTTGAAGTTTTATTGGCAGCTGATTAGGTAAACTAGAGTCGTTTGTCCCCTAGCTGCATCCCTACCCAAGAAGAGAGGTGGCCAGTAAATGTCAGCTGAGGCACTGAAGGCTGCGATGCACCAGCCCAGTGCCCTGTGAGGACGGCCGCATCAATAGTGGTAACACTCAGTGCATGTGAGTTTGCTTTTCAGACCTAATGATTACTTCAAGTCAGGGATTTTAACTTTGTCAGAAACTTGAGTTGTAAAACAGATTGGTCTCCTGAAAACTTCCCTGTCAATCAAGAGCCTTCATTTTCTTTTTATTTATTTATTTGTTTATTTTTTATTTTTATAACTTTTTTATTTTTATTTTTTTGTTATTATACTTTACGTTCTAGAGTACATGTGCACGACGTGCAGGTTTGTTACATATGTAAACATGTGCCATGTTGGTGTGCTGCACCCATTAACTCGGCATTTACATTAGGTGTATCTCCTAATGAAGAGCCTTCATTTTCAATCTGGAATACATCACTATTTCTTAAACCCCTGACCTCTTTCTGCTTTGATTTTTTTACCTAATATGACCAATACGAAATCCAAACACTTACATAGTTTGCTATTGCCAGGCACTGGTTTAGCTATTTTACATGTATTACCTCATTTAATACTCCTAACAGCTCTGAGGTAGGTTCTGTAATTATGCCATTTTATAGATGAGGAGACTGAGGCATAGAGAGATGAAATACTTTGATCAGGGTCACACAAGCTAATAAGTAGTGAAGCAGGTACTTGCATCCAATCAGACTGATTCTAGAATTCCCTTCTCTTGACTGCTATACTGTACTGTCTTCAAAAAATGTAATGCACATCTCCCTTATTTCTTTGCATTTGGTTTGACTGTGTGAATTCACATTTCCCATTTTATGGGAGATGTTTGAACCAATGAATATGAATACTATTTTTCTGGGCTTAGATAGTTTTGGGGGGCTTGAATAAAGCACCTCATCTGTGCTACTTGTGAATTACTTTCTAGAGCAGCATGAGTTCACACCTAGATAACGTGTTCTCAGAGGCACTGCATATACTCATACAAGTGAATAATGTGCAATCCTAGGGGTGCCACTTACATAGACTACCATGGTCATGATGACCCCTGAGATTGTGCAGTGTGCAGCCTATGCAACTGTCTGTGCAGCCCTTCAAAAGCTGCCTGACAGTCTTATTTAGATAACTTTCAGGAACATACAGAAAATGAATATACCTCTGGTAATAGTTCATGCTTTATAGGCTTA
Organism: Pongo abelii; assembly: GCF_028885655.2. Classification (NCBI taxonomy): domain Eukaryota; kingdom Metazoa; phylum Chordata; class Mammalia; order Primates; family Hominidae; genus Pongo; species Pongo abelii. The sequence continues at coordinate 73,023,077 of NC_071992.2, forward strand.
CCTCAGTGCATCACAGCTACCTTTCAGTTAAAAATGTATGAATGAAAAAATAAAAATATGTTATGTAGAAAATGTCTGTATATTAAAATATCCATATAAAAGCAGCAGCTACCAGGTAAATAAAGAAGCTGTTAGGGTGGCAGCTGAACAATCAAAGTAAGTACCTGCACTCATTTCTAATTTAGATGGACGTTAGTAACCAGACTATGGATGTTACACTTAACAAAATCATCATCTTTGTAACTTTGCAAATTAGACACTGACACAATAGAATCAGAAAATAAAAACCAAATGGAAGTATTTCAGCTGTCATTTAGCTTGAAACAAGCAAAACTCACTCACACATCAGACTTCAGGGAATCATGGATGCTCTTTAATGAAGAGCATTGTGGTTAAAAATCAGGCAACACTTGGAAATTTTTATGAGACAAGGGCAGACTACTTTATGGATGAAGTGAAACAGAGCCCTCAAACTGTTTTTATCAATTAAGGACATTCAATATTACATGAGTTATGTAGCATTTATACTGCTTAGTTTTAGGAAATAATAAGTTAACTGGCTAAAATAAAAAGCTCTCTTTTTAAGCAGCTTTAATTAGGTAAAAGTCAATGCTTAATAGTCTGTTAAAGCATTATTTTAAAAAATAGTGGAGTGGAATTCATTGTAAGCTGACAATCTTAAGTTGGTGTGGTGTAGGTCTCTGCAATTACGATGGTTATTGCCACCTTTATTAAGGGAGGAGGGCTAGCACGGGGCTTCATGTGGAGTTTGGAGCACACTTGAATTCCATTCCCTTAACTGTTCACAGCAGTGCTGTGTGCATCAGCAGTCATCAGGGCTGTGGCAGGGTGTCAGCAAAGTGACATATAACCACACTCTCGCTACTGTGTCGCTCTTCATTTAGAAAGTTCAGTGTTAATAGTAGGATGAGGATTTAAGCATCTTGAGGGCAGGATGTTTTGTCTGTTTCTTGACTGCTCTATCCCCAGGGCCTGGCACCCAGTGAAATGAATGAACTGTTTCCTGATCTGACTGCATGGACACTCTGTGTACTCATGAGGCATAGGTCTGTTTCTGTGAACAGCTTTACTATATGTGATGTCTTCTAATGACTTGGACTTCTTTTAATATTGTACTTATTTTTATTTCATATTGTGACCTTGAGGCCAGTTAGCCACCCAGGTTTCATCTGACAGTCATGTTTTGTAGTTGATTAGAGCAATTAAAGTTTTATCTATTGGATAAAATTCAAAAGTTATCAGCCATCTGTGAAAACCACTGTACTATGGACCACAGACCAAGGAGGATTTTCATCTTATGAAAAACAAAGAAATTATATTAAGATCCTAATACCAGAAGGTGGACATTCCTTTATAGAGAATGTCTTAGTTTGCTCAGGTTGCTATAACAAAATATCTCAGGCTGAGTAATATATAAACAACAGAAATTGATTGCTCACAGTTTTGGAGTCTAAGATCAAGGCCCCAGCAGAGTTGGTGTCCAGTGAGGGCTCCTTCCCCATAGATGGTGCCTTCTATGGGGGTTCACAAGGCAGAAGGGACAAGGCAGCTCTCTGGGGCTCTTTTCTAAGAGCCTGATCAAAAGCACTGATCCCATTCATGAGGTTGCAGCCTTTGTGTCCTAATCATCTCCCAAAGGCCCCATGTTCTAATACCATCACCATGCTGATTAGGTGAATTTTTTTTTCTGCTGTGATCTTATTGTTAACATAAGAATCATTTCAGTAACATAAAATATGATATTCATTAAGCATGGTGGCCAAGTTAGCATTATATTAGCTCTAATTAGCTGTAATTGAATTTTTATATTTTATGCAATTAAATTGTCAAAACCAACCATTACTATATATATTAATACACAACTGTGGACTTTAAAAGTGTTAGTAATTCAGTCTTCTAGGACTCCTGTATTCTCAGAAATCGTTTGCATGTAGTTTTTGTCATTCTGAAGAGTGCCCATTTCACAGATGAAAAAACTAAGGCACAAAGCGGTTGTGTCGGGCCCAGGAGTTAACTATCAAATGTAACTGAAGACTCATGATTCCAGGTATTGTGTTCTTTCTAGTCTACAGTACTGTGTATACCAAGAATCCTCATTAAGTACAACATAGTCATCCATTAGCAAACCTGAGATAACCAGAAAGCCTTAGTTAGATGTACATAGGTATATAATTTCTTCCTTGCTGGGGCAACCTTTGGAACTCCCTTAGAGCAGGAATCTAAGAAGAAAAATCAATGTATCCCTCTTACTATAGGCAAAATAGCATTTCTTAATTTTCAACTCGTATCATCTGCTTCTCCTCTCACTTATTTTGCAAGAAGAGTCATTGATGCCAAGTCAGGCCACCATAATGGCCAGTTTTAATTACTGCATCTCCAGTCTTACACTAGACCTTGCAGAGGGGTCACACTTTACTGTAGTGACTGTAGTGCAGTTGAATGTGCAATGTTTGGTGGTTTTACAAATGTTGGAGAGAATTTGTACTATAGGACATAGGGTCTTAAGGTAAAAGTGTTGGGCTGAGAATCCTATTTTATATATATGGCAGATTTCTAGAGCTGATGTCGACAGCTGTAATGTTAACACATTTTCAAAGCAAAGAAAGTTGGATAGAAGAGTTATGAAGAGAAAATATTGGTGATGATAGGTGACATTTCCAAACGATATTGAAAATAATATTCCAGGAGAGAATTTGATTAGGTAGAAAATGCAAACTCAGTACACTGCTTTCCTACGAAAACAGTGAAGACTCTTTAATAAGAATGAGATATTCTGCTTTTTGGAAGCAGTGACATGAGCATTCTGCAGGAGTTCAAACAGTTAAATAATTGTTACGCCTTGGCCCAGGAGTCTCAGCCTATCTGCAGAGAAGAGGTAAATATTAAGTACCTGAAGCCTTTGCTCTGAGGTCAGTGTTGGGGGAGGATGTTTGTAGTAAGGTTTGGGTCTTGGGGATGCATTTATAAACTATAGAGATATGTGGTCTATGCCTGGAAGCTGCCATTTTTGTTTCCTCTAGAAGTTCCAGAGTAGAAGGCACCATCATAGTCTCCAACCATCACCTCAATGGCATCCCTGAACTACATCTGGGCTGTAGTTCCAGCAACTGACCAGAGGCACTCTGTACCTCATCAAATTGTAATTAATCTTCTTTTTTCCTCTCTCTCTCTGTCTCTGTCTCTCTGACTTGTATAAATCAAGTCATGATCCTTAGTAAATATCTGAAGAGGTACCTATTAAATAGGAATAGTAATACAGGAATTCTATCTGTACAGTTTATACTTGTTTTGGTAAATGACTGATCTCTTGTAAAACTTGAGAGCTTTTTCTGGGCTATTCAGTGTGCATAATGAATATTGATATCTTAGGGCTTTAAAAAATAGCTTCTTTATGTAGGAGTTAGTGTGCTTGGAGACCAGTTTGAGAATTTTGAAAAAAAAATTTTTTTAATGTCAAAGTAGGATTTAATTTAAACTTTAGCGTCTTCATCTTAACCCTCTTTCAACTTCTCCAGAAGAGTTATTAGCATAAAAGCTTAATGATTTACATCTGAAGGTTATGTATGTACTGAGGAAATTCAGTGTTGATTCTAAATACTTCTCAGTCATCCTTAAACCCAGCTTGAAGCTCTAGGGTGCTTAAGCGTAGTTCATTATTACAGAAGTAAGTCATCAGTGAATTGTTTGGCAAACAGCAGTTTGTAGTGGTTTTTCTCTAACTTAGCCTCTTTCAGAAGTGTCTGCATTTTTCAGGAAAATTATCTGTTCATATTTTGAAGATAAAAATAGCATTGAAAGGATTTTTAGTGCAGATTTGCTGGGGCTATTTTGGTGGTCCTGAATTTTTTTTTATTTTAAAAAGGAATATTAACATTGATCTCACCATTATACTTCTTGGAATTCCTTACCTGCTGATACCTGACACTCTTGCCTCTGTGGGGGAATTTCCCATTATTGGGGTTTCCTCAGGCCCCAACCCTCCTGTCTCTTCTGCCTCCCCTCCTCCAAGGCATTGGTGTCTTCCTAGCTTGATCATCTGCCCCTTCCTTCCCCTTGCCCTCTTTACCTTTTTAATTGTGGTGAAAAACATGATACAAAATTTACTATCTTAATCATTTCTAAGTAGATAGTTCTCGGGGGTGTTTTGTTATTGTTTTATATTATGAATTTTTAATTTTAAAATGTTCACGTGTTTATTAGCTGCATCTCTACAGCCAAGATCTAACCTACTTCAGGGCTTGGGCCACATGTTGTCCTTCTCACTACATTCAATCAATGCATTCATTATGTGCCTGTTATTTCCAAGCACTCTGTTTTGCATTCCTGACTTTGTTGAGCACACAGCAGATGTTAAACATCTGATCACTGAGTTTCAGAAATTTTTTTTAGGAATGATTTTCAGTGGTAGAATTTGAAAACAGCTTGTGTGAGTAGTCATAGCTCATCCTTTTAAAAATAAATGCCAAATAAGAAATGGATTATCGTGGGGAAGTCTCTCACTTAAAAAAAATCATTATAGAGTAATACCGATTGAGATTTTCATTTCCTTTCAGCAGGACTGGTAGGATAGATACTGTGTGTGTGTTTTTTCTTAAACTATAATGGTGATTATTTTCTTTTTTAATTACTCTGCCATCTCAAGAATACATGTATTGTCATTTTAGATTGCTGGGTCAGGAATGAAAGTTTTAGTGTGTTTGATTTCAGTCCTGAACTCTCATATATTATGTTTCTGGGGAGTAAGCTTGGTTTTGATATAACTTTCTATTTGGGGAATTTTAGAAGTTAGTGCATAAAATAGTGCTCCCTTTGCTTGGATGGATGAAATTTTGTGGTGTTCAAACTGTTGTATTAGAGATGTGAATGCCTAATCATAACAGATTAAAAACTGTCAACTATCTTTCATATTTAAGCAAGTTACAATGGATACAAGTATTTCTTGAAAAGCTAGACTTCTTTTTTTTTTTTTTAATGTAGTTGCTCACAGTCCTTAGGTGCACAGCAAATGCCAGAACTGCCCTAATTAGGTCAGATGTTTCTCATTAGCTTGTAACAGTCTTGGATGTGTGGACGGATGGATGCACAGCAGATGGATTGACGGAGGATAGACACTTTAATTGACCCCTCGCCACTGTCACACTACACATATATAACTCCCTGGCTACACTGAATCTTAAAGACCACACATACCACTAATATTGTACTGATTGAAATTGCTCGTTTCAATTCCTAACAGACTGTCTGTGTCTTTCTTAATAGCCTGTGAATATCTGCAGAACAAGGGCTGACTTGTCTGTTTTGTTAGTGCCTAGCATGGAGTAGACACAGAATGAGTGTCTATAAATTGAAGTAACAGCATGATGGCTTATGAAAGCAAAATCAGATGCAGAATATTTGTATATTTTATTTCAGAATGTTTATATTTTAGTAAGTTAATGCTCACTCTTAAGTAAAGCAATGGGAAAAACATCCTCTAATATTTACTTTTTCTTGTAATAATCTACTGATGGCATATTTTTATTAGCATTCTTGAAATTATTCAGTAAGCATTTACAAAGGATCCTGTGTACAGTAGATAATTAGTATTTTGATGAATAAAAGATGAACACTTTTCCTAATATACCTCATAGAAATGTAAATAAATTATATTGTTGATATTCCTATCATTGATGTTGACATTAATAAAATATCATGGAAGGGCTGGTTTCAATTTTACCATTTCTGAGAAAAATGGCATATGCATGGTGGTCTTTAAAATAGTCATTGTCATTAAGGATTTGTATATTCTGCTTGTTCCCAGATGTCATGGTCTTGTGAGGAGGATAGAATATTCTTCAGCAACCTCTTTTTTTTTTTTTTTAACATGTTCACACCTGTGAGTTTAGGTGATAGTGCTGTGAGATACTTTTAGGATGTTATTTTTTGCATGAACAAACAGAGGCTAGGCTTAGAGGAAAGCATACCAGTTTTTTATTGCTGCATAACAGATTTCCACAGACAGTACCCATTTCTTAGCTCAGTGGTTCCAAGTCTGCCATGGCTCAGCAGGGTTCTCTGTCAGGGTCTCCAATGCAAGGAGTTGGCTACATGGCCCTCTCAAGTAAGGCCATGGGGAAGAATCTGCTCCTGAGCTCATTCAGGTTGTCGGCAGGGCTGAGGTCCCTGTTTCCTGGCTGCAGGCCGAGGACTGAAGTTTCTAGAAGCTTCTAGAAGCCACTTGCATTTGTCTGCTGTGGGCCTTCTCAGGAACATTGCAGCCAACAGCAGGATCCCTCATCAGATTCCTGTCAGACTTCAAATCTCTTTGGATTCTTTTCTGTGACCAGCCAAAGGAAACACTTTTAAAGGGCTCATGAAATTAGGCTAGGCCCACCCAGATACTCTATCTTGAGGTCACCGTGCCGCATACCTGCCAATCACGGGAGTCAAATCCATGGTATTTACTAGCCCAGGGTTTACGCACAGGGCATACACCAGGGGATGGGAAATCCTGGCCCCTCTTTGAATTCCGCCTCCATGGAAAGGTCAGTTAAGATGCTTGGGAAATGCTGCCAAATTTACCCGAGAGTTTATATTGCTTCTACTTTGAGATGCTGAAGACCGTGCTCTAAGAACTCTCTTCTTGTTTAACCTTACTGTGTTTCTATGGGAAAGGGAAACAGCTCTGTCCTTGGCATGCAGAGATGTTCTTAATTTACAGTCAGTAGGGCTGAGGGTTTGATGCTTATGATTTCCATTCATTGACCTGTGTTGTTTCAGCCAATCACTCCTGGGCCAGTGGTGCCCAGATGAGGACTGGAGTCAGGTGTGCAGGTTTGCAATGAACATAGAAACCAAACTAACCCTTGTTAAGGGCTTAACCTAGGTTAAGAACTTGACAAGCTAGGACACAGGGAGCTGCCCTGAGTTTGAGACCAGAAGAGCAACTTATCAAAATCACTGTTTTGGGCAGATTAACCTTGAAGCTGTGTGGATGGTAAGAGGGGAGAAGCCAGAAGCAAAAGCCAGCCAGGAATTCAGAAATGAATGCTCATTTATCAGTGGTAAGGGAGATTTAGAAATGTATTGTGTTCCTTGAATTGCTACTATTGGTGGTGGTAGTGCTGGGAAAATGAAAAAGACTGGGGAAGTGTAAGCAAGCTATAAGACAAAATCAGGCTGCTTGTTAGGACTTGTGAACACCTGGGTAGCCTATGTTTACTTTTTGGAGAGGCCATGTGCTCGTGACTTTCAGGGTGCATTGTTCAGGTGAATCGTCAATTTGTGTATGGGACTTGCAAATATGTAACATATTTGGCATTTCAAATGGTAAAAAGTACTATGGAGGAAGATAAAGCAGGGATGGGGATAGATGTGTATTAGAGTATTAAGTGCATATCAATTTGGGGCTTTTAAAAATCACCTAAAATAAGTTCTTAACCAGAGGCACATGGGTTGGAACGGATATAAATGTGTATTTTACATGGAGTTGTATTTCACATTTATGGCATTTGGCCTTCTACGCTCCCCTACCTCTTTCAAAAAGCAGCATTCGTTTAAATGAGGTGGATAATGGATCTATAACATTTATTACTCTGGTAATAGGATGTTCATTCCTTCTGAATACCTTATTTCTCTCTGTTTGAATCATTAACCTAATCACATACTCTAATTTTCTTAAAGTCAGTATTCAAAGAGAGTTTGGCTTTTACTTCCTTTTCCTTCCACTGTTTGACTGAAGAATTTTTAAAATGAAAAAACAAAACATGGGAATCGTCTGTGAGGATGGGCACTGGACAGGGAACACATCTGTTTCATGTAAGTATAAAATGCTGGCTTTACAAATACTCAATGTGGAGTTCTCACCACATAGTTGGCTGAAATTTTCCGTGTTTGCAGTGGAACTTGAAATGAAAATAGAACTATATAGCTTTGTTACCATGGGAAGGGATAACATTTAATTTCATCCTGTGTGACTCAACAAAGTTCTGATGCAATGCAATGACAGTAGAAACAGATCATAGAAAGCAGTATAGAGATGTTGAGATCCTGATGTTTTAAAAGTAAACCTACATAGTAAATAGTAGACTAATTCAATAATTATTTATTGATAACTTATTTATCAATAAATATTCAATAAATATTTATTGAACCGGGCACTGTTCTGCAGACTGGGGATATAGCAGGAAATAAAAACTTCTGTCCTTGTGAGGCTTATATTTGAGTGAAATGAAGCAGAGAATAAATAAATATATAACATATTTGCATTCAAATGGTAAAAAGTACTATGGAGGAACACAAAGCAGGGATGGAGATAAATGTATATTGCAGGGGTGGGATAGGGTAGCGATTTTAGAGAGCATGGTAGGCAGAGTTCTAATATGGCCCTTGCAATGGGTGGTTATAAGCCTGATAGAGTGTGGTGAGGGTGATGGACTCTTACTGCTGTGATTAGGTTGCAGTATATAAAACTCTATCAGCTGACTGCAGTAGAGAGTCTCTTGCTGGCCTTGCAGAAGTGAGGTGCTGTGTTTGAGAGAGTCTGCAAGAGACCAGTAAGACAGCTACAGACATAGATTGCAAGGGATGATGGCTTGGGCCAGGGATTGGATGTCAGGTGATGAGGAATGGTCAGGTTCTGGAAAGACTGATAACTGAAAGTATAAGATTTGATGACAACTTGGCTGTGTGGTATGATAGAAAGAGGAACAGAAATGCTGACTCCTGAGTTTCTGGCCAACACAGCAGGAAGAAAGATGCTGCCATTAACTGACAGAAGAAAGAAGAATGTGGTGGGGACACGTTTAGGAGAGATCAGGAACTCAGTTTGAGATGCTAATGACATGCAATGGAGACATGGAGTTGGCTATTGGATACACCAATCTGGTGTTTTGGAAAGATGGCCTAGAGATATGAATGAGGAGGTCATTAGCATATTTATGGTATCTAAAGCCATGAGGTCCCTAAGGCAGTCAGTATAGATAGGCAAGAAAAATATTTTAGACCAGAGTTTTGGTGCTCCAGTAAAATATTTTCAATTATTTTATCTCAGTGATTTTTATGTTTCATTATGAACTTTTATTCAACATTTGGCTTGACTTAAAATGTTTTTCTATTCCCTTCTAGAACTTCAGCTCACTTAAAAAATTTTTCTGTTTGTGTTTTGTATACTGTATTATATATTTAATGGAGAAGAAAAATCTTAGACAAATTAAATTTAATGTAGGTTACTTGAGAAATGAATGATTCTCAAATTGGGAGGCCCCTGAACCAGCACAGGTTCAGAACTCCAGTGCTACCACGTGGTGGAAGATTTATGGACAGAAAAAAGAAAGTGGTGTACAGAAAACTGAAGTGAGGTGCAAAAACAACCAGATGAGTTACAGCTCAGCATTTGCCTTATTTGAACTTGGTTTGTACAGGTGGCTGTTTTTGATTGGCCAAAACTCAGTGATTGACACAAGAGTAGATGACAGTCTATTTACACATCCAGTTAGGTTACAGTTTACTATGAACTGAAAAACCTTTAGGCCAAACTTAAAATGCATAAGGAGGCAGCTATAGGCTAAATTTAATTTAATAATTAGATCCTGAGGCGAGTGGAGGCAGGAAGGTGGATATGAAACCACAAGATACCACATCTCCTGATAAGAAGATTCTAGCACCAACTAGAAACAGTCTACACCCATGGTAGCCTCCTTCCAGAGGGCAAATAGACATATAAATAGAACATCTCCTTCCAATCCCAGATGAACAAAATCAAGCAGAGTATTTCTATACTTCTCCCTTATCCTCAACTTCATTACCAAAGAATCAGTGTGGTTTTTCAAAATGGAATTTATGGAAGACCCATGGCTAGCTGGGTGTAATTTGCTATATTTCTTCAGTTATAACTGTTTAAACAAATAGATACACAGAAATAGGAAGATAGACTGTCAATGAGGATAGACAGAAGATTGAGACTGCAAGAACAGAGCATTTGAGAGTAGGTGAGAGCATAGTCTTGGGAGCCCTTGGAAATCTACCTTTGCTGAGTGCACTGGGGCCAGTATGTTTGCAGCTAGAGGCTTGTAAGAGTTGATGGCAGGAGTGGGGAGAACCATGTCCCTCTAAAGCAAAAGACCTCTACCTGTAGATCATTTTTTTATGTAAGTAATCCCTGTAGTTAATAAATTTCTTTTTTAGGCTAGTTACATCTTTACTCATATATCTTAAAAATTAACAGTTATTTCATAGCACTTTCTCAGGTGCTATTTTTCTTCTTTTTTTTTTTTAACCTGATATTAGAAACAGCTGTTTAGTATTGAATTGCTTAAAATGATAAGTAATTCTCCAAAGTGGTACCATTTTTTAAAAGATCCGTACAGATCATGATATAACATCTTTGGGAACTGAAATAGTTATTCTTACCCTTGCTGGTTCCAAAAAGGACTGCAAGCAGCAACCTTTGAGAGTTTGGGTTTTCAGTAGTTTATTTACTGTAATGAGGACATTAGCCCAGGGCAGCCAGCGGAGCTGACCTTGTCACCACGGCGAGTTAGCAGTGGGGTCAGAGAGCAGCGTGATTTCACTGTGTACACCCTGACTTTCAGTGCTAAAAGTCCAGAATAGCTCTCCACTTGACCTGCCATGGTCATTTGCTCAGATCTGACCAGCAGATGTGCAGTGCTGAGGATCTGGTTTTAGCAGACTGCGTTGGAATAGGTTTGAATAGGTCTACTCTTCTTATACCTTGATATGTCTTTTTTTGTCTTTTCTATTTGGGGTTATGTTCCTTTTTGGTATTTAAGTAGATACCATTCCTGATCTACAGATTATGTTTTAATTGATTTTCCTTAAACCTATGGAGACAAATTGTTTTGTGTCATTTGAGAAAAACACATCAAGCTTTTCTCTGCTCCTCTTACAGTTTTGTATGTTTTTCAAAGCATGGCATTCTCAGTGCCCTTTTGAAGTTGAGTGAATCAGTTGAGCTCTTATGTGACAGAAGTGACTTTTTTCTTCTAAGGTGCACTGGCCTTGCTGAGAGCCAATCCTAGTCAAATGAAGCATCCTCTTGTAAGTAGAACACTTTCTTTAGCCATCCGGAGTCACACATGGGACCTACTCTACTTCTAGCTATGATCAGCATTGACACCTGTTAATGTGCTCTGTGCAAGAAAGGTTAAACACCCTCAAATCTCATGTTTCATGATAAAAATTAACAATTTGTGGAAACTGGAGAGAAACATTGACTGCATCAAAAGTCGTACAGTTGGAGAAAAAGGGATTCATATTTATGCCCTGAAGTTTCAGCTTCCAGTATTTATTAGAGATGGGATTCCACTTGATGTTTTAGTCTAGCCTAGGTCAGGGGTTGGCAAACTATTGCCTATGTGCCAAATCCAACCCTCTGTCTGTTGTGTAAATAAAGTTTTATTGGCACACAGCCATGATCATTCGTTTATGTGTTGACTATGTCTGGTTTCACTACAGTGGTGGAGTTGAGAGGTAATAAGAGACTGTACTGCAAGGCATAAAGTATTTACTATCAGGTTCTTTATGAAAAAGTTCACTAATCCCTAGTTTAGTTTATATAACTTTTTTAAAAACTAAATTTTTCGGTCACTAAGTAATTTTCGAATAATTGATACTTTTAGCTTTTTTACTTTGTCAGGATGAGTCCATCTAGAAGATAGCCAATAGTTTAAAATAAGTGTAATTTAAATATTTGGCTTTCTAGTGCCATTTCAATTTCTGCAGGTTGTTAAAATCTATTTAACTTAAGCATAATATAATTGTATAATAAAGTCAGACCAAGAGAGAGCACTGACATTTTATATAAAACTAAGTATTAGGTTGCCTTTTCATACAGCCTGATAACATTTAAAACTAAAATCTTCATGAAGGCATAATTCATGTATCTGCTAAGTGCTCCCTTATAAATTACCCAAGATGACATGTTTATGGCCAAATGTGAAGGTTGGATTTGCTTTGATGGAAATCACATGAGAACTTAGTTTGTTTCAGGTTCATGTGTGCATGCATTTCTGTGAAAATTTCATCATTTCTTTCTGGTAGGTTAAATTGTCATACTAATGCATTGTTTATTTGAACTGATGCTCAGTTTTTTGTAGGCTTTTGGTTGTTGGTGTGTGTTCCAGTATGGTAACAATGGGTCCCCTTTCCCAGCATTTTCCATCCCACCGCTGCTGTAACAGCAGCATGTAGTCACAGGGTCTGGAACTCTGCGTTCATGTTCTCTCCATCACTTCTTGTGCTTCGGGGACTCAGCTGGGACGCAAGGCCAAAAATGAGGAGGCCCTATGTTTTTACTGGAAATGATCTGCCTTTCTTTCTGTCTAGAGCTGGTAAATGAGGGCAACACAGGAATGGCGTTAAGTGCTGCAGGGTGTAATTACCGCTTGATTTATTTACACCATGGCCGAAGGGTGAGTCCACTGCCACGACAGCACACTCAGCTGGGCTCCCTGGTCATAGGCTGCCTAGGGGGCTCTGCTCCTCTTTGCTGATCCTGCACTTGGTCACTGCCCTCCTTGGTGAGAGCACCGGACAGATGAGCTCTCCAGGGTGACCTGGCTGGGGCCCCTCGAGCACACACTATGGGCACAGATACAAAAGTGCTGGGCTTGTTGATAGAGTGAGAATTGTCAGACATGGACCTGCTCACTCATGTGTGCACAAACACAGGGCACATTTAGGCAGCTGAGCACAACATTTTTGGTAAGGCTGCCGTTCTGTATTTCCTAGACATTGGGAAATTAGACTATAATTTATTTTCCTAAAGAATATGGCTTTCAGTTTTTCTTATTTTTTATACTGCTGTGAGCCAGCCTTAAGGATCCAAAATCTCTCAAACAGACTGTTTTAAATCAAGAATTCCCCTTTTCTCAGCCTCCACCCTTTTCTCTGTCACCATCTTAAGCCCCTAGGAAGGCCACGCAATTCAAAAATAGTCATGTGGCTTCATGGTTCAAAGGCACCTCTTGGGGTCCACTGCCAGCATGCTCCCAATTCCACCTCTTACTGGTTGGTAGTCCTGAGGAAGTTAGTTATCTCTCCATCAGTTTGCTCAACGGTAAAATGGTGACAGTAGTATCTGCTTCTTGGAATGTTGCAAGGATTAAATGATTAATGCCTTTTGGCATGGGACCAGGCACATGGAAGTTGCTCAGTAAAGGTTAGCTATTCCTCGGCTGTCGCTAAATGATTCACCTGATGCTTGTGTTACTTTGCTTCCTCCTGCAGTCCACAAGGGTGGCCTCCAACCTGCATTGCTTTGACTTGTCCTATGTAGTGTCACTGAGACCATTTTGCCCCGTGGGGCCATGGGGAGAGGCTATTTTGTCGTTGACATGTTTTAGAATTGTTTGCATGTGGCTTTATTATTGTTTTTTACATTTTGTACAGACAGTACACGCCCTTATTAGTTGCAGGGGGATTGATTTCACCTTCTCTCCTCTTTTGAAGCTATGAAATTGCTATAGTGACAGCTGTTATTATTTAAGAAGTAGCTGGATCTTAATGAAATTATTTAACTTAAACTCATATAGTGAGGAAGGAACAGAACAGATAGTCAAACCCAAGACTGTTTTTAAAGACTTCTTTGACCTCAAGATGCTTAGCTGTGAGTTTAAGAACAATAGCAGAGACAAAAAGGAAAAAAAAAAGACAATTGTGAATACCACAGTCATATAAAATAGATATTAATTTCCTCCAGAAAGGGGCTTTATTACAAATGTGGGACAAATAAAAGAAAAATTGGTAAGATAAAAGCTGAAGAGGCAAAAATACTAGTTGAAAACAAAAAGAAAGATGTTTTAAGTCAATGTTAACAGCGATTAACTTTAAAATAAGGCCTGTGTATGAATAGGAAGAATTATTCTCAGGTCCTTATAAAATAATCTCAATATCAAGGCACAGTATGACATTGAAATACATAAACTATAACCGTCATAAATGCATGAGAGATTGAGTCATTTTTTTCTTTAGATATGCATGATATGCTACATATAAATAAGAGGTTGAAAGGTTCAGTGGGATTTAAAATAAAAATAATTTTATTAGGATGATCAAATCAGCAATAAAACCTCCTTTAAAACTTTATAGTAATACCATATTTGTAATGTTTTGTACAATAGGGTTTTTTGAGGTAAAATTTGTCAATCTTAAATGTAGAGTTTGATAAATTCTGACAAATATATACACTCAGGTAATCACCCTAATAAACATATGGAATATTTTCATCATCCCAGCAAATTCTCTCTTGCCACTTTTCAGTTTTCCCTTTCTACCTCCAGAAGAAATCATTGTTCTGATTCTATAATGGAATCCTACAGCAAATGGAATCCTACAGTAAGTGCTCTTTGCGCTGGTTCCTTTCATTTAGTAGGATGTCTTTGAGATTCATCTCCCTCTTGTATCAGTAGGATTGTGCCTTTTATTGATGAATAATATCCATTGTCTGGCTAAACCATAATTTGTTTATCTGTTCCTCTGTGAATGGATATTTGAATTGTTTCCAATTGTACAGTTTGAATAAAGTTGCTGTAAATATTGTTGAATAAGTCTTTTTGTGGACATTTGTTTTTATAGATCTTGGGTCATGCCCATGATTGGAATTGCTAGGTCATAGTGCAAGGATTTGGGTAACTTTATAAGAAACTGTCAAAGAAGCTTTCCCATTAGCAGTGTGTGGGAGTTCCGGTTGTTTCACATCATTGCCAACTTTTAGTATCGTCTTTTCTTTTTAGTTATTTGGGTGGCTATGGAATTGTGTCTCATTATGTTTTTAATTTGCATTTCCCTTATAACTACTGACGCTGAGTACTTTTTCATATACTTACAGATCATTTATGTTTGTGAAGTGTCTGTTCAAGTCTTTTGCCCCCTTTTTAAGTTGGATTGCTGTTCTTTTGTTATTGATTTGTAGGAGTGTTTTTTTTTTCTGGTTAAAAGTCATTTTTCAAGTATATGTATTGGATATATTTTCTTTCATTTAGTTTTTTCCTTTTTATTTTCTTAAGTGTTATTTGATGAGCAGACATTTTAATTTTTGTTAAAGAGCAGTTTATTAATTCTTTCAAAACAGTTGATGTTTTTGCAACTCTAGAACATTTTTACCTGCTTTAAGTTTGCAAAAATAGTCTCCTGTTTGCTCTAGATGCTCTATAGTTTTAGTTTTTAAATTTTAGGTTTGTGATCTACCTCAGATTGATATTTTTGGTGTGAGGTAAGGGTCAGCGTTTACTAATTTTTTTAAATATATATCCAATTCCTTCATGATCATGCATTGAAAATACTTTAAATTTTTCATCGTATTGTCTTAGTGCCTTTGTTAAAAATTGATTGTATAATATATATGTGAATCTATTTATAGTCTGTTTCTTGTCTTTTATTGATATGTTGGTTCTTATTAACACTGAAATGTTGGGATTACAGTGTCTTTATGGAACAGTTGAGCTGTCCTCTGGGGGAGGAGGATACTTTCTTATCAGTGGAAACACAGGCAACCTACCCATCTAGATTCCTCACCGTGGCTCACATTTCCACAAAATGTGAAACATCACTAATGCGTGATTCTGACATTGAATTTTGTAGGTGGAATGTGTTATGCAGTTGGATGACTTCAGTTTGTTCAGATATGAAAAATTTGGTGCAGTACATTTCATTTCACTGCAATTTAGGTCAGGGAATAATGCTGAAAAGAAATATATATGAAAGCATGAGTGAGCACAGACTAGAGAGTGGCCCAAAACTAATAAATCAGAAAGGAAGATAGATGAACTGAAATTCCGATTAATCTCACACAACCAAGACCAATGAGACTGACCAATACTTTAAGTAACAGTGCTTTCGTATTATTTTTCTTGGTTGCCAATAGAGTATTTTTTTTCCTCCCTAACATCTTCCCCAGCAGCACATAGCATACAGTATATTTTGGGAAACGGGAAATTATTTTGCAAAAAGTAAAATGACAGGGAAGAAATTCTCTGTAAATTTCATTGCTGAAAATGAGGAAATTTTAAGGAAAGATATAGTTACAAAATGAAAAAAGATCTTTCTTCTCTGTCCCCTTCTCTCAACCTATCCCAAGCTGGGATTTGAGGAAGGAAACCCTTGCCCACCAGTGCAGGGCCCTGGCTCTGTCACCTAGGGCCTCTCAAGCATGAGAGCTCAAGCATTAGTCCTCATCAGCAAGACCACCCGTGACTGATGGAAGAGCAAAGCCTGTATGATTTTCTGCTTTCTTTACCCAGAGAAGCCAGGATCCACTCTGTTCTGTGTGGATGAGCTGCACCAATTAAGGGCAAATAAAATTAACTGAGATCACCCCCTCCCCCAACATACACAGTATAATATTCTCAGTATAAGAGAACACCAGCTACCATCTTTCTAAAGCCTGGCATTGATTTATATCACATGTTCAAATTGTTTCTATTCAATGACTATAGAAATAAATGTGAAGATCATGCTTACCCTTTGGGAGAAGACGGTTAAAATTATGAAAGCTTCTTTAGTCTGTAAAACATTGAAAATACCATCAAGCTATCAGGTGGACAGTTCCTGTTGCTGCTCTCTAGACCCCTGGAAGGGTTTTCTGCTCATCTGCCAGATACTTTGTGCCATTTCTTCCTATTACAGAATATTTCTGTGGCGTTACTTTAAAAGCCTTCTATATAATTGAGTATGCAAACCACTTGTGTAGGCTTGACTCAGACTTTATGATAAAAAACATTCATCATATGCTATCCCCTATAAGAGGAATTTAAACTCTCCTCTTCATTAGAAGGCCTGCCTGCAGTGGAATTAAAATAGCTTCTCCTGAAAGGGAGCACAGACTTGGTAAAGATCATGAGCAGTCATTCAAGAGGAATGTAATCGAATACTTGAAATTTAAATTAGCTTGTAATCTGACTTTGAAAATAAAGTACAAGAGAGACCCAAGAAAGTTTCCTGAAGGTGAATTAATGTCCTTCACACCACTTCCAGTTTCAGAGCTAATAGCATACACATGATAAAAGTAATATAGCAGTGAAACTCATCTTTCCCATGTGCTCCTTCTCCCAGGTCACTGATACTGTGCTTAGAAAAGGTGCCCTACATAGAGAGAACCCACATCTGCAAAAGCAGCTTTCAGACATCACCAGGGATTTACAAACTCTTCCAGTAATGTTTGGAGGAATAACTTCTTTTTATTGGGTCCATAAAGCATAAAATTGTTAACCCAAGAAAGAGAAAGAACCTTGAATAAGTGACACAGATTTTCTTCTTTATTTAGAAACTATTCTGATGTTCATATTTTTAAAGGATTCTTTCTCTTCAAATAACTTTTCCTCATTCTTGAAGGACACGATACATTTTTTTTTCTGTTAAAATCACCCAGTGGTAAATGCTGCAGCAGACTGACACTTCTGAAATGAAAAAGGTCCCATGGTTGTTGCAGCTGCCTTTAGCAAAATTATATAATGAAAAATTGTTTCTTTGCTATAAAAGAAGACCATGGAAAAGCATCTCTGCATATATTATTGTATGTAAATTAGAAACAGGAGAAATATAGGGAATCTAGCTACAGAAAAGTCATCTCTGTTTAGGCATGGCGTAACATTTCTAAAAAGAAATTGGGGATGATCATTTTCAATAGAAGAAAAGTCTTAGCTTTACAGATAATTGCATACTTAATAGTATAGATGGAATAGAGCTCAGTTTGCTTCAAGGCAGATTTCTGTTAAACAGACTCCGTTTGCACATTAATTTCTATTGTGGAACTTAAAAAATTGGTCTCTAGATATAATAAAACTACCTTTAAAATATACACATATAAATGGAAATATCTTTCTGACAAACCCATTGAACCCATTATCTGTTAATGATACTGAGCTATGATTCACAGATATTTTGTACTGTGGAAGTCAAAATATAGCCAGGATAGGCAGACACACTGAAATATGATTGCTTTGCTTTACCTCATTTTAAACTTGATTCCCACTGTAGTGGTAACAATCCATAAAATTTCAGAAACTTGCCAAGGTTCATGTCAATCTTGAATCATGCTAATGTTTCTAACTTTATATCCAAAGAAATTATTTTCCATTTTCCCCATCACTTAAACTTATTGGCTGCTTTCCAGACATTTGAATCCGGCCATATCTTCCAAGTATATAAGAATATCCTTACATAAAATGAGAAAATTGTCCAAATAACCAAGGAATGAAATATCTAGGCCTTCCTTAGCGATGAGGACTTGTACCAGCGCCAACAGAGGCTTCCCCTAATGTCTAATAATAATCAGCAAATTGGCTGACAATTCTGAGCTGAACTTTTGGGTCCCAGCCTAATGGTTTGACTGATGGCTGGGAATGGTTAGCACATCAAAATCCTGTTTGCTGAGGCTGCTACTTACTAGCTGGTTAACAAAGCTGAGCTGCACCATGTAGGTGGGCAGTAGGCCAGATCAGATGACCGGAGCACGGGGCATAAGAATCTCTTAAGACGGAGACTTTAGAGGGGCCACTCATGAAAAATTTACCCCTTCCAGTTTTTACCTTTTCCTTGGTTGGAAGTGGGAAAAAAAATACAAAGTTTTTATTAACAATTCATATTCAGTGTTAGTAATGACATAGTAGAAAAATTAAACAATTCAGACAGGTTGACTATCTCAGCCATGCAAAGATAAAAACTATTGATGCTGTAGCATTTGCCTCAGACCTTTCCTATATGTATACTCAAAGAGATACAGCATATGTTTATACACACAGAGACTTTAACAAAACTGAGTCCTCGTACATCCATTATTTGAAATGCTTGAAACAGGAAGTGTTTTGAATTTCAGATTTTTTCAGATTTTGTAATATTTTCTGAGAACATACTGCTTGAGCATCCCTGATCTAAAAACCTGAAATCTGAAATGTTTCAGTAAGCATATCAATTGAGCATCATGTCAGTGCTCAAAAAGTTTTTGATTTGGGAGCATTTTGGAACCTTCATGCTCTACTTGTATACATTGATTTATAACTTACCTAATATTCAGCTATATTTTCATTTGGTAAATATTTTCCTATAATAGAACTTTTTGATAACTTTACAATGTTCTATTAATTTTATTTGTATGCTGTCATTTATTTAACTAATTTGCTATTGTCAAATGGTAAGACTGTTAATTTGTTTTTGCCTTATAAAGGTGTATTAGTCTGTGCTCGCATTGCTATAAAGAAATGCCTGAGATTGGGTAGTTTATAAAGAAAAGAGGTTTAATTGGCTCATGGTTCTGCAGGCTGTACAGGAAGGATGGTTGGGGAAACCTCAGGAAACTTTCGATCATGGCAGAAGGCAAAGGGAAGCAGGCACATCTTATATGGCTGGTGCAGGAAGAAGAGAGATGGGGAAGGTGCCACACATTTTTAAACAACCAGATCTTGTGAGAAGTCACTCACTATACAGTACCAAGAGTGATGGTACTGAACCATTCATGCGAACTCCACCCCCATGATCAAATCACCTCCCATCAGGCCTCACCTCCAACACTGGGAATTACAATTTGACATGAGATTTGGGTGGAGACACAGACCCAAACCATATCAAAAGGATACCATGGTAAATGCCTTTCTCTAATATTTTTGTACATATCTTCAATTATTTCATTTTTGGGGCATGTGATCCCAACTATTTCCTTAGAATGATATTTCCAAAATGAAATGGCCAGGGGTAAAGGTATACACATTTTTTTTAATTTCAAAAGTTATTCCAAATTGCCTCATGGAAAAAGTTGCACTTAGTTAAGTTCTAGAATTTCTAGATATTATTAACAAATTCTTAACAGTATAACAGTTTTCATCTGGGTTGTGCTCAGGGCATGAGGGTTATGTATTTATACTATATACATCTTTTTCAGGGAGGGTGTCAGTTTTTCTAGTATTATCTATCATTTGGCCTGGATGTTTTAATTTTACCGTCATCCAAGTGGGGAGAATTTAGATGATGTTTACTAAGTGCTAGGCACTCCCTAAATGCTTTATGTATACATTAACTCATTTAATCCACACAACGTCCTCCTCCAAATGTTCCAGATGAGAAAATGGAAGCATAGAAAAGTTAAGTAGTTTACAAAAGGTTACCAGTTAGAAAGTAGCTGGTGCTGGTTTGCGATAAAATGTAATAAATGGCATAGAAGGAGAGACATATATGGTGATATTTTTCTAAGAAGATAATTTCTCCCTAGGAATGTCATTTAAGATATAACCCTCGAAGTTTTTATATGACTCTTATCAAGACAGCTATCCTTTAGCCTCTGCTAATTTTAAAAGTTTCAGAAAGACCCTAGATGAATTTCATAGCAAATGATGTTCTTTACTTACATATTTGTTTGGATTAAAGTCTAATCTTTCAAAGTGACTAGTGTTGAAACATAATTATGAACATTCACAGCATGCATACTTGATATTCTTGCATGAATCTTTTTTAAAAAACAGCAGCATGCTTTACCCATGCAAAATGATATGCCTTGATTTTGGACAGTAAGTGCAGAGATGCATTAAAGGGCTGGTGATGGGGTTGAATGGGACTACTTCAAATTATCAGAACCTTCATATAACTGAAATGGTAGACATTACGCTTTAGAAGACAAAACTGAAATTTAGGATATTTGCTCATGTATTGTAACTTAAAATTTTATAGGAATTATTCCATGGTCCATGTAGAAAGAATCTCAGGTCCTTTAGATAGTACAGAGATGAATAATGAGGTAAACACTTTCATAACCTAGAGGATGCCTATTAACATCTGAAAACATGGTATGATTTGAGAACAGAAGGGAAGCTAAAGTCTTAGGATGACTTCTGCAACAGAATTCATAGCTCTCATTAAACAATAATATCTATTTATGATTATAATACCTAATTATTATTAGGTTGTAATGTGTCATTATTATGGCTTTATTATATATTAGATTAATCATATCCAGTTACTATGCCCATGGGATGATTATTAATAATTTTTGTGTGTAGGAATGGATTGAGTGTTAGGAATGAGTCTGGAGTCGCTGAGCAAGTCCTGTAACCACCCTGGGCCATTTCTGTATCTCTAAGTGAGAAGATAAGAATACCTACCCAACAGCATTTTGGGGATTCTCAAAGCAGATACTATATGTGACATTTCCTTTGCAATTTTAAAGCCCTGCTCAGGTTCAGTCATTGGCATTGTTGAATCTGTCTCCTTCCCTGGTTTGGAAGGTCCTTGTCCTCCTCATCCTGACACAGCATTTGGCAAATGATAGGAGTAAATAAATACTAGTTAAACGTCATTATGAGGACAGGGAGGAGGAGCCATGATGACAAGGAACTATATGAGAACCATGTTCCGGCTGCAGCATGAGAGCCCTAGAAACCTCTTTAATTCGTACCCCTTCCCGAGCCTCGTAGTACCCTGCCCCCTTCACCAGTACTGTAAAAAGCAGATCATCTGAGGAAGAACAAAAACTAGGCTTTGAGAAGATACTCCAAGATGCACAACTGACTTCCAAACTGAGCCCTGCAGAGAAGACTTTTGCTCAGGGCTTTTGTACCCAGCAAGGTCATTGTCCAACACCATTGTCCCTCTCAGCGGGCGACCTCCCTGAGAACTCACACTCGGTGTTTGGGGCTGATGCACAGGTACTAGGGAGATGCTGAGGACCTCTTCAGGCAGTGAAGCTGCCTCATGGCACAGGGATGCCAAGTATCTGTGGAGGAGCTGGTGCCAGGGCTGCTGCCCATAGCCTTTGGAGCAGCAGAACTGACTTCAGCAGCCAGTTTCAGTCTGTTCCAGGCCATCCAGGCCACAGCTGAGTAAGTGTCTGGTATGCCACACTCTTCACAAAAAAAGAAAGACTGCCGTTTGAGTGTCAGGAACAGAAAAGGAAGGGGCACCAGCTGCCCAGACTCTTGCCCGCCAGTTGTCTTGCCCCTGGTAGCCAGAAGGAGACTTTCACAGCCTGGGTATTCTTTTCTTTTCCTCGGTGTGGGGTGATCCTGGTGGCTCCCTGGACGTGGCTTGCGTTGACTGGGGAGCGGATTGTTGGTTTCTCTGCCCAGCTCTGCCTGCAGTGACTTCATGTTGTGGCTTGAGGTCCCCTGATAGAAATGCTGCTCAGCACTCAGCCCTCCAAGCTGCCCTCCACTCCGTATGTGGGCTGGGGCCCAAGGCTCCTGCTGGATCACAGCTCAAACGCCAGTCTGTTAACATGAGCTGCGATAGCTCTACATGCAGCCAAGCCTCCTTCTCAGGCCCTGATGCTGTTCATCAGAGCAGAAACAGCTCTCCAGGACCCTTCTCCTTAAGATAGTGTTTGACCAGCAACTGAAACCGAGATACTTCCTGCCAGAATATTATGATCTCTCTAAAGTTACCAGGAACCCTGGCTTTCAACAGAATCATTTTTTATACGTGAACCCTAACTTTTTTCCACGGGGAAAAAACTGTAACAGTTCTAACAATTCTATATGAAAATTCCAGAAACACAACCTCATTTTCAGTCTCCAGGGTTAGAGAATGAGAATAGAA
The DNA here is from genome assembly GCF_028885655.2 of Pongo abelii. NCBI lineage: Eukaryota > Metazoa > Chordata > Mammalia > Primates > Hominidae > Pongo > Pongo abelii. Next base: position 73,045,613 of record NC_071992.2, read on the forward strand.
CTTGAGGAAATCCATGCAATGAGGCAGACGGTTTCTGTAGTGCCTGCTCCTCCTTGCCAGTACAGCAAATGTAAAATGTACACGTCCGCATTCTCTGAGCCAGGAAGAGTAGATGAGAGTTTCGACTTGGCAGGTAATGGGAATCTACAAAGATCTAGAAGGAGAGAAGCTGCGGTCAGACCCTCAGGGAGCTTGAGCCAAACAAACCCTTTCCTCCTCTAGTGTGTATGGTTGTGTCTCCTCCTTCCTCCTCCATCCACTGCCCTCTGCCAGCCTCTCCACGACCTTCACAGCTCTTGAATATCTTTTGCCACACTCCAGCTGAGGAAGCCAGCAAACCTGCTTCAGACTTAGCCAGATCCTCCACCCCTCTCATGTGAGCATCCTGCGCTGAGCTACAGTTTACCTGATCTTTATTGCTTATTTGTTAATCACTTAATGAGCACTCCCACATTACAACAGAAGCTCCTTTAGGAATCAGAATGCTGTGTTATTCCCTACAGTATTTCCAGGGTGCAACACAAATCCTTACACATAGTAAGGGCCTAACATGATTCACTGAGTAAACAAATGATTTTTCAGAATCAAAAGTGTGTTGACTGAAGTTCAAAGACAAGAGGACTCATTCCAGAGGTTGTATGCATAGGCCCCCCACAGCCAAGTGGCAATGAGAAAGATTCCCAATGAACTGTTACTCAGTTCCAAAACAAATACTGGGTCTGAACATGTTGAAAGATAAGACCCAAGAAAGGACAGTAGCTTTCTTCTTTTAGAAAGTTTCTGTTTAATGTCTTCTACTAAACAGGCATGAAACAAATTAATTAAACAGCTTTTTCAGTGCCTATTTTGAGCTAGCAGTCTGTTAAATTAAGAGGAAGGCAGAAGCTGTTAGATGTTTCCTAGAGAAATGCCTAGAAGTGTTACTAGCCTGTATCCTGGCAGCCTTCAGGGAGCTGTGCCTTAGGCCAGATCTCTGAAGCCAATTCCTCTTGGAGTTTTTACCTCCTGATAATGGTGATTGCACTCTGATAATTCACTAGGATGATGCTTCAAGGTAGCACACACAGCTCTCACTTTCTTTAGCCAATTATCTCCATCATATTTTTTCCAGGGTTTGCGTATGTGTTTGCATTCCCGCACAAGTTTTCACTCTTGAATTTATGGACCATGAGTTTCTGTGCTTTCCCTTGAAGTTCATGGTCCATGTCATTCCTTTCACTGGTTTGTTTCCCAACAGTTTGTGGTACACAAAGATTGGAGGATGAAATGCCCCTTCGCCAATAGTCCTGTTTCTTGGCTACTAATTAATCTGGTTCCTCAGAGCAAATCATAATGCCTCTTGAGCATGTCAGCTTTTTGTAAAGTTTTTTAGCTAAAAATCAAAAAAAAAAAAAAACTACAGAAATGGGAAGTTTGCATTTTATCTTTGATCATTGGAATGGAATTTGACTGGTAGAATATACCCACTTGTAGGAAATATGAAAAAACCCGTTTAACATTTATAGATTTGATTAGATCAGCTCTGGACTGCTAATTCTGTAGAACACATTGAGAAGAAAGAAATTAAGGGAAAAGAAGTAGATAAACAACTCTCAGAACGGAGAGTTGCATTTGACTGGCTGACTTCTCTCCCTTTTCAACCTAAATTTGCCATTTTAAATTTAATCCAACTCCCTCTAATTAAAACTTTTTGCAATTTATATTCCATAGAAAACATTTTTTAAATTTATATCATTAATAAAAATAATTAGAAGCCCTTAATTTCCTGAAAATTTATTTTTAAGATAGGTTTGTATAGAATCAAGTGAAAGTAGTGACTATTATGTATCTAAAAAGAAGTAGATGAAATAACTTGCCTTATAACAGTGAATACCAATAATGGTTCTGTGTGATTAATCAACCCTACCATTAGCTTCTCAGCCTTCATGACTTCTGAATAGTATTTCTGACAGAACTGTACAATGGAGACACGTTGAGGTACTCTCTTGAGTGCTGTGATGCTGGAAAGAAAGGGAGACAATATGGAGTGGTTGAGATCACTATTACTCATAAGAGCTTAGTATAGAACCCAGAATCCACCCTGTGCCAGGCCCTGTGCTAAGCACTTACAGCTCATTGGCAGTAACTCTTCGAGGTGGCTCCTATCATTGTCTTAAACACAGAAATGCAGTTACTTGCCCAGGGTCACAGAGCTAGGTAATGGAGATCCAGAACTTTAACCCCGGCAGTCTGGCTGTGAGAATGCATGTTTTTCACCCACGTATGTATCACAGGATTTGGCTTCTAGAAGTAGTTTGGCCGTTCAGTTGTGTAGTGGCCAAATGTGTTTAATTTTTCCTTTTACAATAACTTCTGAGATCCCTTTTCTGTCCCTTATAATTGCGAATTAATCACTGTAGTCAAGATTATGATTTTTGACACCTTGATTAGCACTTTTCCACTATAGATAGAAATTTGCACGGTATTTCCAACTATACTGAAGAGAGATTAATTAGCACTTTATGACAAATATGTGGCAAATTGTTAATTAGGGCAAATAAAGACTCAGATTTTATAGCACCACTATTATTTTCACAGCATCAATTTTATTATTTATTCTTAGTGCTGGAATCTGATAAGCTTAAGTAAGCCGATAGTGCTGTACATTGATTTAACCACTCTTTGTTTCTCTAGATTTGAGGAAAATAAGAACACACTTTAAAAATCACTTATAGTTTATAAGGTGACACATTAGTCCTCAAAATGACAGGAAATCGAGATGATTTTGTCTGTGAGGTTTAATTTATTAAAATTTAATTTTCTCCTGTGCTTTGCTCCAATGGCTCTGTGCTAGCAAACTAGCTATAATTAGATTAGCAGCCTGCTAAACGCCGGTGACAGCCTGCGTCTCAGAGAGCATGTGCTGGATTCCGCATGTGCCTTTTCCTCATTGGTTGGTGGCATTGCTGCTCGCCCGTGTGATAGGTTTCCACAGTAATCTTTATGCTGCATTAGAGACATAGATACAGAGGTGCTGTACTGTGTTCTTGCAACGGTGGAGGTGCTCGGCTGGTAACGTTAAAGAAGGAATAAGGCGCCCGAGAGAAGGCGTTCGTCTTTGTTGTGGAGCATCAGCCGTTAAGGACGGCCAGCTGCTGTGGGAGGTCAGTGAAGGAGGCTCAGTTCATGGTAATTACTTAAGTCTATCTCTCACGAAAAACACGGCCATGTGTGAAATGAAGTATGTTCATCGTGTCATCTGTTTAATCTGATCTTGCTTTGTTAATACCATGGGTACTCCAGCATTCCATGTGAAAATACATTCTCCAGCAGGCTTGCCTGGTAAACAGCTACCCTGTTTGTGGTATTCACCAAGGAATAATGTTTTTACCTGGATTCAAGAGTGCATGTGTGTGCTTGGGAGTGATGCTTACCGGCTCGCTTCTGTTTTGGAATGCCCGATGCTGCATCAATTTGGGTGTCTTTGTAGGTGCATTTCAGTTCCCAGTAGACTTTGTTTGCGTTGAGTCCACACTGTCCTGAATAATGAGTGATCAGGAAGAATTTAGTGAAACACACTCTAATTAGGACAGGGCAGTGACTTTCCTGATTTTGAAGCTGTGCCTTAGCAGAAGTAATGTGCTATTGTTTCTTTAAAGATGTGTGCAGCCTTCATTTTGGATGGTTTTCTTTGTCTCACCTTTTGTAGTTTTTATTAAGCCTTTTGAATACAGAGAGGGTTAACATATCCCATTCTTCCAGAGATATTTAAAGTGTATATTTAGCTGTGCTTGAAAGAGAAATTTTCATTTCATGGCTTTGTTTAGCAGGGACATTGCGTTAGGAGTTGAAACGAAGTCGCGGGAAGGTGGGGTTCTTACCACTTTGTCTACTGTTTGACAACATTTTTATTTCTATTAATTTTTGCCTGAAAATTGATAATCTTAAATAATCTGGGATAAAAAAATGGTACATTCTAAAAGAAAAATATTTAAATGGGCAAGGCTGAGGTTCAAATATCACAAACAAATGCAGCATGAGTTTTTCCTTCTCAGTGTCCCTTCTCCATAGTGTCCTATTTTATACCAAAAACGCCTTTGTTTTTACTTATTCATCAAACTTAAAAATTGATGTCCTTCCCATATCAGACTGTAGAGTCCACAGAAACTTGTGTATTGAGTCACCAGTCACACGGCTGGCTGCCAGCCATCATGCGTCTGCTGTCACCAGAGCCTTGCTGATCTCTGAAAACCATCAGGAATTATTTCTCTGCTCCTAAAAAGCCAAACATTGCAATCTTAATGATTTGTTCAAATACCTTCTCTGATCTAGAACTATATTCTGGTTAAAGGGGTTCAGTACATTCTTTGACAGAGTAAACTTCAGAGTACTTACCAACCGTGCCTCCCTCCCCCCGCCACCCCACATTTCCTTCCAGGTCCATCCTGGCAGATAGTAAGTTATCCAGTGCAAAATGCATCCAAATAACATTTTTAAGGGGAAAAAAAAAGGAGTATTATGAAAGCTTGCCATGAATTGTAATAGAGTATCGTCTGTAATAAGAAAGTTTGATAGTTGTTGCTTGTAATACAGTGTCTTTGTGACTTGAACCAGCTGGCGGCATTCTCAGGTTTTAGACACCTTGTGTGGTGAAATGAACCTGGGAACAGTCGTTCTACTTCACATTCCACTTCCTTGATACAAACCACGCCTGTTCCCGTTGCAGAAGGGTGCATATCAGTGGTGGAGAGTGCAGTTTCAGTGAGAGTGGTTTTGCTCTTTCCAGAAGTCCAGGCTCCTCTGTCGTTTCCCTCCCTCCCTCTGCCTGCTGTGCTCTTCTATGTGGATGTGCAGAAAAACCTTTCTGCAAATCAACAGTTAGGCTTGGACACTCATTTTGGGAAGGATAAATTGGTGTGGATCCATCTCTCTCTCTGTGCGTCTCTCTATCTCCTGAAATGCTCCCTAAATTGCCTTAGTCTTAAATAATTTCCAAGAAGGTTTTCTCCACTGCGAAAGCCTTGGGCACACATAAACGTTGTCTAGAGTTCCTTTTGGGCAGAGCCCCTTTGAGGTGTGTGTCATGGAAAGATGTAGGAAGTAGCTCTTAAGTGATGTCAAATCCCTAGGGCTGGGTCTTAAAGACTTTCTGTGTGGAGGAGGAACTTTTTTAAAAATTTAAATATGAATGTATCTGTGTACTGTGTAATGCAACGGTATTATGATATCCCAAAGGGACTTTTAACGTACACCAAAGGGGCTTTTTTTATAACAGAATTAAACAAGTGTTATTTATGTTTTTGCAACGTAACGAAAATATGTGCTTTTATCTTCAGATGTATCACGACTTAACTTTTTAAAAAACTAGATTAAGGAGACTCTTTACATATTTCTGTGACAAGAAAATAAAAAGAAAGTTTTTGGACACTTTAAAATGTTGTTCTTTTTCCTCGTTAAAATTCCATAGCTCTTTACTGATGACATTTCTGACCAAACAACAATAGGTCTATCAGCATAAACATACATATTGTATTTTAAAATTAAAACATTTTCTGTTATAAGGGATACTTTCTAACGTTTTCTCCTGAGGTCTCAACAGGGAAAGTGGTCACCAGTTTAAAAACTGAAGTCATTCCATGAAAAATATTGATGTGCCGCAAAGTAACTGGGCTGAACAAGGTGTGGAAAATATTTGTGAAGAGGAAAGAGAAATGGGTAGTGCATGATATTGCATGTAAGAGTTTCCATGGCAATATCTATAGGTGGATTTGTGGCTGGTCACTTGGCATCTGTGATAATCCAAAAACCTGAAAGATATTTGTCATTAGCAATTGATAAATATTTCAGGGTTGACCTGTTAAAGTTGCCTGGATTGGAAAAAATATGTAAAGAGATATTAGGCCTCTCATCTAAGTGTAGTTATTTTTCACTGTAGTATTCCATGATCATGGACACTTAGCATATGCTAAGCTCTGTGCTAAGCTTTATCGAGAGAAAATAGAAGGCACAGTCCCTTCCTGTAAGAAGTGACTACTGAGGAAGAGAAGCAGCTAAATTAATAATAATAGGGCTGCATGAGGCAGACAGAGAGACATAGTTTGGTGATACCAAGGAGGGGCAACCAGTTTTTTAGAAAGCAGGTGAGGAGTGCCAGGGAGGGCTTCAGGAGAAGAGAGATGGTACCCAATCCAGAACTTACTATTTCCTGCCCATCTTCACATCACCTTCACAACTCAGCATTAAGTTGAAGCTGGCATAGCTTCATATCCTATTTTTATATTTTTTATTGACTTCAATACACGTAAAGTATCATTTCTCTTCTCCCTGCTGACTCTTCTCAGAATACACACTAGGTTGTTGCATGGAAATATGTTAATAGATTTACATCATATGGGAATTGAAGTTTTCTTTAACGTATCCAGAATTTAGAAATGCATCCAAACACTTTGATTGCTATTATACTCTCAAGTAATTTAGTGATTACTTTTGGAACTGTTTGCATTGGCAGGAATTGTCATTTCCTCTTGGCTGCATGTGCTCATTAAAGACAAGCTTGTAAAATTTGAGACTGGATTGTAACACTTGGATTTCACCTTGAAGGCGTCTGCTTTTGTTACACATTTAATTGGATTTAAATTTTAAATCTTGACAAATTTGGAGAGGAAGTCCACTTTAGGGGTCACCTATTTGCACAAGATCTTGCCACCAGTAAAATCTCTACATGGTCCTGCATAGGATCCTGTAGCAGGATCCTGCATAGGTCCTGCAGTCAGGAAATCCTCCTAATTCTGTCATGTGTTACCCTAGCCTGGCTTCCACACTTACTTTTTCAAACCCTGTAAAATGCGCAGCCTTTACTTTTCCCGCCCTCCGGACCCCACCCCACTGCCTAAGCTGGATGATAGTCCCTTAGAGCAGCTCTCTGACCCAGCGGACCTCCAGGACGGGAAACAATTCTCCTCTGTTGCTCTCTTAACACTAACTCTGGTTTGTTTTTTCCCTGTCTCCTTTGCTACTCCCCTGTAAGTAGCTATTCTCCAACACTCTGGCCTTCATCAGCTTGCCTGTCCATGCCACCTGCTTTCCATCAGTGGGCCCATCCATTGCCACACAGTGTCCACCAATCCCCCACACTCACAGCCACACCAACCTCCTGTGCCTTTGCACAGCGCGGAGAGTGGCGCTGCTGCTCCCCCTGCTGTCTGGAATGTGCTTCCCCAGAGAGCCCATGGCTTGTTCCCCCACTGCCTGCAGGATTTCGCTCTAATGGAGCCACCTCAGTGGGACATTCTGAGGTAGTATTTACTGTATTTGTTTATCTCTTTAGTTTCCCCTTTCTGGAATATAAACTCCATGAGATCAGAGGTTTTTCATCTTAACCCCCAGAGCCTTGAACAGTACTTGGTCCACAGAAAGTGTTCAGTCAGTACCTGTTGAATGAATGAGAGAATTAATGATTCCTGGCATGGGGGTGCTACAGTGCAGATGAACGGTGCTCCTGGGGCAATCAAGAGCTTTGCCCCAGCCAGCCAAGTGGTGCTGCGGAGCCCCTCAGCTTGAATGGGCCTCAGTTTCTGGTTCTGTAGGTGGGGAGTGTGTACCAGGGACTCTGAGGCCCCTTAAAACTCTTATCACTCTTTCACAGCACTGGAAATAAGATATGATGTCACATAAAATGTTATTTATGCAACTCATCACAACTTGATACTATATTCTTCTTTCTGCATAATTGCTATCCATGGTTAAATGTCTCTTTTAAAAAAGAAACAATAGTTGAAGTAAACAAAATAGTTTCCAAATGAAGTTGTAAAAACTAATCCATTTTGGTGTACTGACATGTTTGCTATCTTTTTTTTAAATATATTGATCAGTTTCTATTTTTATTATTTTTGAGACAGAGTCTCGCTCTGTCACCCAGGCTGGAGTGCAGTGACATGATCTCAGCTCACAGAAACCTCCACCTCCCAGGTTCAAGTGATTCTTGTGCCTCAGCCTCCCGACTAGCACCACCACACCGAACTAATTTTTGCGTTTGTGTTTGTGTGTTTGTGTGTGTGTGTGTGTGTTTTTGTAGATACAGGGTTTCACCATGTTGGGCAGGCTGGTCTCCAACTGCTGCCCTCAAGTGATCTGCCCCCCTCGGCCTCCCAAAGTGCTGGGATGACAGGCTTGAGCCACTGCACCCAGCCTGTGTTGACTAATTTTCAAAAGAATTACCACTGTCTGTTGCTAAATGTATTTAGTAGCCTGCCTATTTTTATCAAATAAAAAGGCAATAGCAATCTTTTCTTCCTTTGATTTTTAGCAATTTCCTGCTGCAGAGAGCATTTTAAGAAAGGACAGTGTTCCTGTGACCTCTGCCTACCATCCATAAAATACTCATTCCCCTCTCAGGTAAGCATATTGCTTTGCTTTGATCCATTCTGAGAAGGAGATATTGATTCTCTATGAAAACCTGTGTCATTATTGCACTAAGACAAAGAAGCTGAGGTTTCAGATATTTTGCTGTCTGGCAATAAATAAATAAATAAATAAAATAAAATAAAATCCCCACCTTTTGAGGTCCTTACCAGGACCAAAGTATCAGTGATGGCCATTTGCCGTTCCAAGGGGTTTCATGATACACCTTCTACATATCTGCTAGTTGTTAGTTTGTTAAATGCTGTGTGCTATTTATCAGGTAATCTCCCAGGAATTTAGAAGTCCTCTGTGTTTTAAAGAAAATTTTATTTTTTGTCAGTGATGGGGTTTTGCCCTGTTGCCCAGGCTGGAGGGCAATGGTGTGTTGCTCATTGCAGCCTTGAACTCCTGGGGTCAAGTGATCCTGCTGCCTCCACCTCCTGAGTAATTAAGCCTATGAATGTGCACCACCATGCCTGGCTAATTTTTAAAATTTTTTTCATAGAGATGGGGTCTCACTATGTTGCCCAGAGCTTTATCAGTACTATTAACTCCTGGCTTCAAGCAGTCCTTCCACCTCGCCGTTGCAAAGTGTTGGGTTTACAGGCATGAGCCACCTGGCCGGGTCAGAAGTTTACTCTCTGTGCTCGGGGAATGAGATGGTGGTGCAGGGTCAGCAGCAAGGGCACTGGGAGTGGGTGACCCGGAGAGATCTTTGCAGGCTGGCCCCTTAAGGGAGGCAGGGTCGAGAGAGCAGAACTTAAATTCCAGTCCAGGAACTGAGACTGAGGGGGTGGAGCATCTTTGGAGGATGGCCAACCAGCAGGCCTGGGAATGGCAGGGTGCTTTTCCCCAGGTCCCCACCACTCCCAGGACTCCTTTCTGGTCCCCACAGCTGATGGAGAGCCTGGGAACATTTTTTCCAGGTCTCTTCTTACAGCCACACCATCTTCCAGGAAAGAGCTAAGGAAGTGGAAGAATGGTGGGGTCAAAGTACAGATGATTCCCTCTTTTATGGAGGGACTGAGAGCTCAATAACACCAAATGAGGAGGTTAGAAATGTTTAGGAAAATAAAGAAGCTCTCCAGTTACCTCATTTCCACCATGAGTTGAAGAGTGTAAAGAGCAACCCTCAGGAGAACAGAGCCTCAGCCTCAGTGCCCACATTCTGAGTGGCCCCATGCTTGGATTTGATTGACAGCCTTCCTCTAGCTTCCTTTCTAGCATCCATTTGTAATGTACCCTTGCTTATATAGTAAGCCATGTATTTTGTAATTTATTATTACTGCATTATGCAGGATGTTGTCAGGTGATGTGGTCGCTTTTCTAGAACCTAAGAATCTAACTTAGGCTGAGAAATAAGAATCAGCCTGTGCCAGACAGAATTCTGCAATCTGTAGAAACAGGAATTAAAGAGAAAGCCAACAACACCCCTCAGTACTGTAACCTGAAGTCTCTCACTCTTATCGCCATCTTACTTATCTTCTTATCTCAGATATAAGAAGCTCTGATACGAAAGCCGGGGGCTCCTGTTGGCTGGAAGGAGGTTTGCATCTGCCGTCGCCAGCACTTGTGTAGAACTGTACCCGAGTGCAGGTGTACTTAGTGGGGAATACTTTCCAACAGGCCCATGCTTTTCATTCTGCACCATCCTAGGGAGCTGAGGGGTTTCCTAGGACATGGGACTTGCAGTGCTAGAACTGGGAAGTCAGAGCAAGCCAGGACATGTTGCTCCCTCTTGTGATCCCACCACCCCTCCTCTCTCTTGTACGTGGCTGCGTGATGTTCAGCTCACCAGGATAGCTGCTGACTGCAGTTGAGTTTGCAGCCCTAGTGGCCAGGGAGGAACTACAGAGTTGAGTAGACCTGGCCTTCACCTCAGCTCGTCTGCTTAGTAACCAGTTGGATGGACAGGGGTGGTTTGCTTTATTTCTGTGAGCCTCAGTTTCTCATATGCCAAGTAAGAAGAACAGCAAGGCAGTGGGGGTGTAGGGAAAGTAACAAGACAGAGCAATGGATATACCTGATATAGCCTAGGTACACAAGAAGGGGTAGGTCCCTCCCCCCATCAAGGCAAACCATCCAGAGAAGACCGTCAGTTACCTTCACAGGCATAAGTAACTGGAACTGGCTTGAGCTTTATCAGTACTATTATTTACCCAGATCAGGAAGGTTAGAAAGAACTTAGCCATGTGACTTACCAACACAGTGTCAGCTAGGTTGCAGGCATAAATCCTAACCCCGATACCTAATTCTTAAATAACCTTAAGTCAATGTGTGCAAGTTACTTTGAGTTGTTTTTATATCAGTTTTCCCATAAATAGATTGAAACATTGTTTAAAGTGCTTTAAAGAATGTTTTGAAAAGCATAATTTGTTTCTTATCTGTATCCAAATGTTTTTAACTTTCAGGTTATTATTGCATTTAAAGTTTATTAAAACATTTTTCTTTCCTAGATTCTTAAATTACAGATAAGCAGCCTTATGAATTCATATGCATTATTATCGCCATTAAATTTTCACTGCTCTCAATATATGAGTTTAAGATTACTTTGTTTTTAGAGAACACACTGGGTCTTTTTAAAAGTGGCTCCTTGTTTAAGGAAACTAAAAGGCAAATGAAGTCATGAAATAAAATGATATTGTAATGTTCTTTTGGTCACATCTTTTGGAGTTTGTTCATCCTAGAATATGAAACGTCCTGAGTAGTGTATCTATGTAAGTCATTTTTAAAGGAATACACAAACACCAATTTCTGTACATTATGCATGTAATTACAATTTCAGGAAATAAGCTTGAAGTCTTCCTTTGTTTTTTGTTTCTTGTTATCTTATTCAAACTTAAGTAATTCATAAAGTCAGTTTCTCCTTGAAGGTTTCCTTTTTCAAAACTTCTCTCCAGATTTTTGCCCTTTTTTTTTTTTTTTTTTGAGACAGAGGCTGGCTGTGTCACCCAGGCTGGAGTGCAGTGGTGCGATCTTGGCTCACTGCAAGCTCCGCCTTCTGGGTTCACGCCATTCTCCTTCCTCAGCCTCCCGAGTAGCTGGGACTACAGGCACCCGCCACCACGCCCAGCTAATTTTTTGTATTTTTAGTAGAGATGTAGTTTCACCATGTTAGCCAGGATGGTCTGGATCTCCTGACCTCGTGATCCGCCCGCCTCAGCCTCCCAAAGTGCTGGGATTACAGGTGTGAGCCACCGTGCCCAGCCAGATTTTTACCTTTTTAATATGGTACATGCTAGATACTTGAGAAATTGCTCAGAACAACAATAACCCTCGCACATTTATTTTGCACGTTAAATGGGCCTGACCAAAAATGCTTGCTGGTTTTCTCCAGACACCTTTTTTTCCAACTCGGTGTTTCCTAAAGCTGGTCCTCCAGAATGAGAGGTTTGTACCTTGTCAATGACTCATCATCCTCTCATGCCAGCACCCCTGACTTTTGCCTCTCCCCAGATCAGCTGTTTGCCAAGAGAATGACTCAGAGATCAGATTCCAGCAGTACAGTCAGGTGTGGCTCCTCTGAGGCCATCTCAGCTGACCTTGAGTAAGGTCTTCTCAGGAATCAGGAGAGTCGGCACGACAGTGAGACCCACTGTGCTGGGAGCCAGGCTTGCTTTCTGCTTTTTTAAAAAGAGGAAGAGGAAAGGGCATTCTCTGGGAAAAGAAGCAGGGATTTTAGATGTTTTCTTTTACTTATTCACAAAAATTGTATATGCTTCTCTAAGGATAGATCTAGGGATAGTCTCCCTCATACTCAGAAAGAAGTATAATTCTATTTTTGAGGATTTAACACACATTTGTTGTGAAGTTCAAAAAATTATTGATTGGAATTTAAATTGTCAAATTACAGTAGGGTGTTGGTGGCTTACGCTTGTAATCCCAACACTTTTGGAGGCTGAGTTAGGAAGATCGCTTCAGACCAGGAGGTCAAGACCAGCCTGAGCAACACAGTGAGACCCTGTCTGTACAAAAATTTTTTTTTAAATTAGCCAGGTATTGTGGCATGCGCCTGTAGTTCCAGCTGCACAGGAGGCTGACGTGGGAGGATTGCTTCATCCCAGGAGTTTGAGGCTGCAGTGAGCTATGATCATGCCACTGCACTCCAGCCTAAGTGACAGAGCCAAGACCCTATCTTTTAAAAAAAAAAAAAGAATGAGTAATTTGACATATTTAAATTTTTTTAATCAAATGAAAGACAAATTCTGTATTACTAACCTGCGTAGTTGTTTATTAGTGGCTGTTATAATAGAAATTGTGTAATTGTAAATGTAGTCACTGTTTTCTTACAAAGATCAGCAGAGAGGAAGGATGGGCTACAATTATGCCCATGGACTGTAGAAGGACTGCCCTGTGGCCCTGTGCTGGAGACGTTATGTGCAGTCTTCACTTGCCCTTCAGAGAAGCATTAGAATCTTCAGTATGTAGATGTGGGATATATGTAATATGGGTATCAGAGGCTAAACTTCAGACCAAAGGGCAACCATGTGGTTAGATATACACTGGATATAAAGCCCAAGTCTACCCAAGGCTCTTCTATCAAACCCCTATCCAGCCCTTGCATACCAGTTAATTTCTTTACAATATCAGGGTCGTACATGCAACAGGAAAGCCGGTTGAGGGAAGTTGGACAATGGGGAAAGTAGAATGGAAAGGTTACAAGGAAACATAAATGTCTGGTGGAATCTTAGAATGATCTGTAGAAACCATGAAAATCTTCAATCAACTAGAGTAGGAAAGAGACCAAAAAGGTCATATAAAGAGGGAAAGAGACTGTTAGGAGGACGCAGGTAAAGAGAGGAGATTTAAACAGTGATTGCAGTTGTGCCAGGAGAAAACCTAGACTTTCCAGACCTTCTCACTTTCTTTTCAACCTGTAAATCATGTGCTACCATCTCTAGGTGTGGATGCAGAAAGCATTCATGCATTCTGAGTACTCAGAGAAGTTCGGACAGATGTGATGCTTGCCAGGACCCTGTGTTTAGTGAGCACTGGAGTGTCCTCTCCACACAGGATTCCCTCTTCCATAGCATAGGATAAAAGAATGTTAAATATTCAATTATGGCATCACGTGTGTGTATCTATGTTCAGAGATGTGACTGAAAACCTAAATATATTCCTAATCTGCATTCCTTCTGGAAATTCCTCCTATTCACCAGGGGAGCAATGCTGCCCTCTCCTTGCATGGTCTTTAGGCAGAGCTTCACAGAGCACTGGCCCTTCATGCTCCTGAAATACTTATGTTTTGCCTTTACTTGAGTCCTACGGGTCTAGTTCTCTATGATACATTTAAAACCAAGCTCCACATCATCCTTGGTCAAAAAGAGACAGCTTTCACTCACCATGACAGTCAGTGGAGACCTTTCCTCTGGGAAGAAGCCTCTCAAGTGACTGTCCCTTACGATGCCTGCCTGTTCAGGTGTTGAGCCCTGCTGACTCCTCCTCCAGGGCTCATGCCTCAGCACAGCCCTCTTCATCACCAAACAACTCCATTACTGACTTAGCCCTATGCTGGTCACCTGCCTCTAGTTTCTGCACCCACACCAGTCCATGTAGGAGGCAGAAAATTCTTTTTCTTATTTTTATTTTTTGAGACACAGTCTGGCTCTGTTGCCCAGGCTGGAGTGCAGTGGCACAGTCTCAGCTTACTCCAACCTCTGCATCCCAGTTTCATGCAATTCTCCTACCTCAGCCTCCCAAGTAGCTAGGATTGCAGGCATGTGCTACCATGCCTGGCTAATTTTATATTTTTGATAAAGACAGGGCTTTGCCATGTTGGATAGGCTGGTCTCGAACTCCTGACCTCAAGTGATCTGCCCACCTCAGCCTCCCAAATTGCTGGGTTTATAGGCGTGAGCCACCACACCTGGCCAGAAAATTCTTTTACAAACAGTTTTCATCCTGTTACTTTCCTGCTCTGAAACCTTGTTTCTCCCAGTTATCTGTCTACCAAATTTAAATTCCAAAGCCACCTCTCACCTGGGCTCTTCTACTTACTCAAAGTCAGCGTCTGTTATTCTACTCATGTTCCCTACACACCTGGTTCCTCAGAGCTTATGGGCTGCTTCTTGCCCAAAATCCCTTATCCATTCCACTCTCTTAAAAGTCCAAGAGTTCCTTTAGTGCCCGTTTCAAAAGTTACTTTTTCCTTTAAAAGCAATGGGTTTTTTTTCTTAGAATCTAAGAATTTTTGCCATTTATTCATTCAACAAATTGATAATTCATGCAACAAATTTCTTCACAATTTAATGTATACTATGTGCATTTATTTATAAGTAGTCTTGGAATTATTTTTTGCTGTCTGTGAGGGTTTATGTGTTATCTCCTAAATTATATGATCAATTTATGTAAAACTTTTGCCTTAATCAAAGAACCTAGGCTCTTAGATGCTTGAGGGGATGAATAAATAAGCCTTGCCCTCCCAACTCTTCTGTACAGGGAGGTGCGAGCGAGCACATGGGCTAGGGTTGAAATCCTAGAGGAGATTGTAGATGGCTTTGCAGCATCAGCGCTATTCTATGGACTGATTCACTTCCTGAAGAGGAATGAAGTGATTTACCCACCCGGGAAGCCTTTGTGAAAATAAAAATTTTCATCAACAACACAGAATGGAAAGCTGTTGTCAGTTCTTAACTGCCTATAGTAGAGTGACGTCTTAATGGGCATGTAGAGGCAAGCCATCTAGGGGAAAATAACCGCATCTCCTCTAGAAGGCAAAGCAGCCCCACTGACAGCAGGAAGAAGGAGGAACTCAGTCTAAACTGTGAAGAACCAGTTCAGATTCTCCCTCCCATGTTGGCTTCTTATCCTTTAATCACCATTTATTCATCATTTACATTCTGTGTCCTCAGAGTTCCTTATGACTGTGAGCACATAGTCATGTACATTCTTTAGTCTATGAGTACATTAGAGGCACTTGTGAAAATCTGATTTAAGTTACAGTAAAATTTTTCTGTCGCTCTCTAATAGACTATAAGCAAGTTGGGGGTAAGAATTATGTTTTAACTCTGAATCTGTAGAATCGAGCACAGAATATAGCAAACTACAGAAGATAAAGAAATGTTTGTGGGGCTGGGCACAGTGGCTCATACCTGTGATCCCAGTGCTTTGGGAGGCTGAGGTGGGAGGATCATTTGAGCCCAGGAGGTCGAGATCAGCGTGGGCCACACATCTCCTCATTGGTAGATGTGAGACCCCCATCTCCGTTTTTGTTTTTGTTTTTGTTTTTGTTTTAAATGAGCATGGTTGCACACACCTGTGGTCCCAGCTACTTGGGAGGCTGAGGCGAAAGGATCACTTGAGCCTAGGAGTTTGTGGCTTCAGTGAGCTATGATCATGCCACTGTGCTCCAGCCTGAGTGACACAGAGCAAGACCCTGATTCTTAAAAAAAAAAAAAAAATTAAAGGAGCTGTTTGTGGAATTTAATAGACTGAAGTTTTTTGTGCATATGAAGGAAAGTCACTGTACATTGCTCATCTATCTTTTTGGTCACTGCCTCTCACAAGCTCTGACAACAACATCTTCAGATATAAGACACAACAGCACAGGGCTTAGCAGGGCTGGAAGTGTTATTTCACTGAAAGAGGGGGAGGCACAGTCTATTGCTGGAGAAAGAAAGGCAAAAATGAAGTCAGAAACAAAACGGGAGAAGAAACAGAAGAAATTGGGTTATTTATGTTTAGTTGTAGTAGAACATTATGGTGCAGAATTGTAAGAACTTGGGTGAAACTTTAAACTAGTCAAAGTAAGGAATAATCAAGGCATAATTAGCTTTATTCAAAGGCTGCTTGAATTTGGTCTACTCAACTGCATTTAAAATAGGGTTTTGTTTCTAGAATTCAGATTACATAGTTTATTTATTCATTTTTTAAATTTTGCTCAAATTGATTATTCCCTATGGACTCACAGATTCAATATTCAGAGATTCAATTATTTGTGATTGTCTCCACGTTCACTACTTGTGTTAATTCCACTATTTCGGGGAAGTGGCACCTTAAAAGCCCACACTCCAGGGCCAATGAAGAATACAGAATGCAGGCCACTCCCACCATCCACGCCTCCCCCGGGCTTCATGTTCCCTGTGTTAATTCTCTCATTATTTGCTGCTCCATTAAAAATTACGTATCCAGTGTCTAATTTGCCCAGGGGTGAAATGGGGATTAAGAACCTTTCCCACCTTGAGACGCTGACATTCTTGTAAAGGGATAAAAACTCTATATTTGAAAAATCATCCTAAGAAGAACAGTAACTAGTAGTGCTGGAGTTGGAAGTGAAGAAAATGTGAGGAGATCCAAGAAAATGATGAATTTTAGGCAGAAACGAAGCTCTGGGTACGTAGAAGAGTACAGCTAACTCCTGGGTGGTCCGGATCAATGGCATATGAGAGAATCCACCACGGAACTGTGTGTATTTGAATCTTTGGTTCAAACTAGCTCACCATATTAGTGGTCTGTCCTGTGTATCCTCAGAAGTTACAAGGCTGTCTTTCCTGAGGTCAGCGGGCTCCTGAATTGTGCTCATGACCAAGACCTTGCTGGCTGTCATCTGAATCATATGTAGTGGAGAAAAAAAGGAGTCAGCAGAAGGTATGGATGGTGTGCACCTCGCTAAAGAGAAGATGAACTATAATATTTTCAAGCATCATCCTAGCGACAGTTGGCCTATAAGTAGTGTTTGATTTTAATTTCATTTCTAATTTATGTGATTCTATAAGATTCTCTATGTTTTCCTTCCTTCCAGCAGTGGACTTGAATCTCCATTTTCCTTTTTTTTTTTTTTTTTGAGACAGAGTCTCGCTCTGTCGCCAGGCTGGAGTGCAGCGGCATGATCTCGGCTCACTGCAACCTCCGCCTCCCCGGTTCAAGCAATTCTCCTAGCTCAGCCTGCCAAGTATCTGGGACTACAGGCACTCGCCACCATGCCCAGCTAATTTTTGTATTTTTAGTAGAGACAGGGTTTCACCATGTTGGCCAGGATGGTCTGGATCTCTTGACCTTGTGATCCTCCCAACTCAGCCTCTCAAAGTGCTGGGATTACAGGCGTGAGCCACTGTGCCTGGCAAAATCTCCATTTTTTAAACATGATTTTTCACTGGAAAACTTACCACCATGTATACCTTAAACTCTCCATCCCCAGATAGAATGGGTTGTGAAGCTTCAATCTTTACCTATTCATGGGGATTATATCCCTAGAGGCTGCTGTCAGATACCAGCAGAGATTTTATGGATCCTTACCAAGAAAATGATGGTAAATGTCCCCACCGAGTGGCATTGGTTTCTAAGCATAGTACAAGGAGTAGATTGCACCCTGCACCTCCCAGAACTTTCCCTCTGGACACTGTTTTACAGGGGGTGTTAGAGTGGCTACACTGAGGCACAGGATGCTAGGGCAGTCAGAGTAGGGATTGACGCATCACTCTCTGAACCTGGCAATTGGCATCTAAAACAGGAGAAAAAGCAGGCTTTGTTTTCATTTACTCTCCTAGTTGTATTTGTGATTCAACATTTCATGCTGTATTGGTAAAGGGAAGAAATTACTTTTTGTGGAGGTCATGCCCCCTTCCTTTAATCAACTGAAGAGTCTTGTAAAGCTGATACACATTTAGGCAGACATGGTGGCCCACACCTGTAATCCCAGCCCTTCAGGAGTCCAGGGCAGGCAGATTACTTGAGGTCAGGAGTTCAAGACTAGCTTGGCCAATATGGTGAAACCCCATCTCTACTAAAAATACAAAAATTAGCCAGATGTGATGGCAGGTGCCTGTAATCCCAGCCACTTGGGAGGCTGAGGCAGGATAATTGCTTGAACCCAGAAGATGGAAGTTGCAGTGAGCCGAGATCGCACCACTGCACTCCAGCCTGGGCGACAGAACAAGACTCTGTCTCAAGAAAATAAACAAACAAAAAGTTGATACACTTCTAGGTTTAATTTAAGATTTTGGCCATTGGCCTATGAGCCAGAGAGATGTTTGTATTGAACTTGGGCCTGAAAAAGTTTCACATTCATTTTTAGAGTATAAGGAATGCTGGAATACCTCTGGCACATTGATTTATGAAGCATTTTAAGATCGTGTTCACTTTCTTCTCCACCAGATATCTATTTTCTCTACTTTGAACCCTCCACAGATGTCTCTGTTATGAAGTGTGCTGCATTGTGCTTTTTGCGGGGTGGTTTATTCCCCACTGCAGTTCTTGGGCACTGGCCATTTGCACATGGAGCTCTAGCCTTTAGGGGCCAGTGCTCAATTAAAAAATCAATGGAATTAATATAAACCTGAGTAAATTATCAATGGGAAAGTATGATTTAGCTTACAAAATTAATTTGTAACTTTCCAAAATGTTTTCTGTTTGGTGAAGCCACCTTCCCCAGAAGTAAAACTCCTTAGGACCTCAACTCAATACCTGATACCTGGTTCTCACTTGACTGGCTTATAGGAAGGGCTTAATAAATGTTGCTAAAATGAAATTAACGCTGTGTTCATCACCTATGTACAGTGGTCATGTTCATAACCGAATCTGCAGCTCTTCTAAGGTAGTCTCCAAGAGTGTTAAGCCAAAGTAAATTGCCTCATTTGGAGCCTTTGAGAGCATGTCTCTTATTTTTAGCAGTCTTTGGTCACTAAGCATTAGATTAAGATGCTAAGTATAATAAAGAAAAATTATATGAATATATGACTTTAAATCTACCATTAAGAAACAGGAAATTAAGAGATCGCTTGAAGACATTTTATGCCAAATCTGCAACATTTTTGAATTTCTTATTATATTTTATTAATAATACTTCATGTTATACATGTTTACAGTATCTTACTAATTTTAAATTCCACAATGTTTAAAACCATTTTATGATTATTAGACCCTTTCATCCAGTCAGTATCTTGTTTTTCAGACGACTGAAACCTGGCTTTGAAGTGCTACCTGAAGTGTTCTTATGTCTCATACTGAGAAGTCACCTCTTTATTGGCACTTAGCGTTACGCATAAGTAGGACCACTGTGCACTTCTTAGGACATTCCACAGAGAGTGCTACTTCTGTTGTAAATTTGTGCAATATTGCTCTCATATGTAAAATACTTTACAAACTGCCACCTTTGCAAAGTTCCCAGTCCCCTCACTTGTCAGTGATGGATGGTGATGCTTTAAGGGTCCATTTCAATAGAGGTATATTTCCCCCAGTAAAGACAAAGGAATGTTAATGGGCTAATAGCTCTGTACTGTCATGACTGACTTACGTGATATTGCACAAGGTGAAGACAGTGGAGCTGGTATTTTGTTTGGCATTCACCAGGCACTTCAGCCCTTTAGTGCATCATCTCTCTTCATTCTCACAACAGATAGTTGATGGGACACATAGCATGTGATCATGGGGCTAGATTTGAGCTCACACCATACACCGTCTGGTTTCAGATCTGTCCCTCTAAACAGTCTTGTCAAGTGTCCAGTGTGCTTTAGGTGCCAGTTGCTTCACAGACTTCGGAGATAAGTATTTTCCTACTCTTTAGAAGCCATGTTTTTTCAGCACATTAGATTTTCTGAAGGTTTCTCTGAACAAAAGAACTTGCTGCAGATGCCAACCAAGATTCCTCCTCAGGGGTGTTTACCATATAGTAGTGCCAAAGAAACCAGCGCTATGCGTCACCTTCTACCTTATCTGGAGCTCTGGAGAGGTCACCTATCTGTCTGTGACTTAGATCGCTGGGCTTCGCTTCCAGTTCTCTGATTTAAGGCTTCTGTTAGAGCAGCAGCTGTAGCAATTTGCTTTTTGAGTAGGCTTATACATTTTACAAGCACTTTGACTTCAGCGGCCTGGAGGGGTGGAGTAAACTGTTATATCAGCTTCATAGATGAGGCAACAGAAGCATCAGAGAAAAGGGACCTCTCAAAGCTACAGGGGTCATAACTGGAAAAGCCAGGATACAAGCTCCTCTGCCTCGTTCGCCATCACAACTCCAAAACTTGACCTCACTCTCTGGGGCCATCTCCTCATTGGCTCATCAGCAGAATGAATGAATTGGACTCCAGCAATGATTTTCAAACCCTGTTCCCTGGAGTATTAGTGGTTTCAAGCCTGATGGGAATTGAGATTTGGGGCTCTCCTTTAGCCAAAACCACTCTGCATTCATCTATTTTGCATACCAATGTTCCACATTGTCTTTAAAGAAAGCTTCTGTAGTAAGAAAATAGTTTGAAGATTACTGATCCTCAAAGTTTTTATTACATTCTAAACTTTAACTTTTAGGGGCCAGTGCTCAGTTTAAAAATCAATTGAATTAAAATAAACATGAGTAAATTATCAATGGGAAAATAGATTGGACTTACAAAATTAATTTGTAACTTTCAAAAATGTTATCTGTTGGGTGAATCCAGGAGGCTTCCCCAGAAGTAAAACTCTCTAGGACCTCAACTCAATACCTGATACCTGGTTCCCACTTGACTGGCTTATAAGAGGGGCCCAGTAAATGTTGCTAAAATGAAATTAAAAGAAAAAAATTTATTTTGATACCCATTTTAAGTAATGCACAGACTATCAAAATGTATTTATTTTACACCTGTTGTAGTATGCTAGGATTATAAATATTCTACAATTAATTTTAAAGGACAATCACAATTTTAGTCTCTCCATTGAACTTTATTTTGCTTCATTCATATATATATTCAGTGAGGCTTCCCTCTTACCCAAGTCTCTCCATAAATATGTTCATTATTTTACTGACTTGATGAATTCCCAGTTCCAAATGATGCTTCAAGTCATATATCTAGTTTAAAACTCCTGCAATAAAATAACATTTCTAGACAGAATTCTGAATTCAACGAAATGTGTTTCTTTCTCTATAATACATTGTCTGTGTTATCTTCATTCTTGGAAGAGATTTGAGTAGAGGGATTGTATATGCTTCTTTTTATGGGATGCTATGAATATGAATACTTATTTAACAAACCAAATTATATTTCTCTCATTCCCCAAACTTTAGAAAGGTTTATGATTTCAGTTGATGGCACACACTAGAATTTGTGTAGAAGTTACAAGGAAATGGAGCTGCACTTGAGAGTTGCACCTTCATCTTGGGTTCAGCAGTGTCCTTAGAGTGAAAAGAGGGTGGAGGAGTTCTAACTGCATTCCAAGACCAAGTGATATTTTGTCCAAAAACTATCAAGGACAGACTTCTCTGCTTTTAATACTAGCTTTTTGATTAGAGGAATCATGGGGTGCAATATGCACACCAACTTGCCGCCTTGTAAACTTGATCCCTTGTAAATCTGTGACATTTTTCCTTGTTACAATAGTTTTATATTCTCATGTATATAAATACTGCCTTTGACAGGATAGGAGACTAGTGCCATGAATATTCCTTTAGCAGTGGTAAAAACTCTGCAATAAAGCTTTGATGTTTTAAGATGACAATCAGATGGTCCAACAAAGGGCAGGAGAAGCTAAAGTAAAAACCTTCACAGATGAATGGTTTTATTTCACATCAACTCTGTGGTCTTAATGCTGCCTATCAGAGGCACATTTTTGCATCAGCCACATGAATTGGTGAACTTTAGTGTATATGGATCACGAAGTATTTCTTCACTTGAAGGTCATCTGTGGCTAAGCTGTAATTTCTGCAGTTCTGTGAAAATTAGCACTCTCTATCAACCTTGTCATTTGAATTGGGGATCTTTATGTAGATGTTTGATGCTTCTATTTCACTGCTGTTTTCCCTCTGCTATAGTGCTTAAAACAAATGGTGTCTGAGATCCACTCTAATCTAGTTTTGTGGTTTAATTTATTTGTGGGTGCCTTAGTTTTGTGGGTTTTGCTTTCCACAAAAAGATGTAATAGAATCTGATCTCACAGGCATTACCTTCTACACCCAAGGGCTTTTTCCCTCCCTTGTCACTTTTTCCCTATTAGCAGACATCATTTTACTTCAGGATTATTTGATTTGATGTGATAAATGGATTAAGATCAAAATTAGCATCAAAATAATTATGGCAATTTGAAAAGACATCCATTGGGGGAACACTGTAAACACTCCAACTTCATAATGATAGGATACAGACATTTTGAGAAAAAGCTATTGTACAGAGGCACTGATGACAGGTTTTACTTCTGAATTAGTTATTGTGAAAGCTCACATAGCTCTTATTTATTTTTGATCAGGAGATCATGTTTTAGAAGAAAGCATTTCATGGAAGTAAAATGGCATCAAAACTGTTGCTTACTTTGAAAACATATTTTTGCCATTTGGCATTTTCTAGAAAATTGTATCCTTTATACACATGCAGCATGATTTCTGTCCTTCTCATACATTAGCAGGATTCAGTAGCAGACTTTCTATTAACTACAGTTGGCCCTTGAATAACAGAGGTTTGAACTGCTCAGGTCCGCTTACATTTTCTTCTGCCTCTGCCACCCCTGAGACAACAAGACCAACCTCTCTTCCTCTTCCTCCTCCTCCTGTTCCTCAGCCTAGCAGAGTAAGACGACGAGAATGAAGACCTTTATGATGATCCACTTCCACTTAATGAATAGTAAATGTATTTTGTCTTTTTTGCGGGGGTGGGCGGAGACAAAGTCTCGCTCTGTTACCCAGGCTGGAGTATGATGGCGTGATCCTAGCTCACTGCAACCTCTGCCTCCCAGATTCAAGCGGTTCTACTGTCGGAGCCTCCCAAGTAGCTGAGACTATAGGCACACGCCGCCACGCCTGGCTAACTTTTTGTATTTCTAGTAGTGACAGAGTTTCACCGTGTTGCCCAGGCTGGTCTCAAACTCCTAAGCTCAGGCAGTTTGCCTGCCTCAGCCTCTCAAAGTGCTGGGATTACAGGCATGAGCCACCGCGCCCAGCCTGGGATTTTCTTAATAACATTTTCTTGTCTCTAGCTTACTTTATTGTAAGAGTAGAGTGTATCATACATCTAACATACAAAATTTGTATTGTTTGTTATCAGCAAGGCTTCCAGTCAACAGGAGACTATTTGTAGTTAAAGTTTTAGGTCAGTCAAAAGTTATACTCAGATTTTCAACTGCATGGGGTGGAAGGTCAGGGTCTTTAACCTCTGGCGTTATTCAAGGGTCCACTGTAGTTTACTCACAATAAAGGCTAAGTTATCTGTACACCCTTCAGAAAATTCCTTTGAGCATCTCAGTGGTTTCATCTCATTATTTATAAAGATTGACTTGAGATTTTCCCCACAAGGCCTTTGAGCTCAAATTCTATTGTGTGTTTTTTGTGGAAAGCAAAAACCATAAACTTAAGGCACCCACAAGTAAATTATAATTTTTAATATGAGCAATACTAGTAACATTAACAGTAATAAATATAGCAGTTAACAGATATGAGATGCTTGCTATGCACTTCACCCCCTTTTAAGCATTTACTTGAATTTCTCACTGAATCCTTACAGCCCCTTGGTCCAGATGAGGCAGTGCATGGCAGGTGTAGCCATGCCTTTGCTCTCCTAACCAAGGGCCCTTCTACTAAAGTATGCTCTTTAGTTATCCAAACAGTCTCTGTAGTGGGCCAAATGTTA
Organism: Pongo abelii; assembly: GCF_028885655.2. NCBI lineage: Eukaryota > Metazoa > Chordata > Mammalia > Primates > Hominidae > Pongo > Pongo abelii. The sequence goes on from NC_071992.2 coordinate 73,069,510, forward strand.
ATGCCTCTCCAAAAGGTGAACACGGTAAGACAAAATGAGGGCATTTTCATGCTCCTCTATTCAGCTGGGAGTATGTTTGAAGCAAAGTAGAATGAAAACATTTCCCTTAAAGAAATAGGCTCAGTGAAGACTCCCTCATTCCAGGATGTGAGAGTGCCCAGCGTCAGGTTACCTAGCTTCCCTGTCTTTGTTTCCAGCTCCTCGGGGTAGCCTCTCCCTTACCCAAGCACAGGCAGATTCTGGTCATCACCAGGACATTTATCACAGCTCAGTTGTCCTGCTTGTGCTCGCCAAGGCCCTGCTGGACAGCAGGCACTCCTTGCAGCACAGCCCCATGAAGGGTTTTGGCTCAGCCCTCCTGTCTCTCAGGATTCCACCTCAGAATTTTATAATCACGTCAGCTGTAGCTCACAGCATAATGAGATCTATGGATGACCTTACCACCACCAGGCTTCCATCAGAGTCTATGCCTGATGGTCACTGGCAGACTAAAGAAGAGAAAAAAAAATAAGCGTAGGTAATTTTTACATATTCATGACAGATGCCCCCCATTCAGCATTCTCATAAAAATACAATCCTACTGAAACTCATTTTTAATGATGACCCTGAAAATCCAAAATGGGGATCTTGCTTCTCCCCTCCGTGTGGTCTCTGGGTTACAAGGAACATGTGAAATGATCCCTGCATGGCAGAGCAGCCTTTTACCATGGAGACAGCTTACTACTTTCCCAGCCCTCTGGCTAGTTCCAGGAATGTTAACTCCATACCAGTTTTAAAGAAATGAAAAGAAGTCTAAGGTTAATATCTAGCTTTTTAAAAGTTGTAATTATTGAAGAAAGCACTCATATTAAGTTACAAACAGACTCTTCTCATCTGGAAAGGATTACATTTAATATTATTAATAATAGTACTTCATGTAAGCAGAGTAACCACTGCTAAAAGACTCACATTCTGTTGCTGTTAATTGAGCCTTCCTTTTTCATATTTTACTTTCAGGCTTGGTATTACACTCATCTGGAGGAAAATAATTTTATTTATTCATACTTTGCTGTTTATGTATTATTTTTGTCTTTTAAATCTCAGTATCCTCATGGAGACATGCTATATTTTTCTTATTTCTTTATTTTTTTAATTTTACTGTAAGTTCTGGGATACATGTGCAGAATGTGCGGGTTTGTTACATGGGTATACATGTGCCATGGTGGTTTGCTGCACCCATCAACCTGTCATCTACATTAGGTATTTCTCCTAATGCTATTCCTCCCCTAACCCCCTACCCCCCGACAGGCCATGGTGTGTGATGTTCCCCTCCCCCGTGTCCATGTGTTCTCATTGTTCAGCTCCCACTTATGAATGAGATCATGCGGTGTTTGGTTTTCTGTTTTTGTGTTAGTTCACTGAGATTGATGGTTTCTAGCTTCATCCATGTCCCTGCAAGGGACATGAACTCATCCTTTTTTATGGCTACATAGTATTCAATGGTGTATATATGCCACATTTTCTTTATCCAGTCTATCATTGATGGGTATTTGGGTTGGTTCCAAGTCTTTGCTATTGTGAACAGTGTTGCAACACACATAATATGTGCATGTGTCTTTATAGTAGAATGATTTATAATCTTTTGGGTATATACCCAGTAATAGGATTGCTGGGTCAGATGGTATTTCTGGTTCTAGATCCTTGAGAAATCGCCACACTGTCTTTCACAATGGTTGAACTAATTTACACTCCCACCAACGGTGTAAAAGCGTTCCTATTTCTCCACATCCTCTCCAGCATCTGTTGTTTCCTGATTTTTAAATGACCGCCATTCTGACTGGCATGGGATGGTATCTCACCGTGGTTTTGATTTGCATTTCTGTAATGACGAGGGATGATGAACTTTCCTTCACATGTTTTTTGACTGCATAAATGTCTTCTTTTGAGAATTGTCTGTTCATATCCTTTGCTCACTTTTTGATGGGGTCATTTGTGGGTTTTTTTTGTAAATTTGTTTAAGTTCTTTGTCGATTCTGGATATTAGGCCTTTGTCAGATGGATAGATTGCAAAAGTTTTCTCCCATTCTGTAGGTTGCCTGTTTACTCTGATGATAGTTTCTTTTGTTATGCCTAAGCTCTTTAGTTTAATTAGATCCCATTCGTCAATTTTGGCTTTTGTTGCTGTTGCTTTTGGTGTTTTAGTCATGAAGTCTTTGCCCATGCCTATGTCCTGAATGGTGTTGCCTAGGTTTTCTTCTAGGGTTTTTATGGTGTTAGGTCTTACATTTAAGTCTTTAATCCATCTTGAGTTAATTTTTTGTAAGGTGTAAGGAAGGGGTCCAGTTTCAGTTTTCTGCATATGGCTAGCCAGTTTTCCTAACACCATTTATTAAATAGAGAATCCTTTCTCCATTGCTTGTTTTTGTCAGGTTTGTCAAAAATCAGATGGTCGTAGATGTGTGGTGTTATTTCTGAGGCCTGTGTTCTTTTCCATTGGTCTATATATCTGTTTTGGTGCCAGTACCATATTGTTTTGGTTACTATACCCTTGTGGTATAGTTTGAAGTCAGCTAGCATGATGCCTCCAGCTTTGTTCTTTTTGTTTAGAATTGTCTTGGCTATGCGGGCTCTTTTTTGGTTCCATATGAAATTTACAGTAGTTTTTTCTAATTCTATGAAGAAAGTCAATGGTAGCTTGATGGGGATAGCATTGAACCTATATACTTTGGGCCATGTGGCCATTTTCACGATATTGATTCTTCCTATCCATGAGCATGGAATGTTTTTCCATTTGTTTGTGCCCTCTCTTATTTCCTTGAGCAATGGTTGATAGTTCTCCTTGAAGAGGTCCTTCACAGCCCTTGTAAGTTGGATTCCTAGGTATTTTATTCTCTTTATAGCGATTGTGAATGGGAGTTCACTCATGATTTGGCTCTCTGTTTGTCTATTATTGGTGTATAGGAATGCTTATGATTTTTACACCTTGATTTTGTATTCTGAGACTTTGCTGAAGTGGCTTATCAGCTTAAGGAGATTTTTGGCTGAGACGATGGTGTTTTCTAAATATACAATCATGTCATCTGCAAACAGAGACAATTTGACTTCCTCTCTTCCTATTTGAATTCCCTTTATTTCTTTCTCTTGCCTGATTGCCCTGGCCAGAACTTCCAACACTATGTTGAGTAAGAGTGGTGAGAGAGGGCATCCTTGTCTTGTGCCGGTTTTCAAAGGGAATGCTTCCAGTTTTTGCCCATTTGGTATGATATTGACTGTGGGTTTGTCATAAATAGCTTTTATTATTTTGAGATACGTTCCACCAATACCTAGTTTATTGAGAGTTTTTAGCATGAAGGGTTGTTGAATTTTGTCAAAGGCCTTTTCTGCATCTATCGAGATAATCATGTGGTTTTTGTCATTGCTTCTATTTTGGTGATAGATTATATTTGTTGATTTACGTATGTTGAACTGGCCTTGCATCCCAGGGATGAAGCCTACCTGATCGTGATGGATAAGCTTTTTGATGTGCTGCTAGATTCGGTTCGCCAGTATTTTATTGAGGCTGATGCTGGCCTCATAAAATGAGTTAGGAAGGATTCCCTCTTTTTCTATTGTTTGGAATAGTTTCACAAGGAATGGTACCAGCTCCTCTTTGTAGCTCTGGTAGAATTCAGCTCTGAATCCATCTGGTCTTGGACTTTTTTTAGTTGGTAGGCTATTAATTACTGCCTCAATTTCAGAACTTGTTAATGTTTCTATTCAGGGATTCGACTTCTTCATGGTATAGACTTGGGAGGGTGTATGTGTCCAGAAATTTATCCATTTCTTTTAGTTTTTCTTGTTTATTTGTGTAGAGGTGTTTATAGTATTCTCTGATGGTAGTTTGTATTTTTGTGGGATTGGTGGTGATATCCCCTTTATCATTTTTTATTGCATCTATTTGATTCTTCTCTCCTTTACTAGTCTGGCTAGTGATCTATCTATTTTGTTGATCTTTTCAAAAACCAGCTCCTGGATTCACTGGTTTTTTGGAAGGGTTTTTTGTGTCTCTGTCTCCTTCAGTTCTGTCTGATCTTATTTTTTGTCTTCTGCTAGCTTTCAAATTTGTTTGCTCTTGCTTCTCTAGTTCTTTTAACTGTGATGTTAGGGTGTCAATTTAGATCTTTCTTGCTTTCTCTTATGGGCATTTAGTGCTATAAATTTCCCTCTAAACACTGCTTTAGCTGTAGAGATTCTGGCACGTTGCGTCTTTTTTCTCATTGGTTTCAAAGAACATCTTTATTTCTGCCTTGACTTCGTTATTTTTCTAGTAGTCATTCAGGAGCAGGTTGTTCGGTTTCCATGTAGTTGTATGGTTTTGAGTGAGTTTCTTAATCCTAAGTTCTAATTTGGTTTCACTGTGGTCTGAGAGACTGTTTGATATGATTTCCATTCTTTTGCATTTGCTGAGGAGTGTTTTACTTCCAATTATGTGGTCAATTTTACAGTAAGTGTGATGTGGTGCTGAGAAGGATGTATATTCTGTTGATTTGGGATGGAGAGTTCTGTAGCTGTCTATTAGGTCTGCTTGGTCCAGAGCTGAGTTCAAGTCCTGAATATCCTTGTTAATTTTCTGTCTCGTTGATCTGTCTCATATTGACAGTGGGATGTTAAAGTCTCCCACTATTATTGTGTGGGAGTCTAAGTCTCTTTGTAGGTCTCTAAGGACTTGCTTTATGAATCTGGGTGCTCCTGTATTGGGTGCATATATATTTAGGATAGTTAGCTCTTCTTGTTGCATTGATCCCTTTACCATTATGTAGTGGCCTTCTTTGTCTCTTTTGATCTTTGTTGACTTAAACTCTGTTTTATCAGAGACTAGGATTGCAACCCCTGCTTTTATTTGCTTTCCAGTTGCTTGGTAAATATTTCTCCCATCCCTTTATTTTGAGGCTATGTGTGTCTTTGAAGATGACATGGGTCTCCTGAGTACAGCATACCAATGGTCTTGACTCTTTTTTTGAGACAGAGTTTTGCTCTTTCACCCAGGCTGGAGAGCAGTGGCGCAATGTCTTCTCATTGCAACCTCCACCTTCCGGTTTCAAGCAATTCTTCTGCCTCAGTCTCCCGAGTAGCTGGGATTACAGGCACCCGCCACCACACCCGGCTAATTTTTGTATTTTTAGTAGAGACAGGGTTTCACCATGTGTTGGCCAGGCTGGTCTTGAACTCCTGACCTCATGATCCACCTGCCTCCACCTCCCAAAGTGTTGGGATTACAGGTGTGAGCCACCGCAGCCAGCCGGGTCTTGACTCTTTGTGCAGTTTGCCAGTCTGTTTCTTTTAATTGGGGCATTTAGCCCGTTTACATTTCAGGTTAATATTGTTATGTGTGAATTTGATCCTGTCATTATGATGCTAGCTGGTTATTTTGCCTGTTAGTTTATGCAGTTTCTTCCTAGTGTTGATGGTCCTTACAATTTGGTATGTTTTTGCAGTTGCTGGTACTGGTTGTTCCTTTCCGTGTTTAGTGCTTCCTTCAGGAGCTCTTGTAAGGCAAGCCTGGTGGTGACAGAATCTCTCAGCATTTGCTTGTCTGTAAAGGATTTTATTTCTCCTTTGCTTATGAAGTTTAGTTTGGTTGGATATGAAATTCTGGGTTGAAAATTCTTCCCTCTTAGAATGTTGAATATTGGCCCCCAGTCTCTTCTGGCTTGTAGGGTTTCTGCAGAGAGATCTGCTGTTAGTCTGATGGGCTTCCCTTTGTGGGCAACCCGACCTTCCTCTCTGGCTGCCCTTATCATTTTTTCCTTCATTTCAACCTTGGTGAATCTGACGATTATGTGTCTTGAGGTTGCTCTTCTCGAGGAGTACTTTTGTGGTGTTCTCTGTATTTCCTGAATTTGAATGTTGGCCTGCCTTGCTGGGTTAGGGAAGTTTTCCTGCATAATATCCCTAAGACTGTTTTCCAACTTGGTTCCATTTTCCCCATCACTTTCAGGTACACCAATCAGACATAGATTTGATCTTTTCACATAGTCCCATATTTGTTGGAGGCTTTGCTCGTTCCTTTTCATTCTTTTTTCTCTAATCTTGTCTTCATGCTTTATTTCATTAAGTTAAACATCAGTCTCTGATATCCTTTATTCTGTTTGATTGATTTGGCTATTGATACTTGTGTATGCTTCACGAAGTTGTCATGCTGTGTTTTTCAGCTCCATCAGGTCATTTATATTCTTCTCTAAACTGGTTATTTTAGTTATCAATTCATCTACCCTTTTTTCAAGGTTCTTAGCTTCCTTGCATTAGGTTAGAACATGCTCCTTTAGCTTGGAGGAGTTTGTTATTACCCACCTTCTGAAGACTACTTCTGTCAATTCATCAAATTCATCCTCCGTCCAGTTTTGCTTCCTTGCTGGTGAGGAGTTGTGATCCTTTGGAGGAGAAGAGGCGTTCTGGTTTTTGGAATTTTCAGCCTTTTTCTGCCGGTTTCTCCCCATCTTCATGGATTTATCTACTTTGGTCTTTGATGTTGGTGACCTTTGGATGGGGTTTTGGTATGGACGTCCTTTTTGTTGATGTTGATACTGTTCTTTTCTGTTTGTTAGTTTTCCTTTTTCTGTTTGTTAGTTTTCCTTCTAATAGTCAGGCCCCTCTGCTACAGGTCTGCTGGAGGTCCACTCCAGACCCTGTTTGCCTGGGTATCACCAGCAGAGGCTGCAGAACAGCAAAGATTGCTGCCTGTTCTTTCCTCTGGAAGCTTTGTCCCAGAGGGGCACCCGCCAGATGACAGCTGGAGCTCTCCTGTATGAGGTCCTGACTGTCTCTCAGTCAGGAGGCACAGGGGTCAGGGACCCACTTGAGGGGGCAGTCTGTCCCTTAGCAGAGCTCAAGCTCTGTGCGGGGAGATCTGCTGCTCTATTCAAAGCCAGCAGGCAGGAATGTTTAAGTCTGCTGAAGCTGCGCTCACAGCCACCCCTTCCCCCAGGTGTTCTGTCCCAGGGAGGTGGGAGTTTTATCTATAAGCCCCTGACTGGGACTGCTGCCTTTCTTTCAGAGATGCCCTGCCCAGAGAGGAGGAGTCTAGAGATGCAGTCTGGCTACAGCGGCTTTCTCTAGCTACTGTGGGCTCCGCCCAGTTCGAACTTCCTGGCGGCTTTGTTCATGCTGTGAGGGGAAAACTGCCTACTCAAGCCTCAGTAATGGCAGACGCCCCTCTCCCAACCAAGCTTGAGTGTCCCGGGTGGACTTCAGACTGCTGTGCTGGCAGCGAGAATTTCAAGCCAGTGGATCTTAGCTTGCTGGGTTCCTTGGGGGTGGGATCCATTGAGGTAGACCACTTGGCTCCCTGGCTTCAGCCACGTTTCCAGGAGAGTGAATGGTTCTGTCTTGCTGGCATTCCAGGCACCACTGGGGTGTGAAAAGAAACCCCCGTAGCTAGCTCGATGTCTGCCCAAACGGCTGCCCAGTTTTGTGCAGGAAACCAGGGCCCTGGTGGCGTAGGCACCAGAAGGAATCTCCTGTTCTGCGGGTTGTGAAGACTGTGGGAAAAGTGTAGTATCTCGGCCGGAATGCATAGCCCCTCATGGCTTCCCTTGGCTGGGGGAGGGAGTTCCCTGGTCCCTTGCACTTCCCGGATGAGGCGACACCCCACCCTGCTTCTGCTCGCCCTCCGTGGTCTGCACCCACTGTCTAACTAGTCCCAATGAGATGAGCTGGGTACCTCAGTTGGAAATGCAGAAATCACCCACCTTCTGCATTGATCTTGCTGGGAGCTGCAGACCAGAGCTGTTCCTATTCAGCCATCTTGCCAGCCCTTTGACTTGCTATATTTTTCATGCCAACTGTCCCTGTGCAGACAGGATACATTCTTGCTCACTCTTCCCTGTCGATAGTAGGTTTTGTAGGTTTTCTGTGCAGTGTTTCTATTCCTGCTGATTTCTTGGTTGAAAACTGGTGTAATACCTCAAGGGATGTACAGAAATACTCAAGGTTATTTTATAATAAACTGTGATGTACTTAAATATTTAAATGTAGTTTTAAGAAAAATGAATGCAGGTTGAGCATCCCCAATCTGAAAATCCAAAATCCGAAATGCTTCAAAATCTGAAACTTGTTGAGCACCCAAATGCCGCTCAAAGGCAATGCTCATTTAAGTATAATGAAACTATTCCAAAATTAAAAAAAAAAAAAATCAAAATCCAAAACACTTCTGGTCCCACGCGTTTCAGATAAGTGATACTCAACCTGCATTTAATTATTTAAACTGTATTAAACTGTATTTATTATAATTTAAAAATTAAACACGTTTAACTTCAGCATATAAGTAATTTCAGTATATAAATAAATTTTCAAAACTGAGAAAAGTAAGCTTATCTATTCAGTCTGTTGGGGTCTTGCTTAATACATACCTCAGTTCTGATCTCTCCTGTCCCATCTGGGCAGATTTAGTACTCTCGTATAGCACATTAATTTGCAGATATTTATTGTTATTTCATATCAATGTTAAGATTTTTAAATAGATATACAGATATGAATACTGTATATATATCGAACTGTGTTGTCGTTCCTTTTAGAGTAGATCTCACCTATTTTTTAGGTATTTTATTACAGTATTTCTTAATGTGCATTTTCTACTATGTAGCCTATTGTATTCTACCTAAAGGGCTTTATGAAGACTCTGTGTTTTATGTGCTTGATTTCATTTTAAAGATTTTTATTGATTTCTGTCACTCTCTTCAGTCTCTCCTTACCAACTTCTGGCTCAGCATCCAGAAACACCACGCGTTTGTTCTAGGGTTCCCATATATTCTGTGAATTTGCCCACTCTTTCTGCCTCCTCCCAAGCCATTTTTCAGTACTGTCTGGCCAAACCTCTCCTCATCTAATCCCTCTCCCTGTCCCTTTCTTTTCTCTTGTAACCTAGATTCTAGGGAAATCTTTTGGAAATCAGAGACTGTAAACTCTGGTCTCCTGGTTCTGTGTAATACACAGTGTAAGTATTAATATATTTCACAAACTATTAACACTGAAATGGCACTTCCCTAGAGTTAATCTGGTGCTTCCTCTAGATTTTGAAAGAAAAAGTCATGGACTCAGTTTGGGGTACTGGAGTTATTCCCATCAGATACATTCTGAAGCTGGGTGGGCTCCTTCAAAGACAGCAAGGGTGGTATATTTTGGTTTTGTTCTCAATTGACTATGTTTCCTATTGCATAACTTTTCTAGACTGCTCTAGCAAAATGCCACAGACTGGGTGGTTGAGACAACAGAAATGTTTTGTCTCACAGTGCTGGAGACTGGAAATGTGAGATAAAGGTATCAGCAGGGCTGGTTCCATCTGGGGGCTCTGAGGGAGAATCTGTTCCATGCCTCTCCCGGCTTCTGCTGGTTTGCTGGCCATCTTCGGTGTTCCTTGGCTTATGAGTGTCATCTCCATCTCTGCCTTCATCTTCACATAGTGTTATCCCTGTGTCTGTGTCCAAATTGCCCCTTTTTATAAGGACACCAGTCCTATTGGATGAGGGGCCCAGCCTACTCCAGAATGACCTCCTGTTAACTCATTAAATCTGTAAAGACTCTATTTCCAAATGGAGAATGTTATAGTACAGTGCATTCTGAGGTATTGGAGGTTAGAACTTACACAAATGAATTTTGGAAGACCCAATTCAACCTATAACACATACCATTGCAATAAAACTGGTTTTCTGGCCGGGCACAGTGGCTAACGCCTATAATCCCAGCACTTTGGGAGGCCGAGGCAGGTGGATCATGAGGTCAGGAGATCGAGACCATCCTGGCTAACACAGTGAAATCCCATCTCTACTAAACACACACGCACACACACACAAAATTAGCTGGGTGTGGTGGTGGGCACCTGTAATCTCAGCTACTAGGGAGGCTGAGGCAGGAGAATGGCGTAAACCTGGGAGGCGGAGCTTGTGGTGAGCTGAGATCATGCCACTGCACTCCAGCCTGGGTGACAGAGTGAGACTCCGTCTCAAAAAAAAAAAAACTTGTTTTCTATTCCGAGTCTATTCGCTGATTTTACAATAAGCAGTGATTTTGTAAATCTGTAATTTTGATCTTGTGTTTGGATCAAAATATAGTACAAATCAAACACAATTGGTGTGAGTGCATTTAATAAATGAAGTCTTGACTATTTGTGTGTTGCCAAGCTCCAAAAAGCAGTCTGATCATTCATGTACTTGCAGGGTCCATTTACTTCTAATCATCCTACCTTAACTTCATTTAAAGAATAAATTAATTGTTTTTAAACTTATGCCAGCAGTTGTTATTCCCAGATGGCAGGTGAAATCTCTAAACATTTTTTTAAAACTTTTCATCAAATAGTAATTCCACTTTAACCAAAAAACAGCCTTTTGTTTTCTTTCTTAAAACATGACCATGATGCATAGTCGATCAAAATAAACTATTTATTAATTACAGCTGTATTGATTTCTACTCTAAACTGACTTCCTCCGAAATATAATATGTTTCATGTTTCAAGAATTAATTTCTTGATGGTACTCTGCTGCACTGTAATTTAGTCATGGTGGATTGAGTCACCAGATGTTAAAACAGTCGTGATTGCAAATGGCAGATGGCATCCAGTGGCTCACGATTGTTTGTACCTCTTGGTACCCATTTCTCTGAAGCTACCAGTACAGCCATGAGGCAGTGATAACTGTCTTAGTTGGAGTCTCAGAGCTCATGCTTCATTTATTCCCAAGGCAAGGCACTAAAAAGCCATAGTTGGAGCTGGAGCACTTGCCAACTTGTATTTCTGCCATTTAAAAGGTGCTCAGTCCCTACATCTAAAATTTGAAGGGAAAGGAAATCTTCCATATGAATGCCACTTTTCGTTATTTTCCAGACCATCACACCTTACTTTTCCTTTCTTTCAACAATGATAACTTATTCGCCAACACTTTTCAAGAATGTGTTTACATGAAAGCAGAGCGAGCATGTTAAGAGACCCAGACTGCAAATAACTTTGGAACGGCTTCAGTATAATTCAGAGTCATCCTGCCTCAGTTACAGAATGAGTAGCTCTGATTGACAGAACTTGGAAAAGCTAACACAGAGCAGCAAAGGGTATTCCCCAAACCTTAATTTATTTCTGTTTGAGAGCAAAAATATTGGGAAATTATCCATCTACAGCTTACCTTTTCTTATTGTGTAATTTGATTTTAATGCTAGAGGATTTACCATTGTTTTACATAATTTGATCTTCAATGAAATTACTCCTTATGTCCAACTTTTGGTTCAGATTATATCTAAATTAAGAGATTAATAATTATTTTTAAATGTAGTGAACTAGCGTAGATCAGATGGTATGATTCCTGACTACGAAAAGGAATTTATTTGGGCAAGAATTACTAGTATGTCTATTGCTTTTGTTGCGTAAATGAATTGATTTCCACCTACGCCATAACAGTGTATCTCACATGCAATGACTAAGCTGGAGTTGCAGGAGCTTTCTTGTCTGCCACTGCCCTCAGCCATCTTAATCTCCACACAGCTTCTCACTTGTATCTCTCCTGGTACAGTAGCCATGCCATAAACCAAGATGGATACTGATCAGTTACTCAGGCTAGAAACTTCAAAGCCATGAAACAGGTTCAAGAAGAGAGTAGTACAATTAGACTTACACTTTAGAAGTCAGTCTCTTACCTGAGCGGTGTTATATAGTACAATGCTTGTTATGAAAAGAAAAAGGCCAATTGAATTAAACAGCTTTGCAAGGCAGAACAAACTTCTATTTTGTTTAAAATCTGCTGAACTTTGTAAGGGGGTACAGGAAGGTTTATGCATTTGGGTCAATGAATGCAATATGTAGAGAAGGGCATGTATTTCTATAAGCAAACATTCATGTCCCTTCCCAGACATATCAGTCAACCTTGATAATAAATTGCAGTCATTTTTACTACTTTAACCCCTCCCAGGAGCTATAAGGTACAATAATTAGTCCTAATAGTTTTACATTTCCGGCACATCCTGTTTTCTAACCTGGCATTCCATACAGCATATGTGAATATGAATAAGGATTCAAGTGAACTTCATGTCCCTCAGAATCTAATTTGGACAACAACCATTTCTAGAAGGCCCCTTCTCCTCCTGCCTCCCACAGCCCCACACTGTTCATTTAATGCCTTTTTTTGAAGTTCACATAGTGCTTTCTGCTAATTGTGACACATTGTTGATTACACTCTAATCTAATTCTCTGGGTGCCTTGCCCAGCTAGAGCACAGTCCCATAGTAGCTGGAACTCTGTCATTCATTCTTTCATTCACTTCTCATTGCCTTGAGAGCAGGGCTTACCTGTTATATATGTTATGTATTTGCCAAATGAGTGAATAAAGGACTAAGGAGATATTTTAATTCTTCATCCAGCACCTTATCTTTTGCTTCTCTGCATACCCATATTTCATGCTTTGATTTTTCTGCAACTCTAGTCTTTAAAGATTTACCTGTCAACTTAAGAAACACATTGATTGGATAAGGTGTTGCCTGGCAATGTAATATGGAATCATGTGGTTGAAAGGGACACTATAGTTCCACCTTTTCTTCTCCAAGAATTGCAACAAAGCATTTTCAACCTCATCTGCAGCCAATTTTACGGAAATCTAATAAAGAGGTTTGCAGAGCACCTAAGAGCAGCCAAGATCCCAAGACAAAGTAGAAAATTACCTATTGAAACTACAAATAAAAATGAAATCTAAATATATCTTTTGATATATGGGCCATTTCCTTGCTCAATCTCTTTGTACCTGGGAGTGGAGGGAAAGGCTGGGAGTAAAATGGGACTGGATTAAAAGATAGTGATTGTAGATTTTTATGACATATGAAATAAATTGTAGATATTAAAAAGTTGACCTGTAGTAACATGCTTGCAGCCATCTATGTTATTAAGACAGTACTTAACGAGTTTTGAAACAAGTACTCCCCGCAATATTACTACTATTCTTAACATATGTGATAGACATTTTCAAAAAGTCAGCGTATCTGATTGCCTTCTATGCTGTTCTTTAAATGTTTGAAATCATGTTTTTATATATGAATACAACCAATCAGAATACAGATACATTGCTTCAAGTACTATTTCAAAAGTTTCTCCAATGACATGACTCAGCGATTTCTTAAAGGATAGAAAAACACTTTGTTAATGGAGAAAACCAGAAGTCCACCTTCTCTTGGAAATAAATGTTGAATTTTAACTGAGTAACTTTGCGTCAGCCACATCATATTATTGACATGTATTAGGTGGTAGATTTCTGTAGTAGCAGTTCTTTAACGGAAAAAAAAAAAGGATTTCTTTTCCATTGCCTTTTTTTTTTTTTTTTTTTTTTTACAAAATGAGATATTCCTCAGATGGGCAACGTTCAGCTTTGCAGCCTGAGGGCCATACCTAGCAAGTGGAACTAGGTGCCTTGGGTCAGCATTGTCCTGTGTTAGGGGTAGGTGGTAATTTCTAAGACTTTTGCCATTTTCCTAAAATTGCTTTGGACTCCATGTTACCTAAGGTTTGAGAACAAGCTCTGAAGCTGGATACACACAGGTTTCATCACAGCTCTACCACTCAATATCAGGGTGAACTCGGCAAACAAGTTAATTAACCCCTGGAAACCTCAGTGTCCTCAGGATTGTGTGGATTAAATGAGAAGACAGATATAAAGCACTTAGCATATTCTGCTGTTCTATTGGCTCAGTTTTTATTGCATTTAAAGGGATAGTTGAGCCCTGCTTGAGGTCAAGTTTGCTTGAGCCCTGGAGGTCAAGTTTGCATTAAGCCATGATCACACCACTACACTCTAGCCTGGGCAACAGAGTGAAACCTTGTCTGAAAATGAACGAATGAATTTTGTGTGTGTGTGTGTGTGTGTGTGTGTGTGTGTGACAGAGTCTGGCTCTGTCGCCCAGGCTGGAGTGCAGTGGTGCGATCTCGGCTCATTGCAAACTCCGCCTCCCAGGTTCACGCCATTCTTCTGCTTCAATCTCCCGAATAGTTGGGACTACAGGCACCCGCCACCACGCCTGGCTAATTTTTTGTACTTTTTTAGTAGAGACGGGGTTTTACCATATTAGCCAGGATGGTCTCAATCTCCTGACCTCGTGATCTGCCCACCTCAGCCTCCCAAAGTGCTGGGATTACAGGCGTGAGCCAGTGCACCTGGCCTGAATGAATTTTTTAAAAAGGATAGGTGATTTATTTTTCAGAACTTTTTATTTTTCCTATATTCAGATGTCAACTTTGAATGTTTATGCAAAGCTTGGGAATCTGATTGTTGCCCCAATATAAATAAATACACTGTTGTAGTCCATTGAATTAGAACAAAAGTGTCTAGTGAATTTGAATTCCATCCAATCACTACTTTTCACTTTGTATGGTTTCAATCTGCATTAATTTCAATTCCTGTATTTTAGTTAAATAAAACCAGTTCCCCAACATCACAGCCCAAATCTTAGTTACCATAGTATATTAACTGTAATTAAATAGAGTGCAAACCTCATAGTAAGGTCTTCATTCCCCAAATCACTCTGTAAATAGCAGGTGCTCATCATGATCAATGACCAGTCATGCCCCTTCTTTCCATGTCTGCTGGTGATGGTTTTGTGCACATTTATTATTCAGTTTTCACACAGACAGGAAAGGTTGTCCTTGTGTTGCCTCCCCACCAACAGTGATAACTCATGTGGAATTTTACAAAAATAGATTTAAAAGATGGAATTAGTCAACAAAGATGGAAACACAGCAGGACAATGAAAAGTGGCAGTCAAATTAGAATCAAGCATGTGTAGAAGAAATAGCTGATGGTGGGGATGTTGACAGTGCTGGTGATCTGGGAGGAGACTCTAGATAGGCCGACGGGAACCCAGGGAAGGCAGACTTATCAGCATAAATGAGGAATGGGGTTTTGACAGAAAGGACAAAGATATCCCAGAGGAAGTGATGTCATCAAAAAGCTTTACATTAAAGGAGTTCTCAGGAAGCACAAAGGATAAAATGTTGGAAGCTGACCCAAACTTACAAAGGGCAGTTGGCCAAACCATAAAAAAGATGCTCACGCCATACTGTATGCTGTGTGATGAGATGAAGTCACACACCATTCAGACTATTCCTGATACATTTTTAAAACTGAAAGACTGGAAGTCTAAAACCTCAGTGTGTTTATGTTGTCAGTTACTGTTTTATAGTGTTCATTTCCCTTCACATTTATAACTGACGATAAGTGAGTGTTAACACTTTGACAAAAAGTTTTAAAAGGTCACAGAAAAGTCATAATTTTTGCCATTGATTATTAAGTACTCATTGCATGGTTTTGGGTTATATGATTATTTGTACAGTCATAACCTCACAAAGCAGGGACTGGTGGTAGTAAAAAAAGTAGTCAAACCACTACTGTTGCCATCTGGATTTTATATTACTGAAAAATTAGTTAACACATTCTCAATATTATCAATAGTTTCCTAGCCTGTTAAAGGCAATTTGTGTAGTAATAGATGCCTTATTGATTACAGAACTTGACTTTCTAATATTTGCTACTTTTAATTTTCAAAAAGTCCTGAAATTAAATATTCAGACTCACATTTCTGTGGTACTTTTAGTGAAATATTTTTGCAACATTAAAGTTTTTTGTTGTTGTTGTTGTTCTTTTCATTTTAAAAGAAGGCCCACTGGGATTCTCCATCAGCAAACAGCCAAGCCACTGCATTATACATAGCAAGTTTTAGTGACAGTTCTAGTCTCTTGGGCATGAGAAATATAGTCTTGTTTGCTCATTTAAGTCAACAAGCTGTGGGATTTATTGTGTATTTTGTAGTATGCATGCAGAATGTTTTGAGTTTTAAAAGTCTAAAATAATTGAAACTGTCTTGTGTCATTCAACCCTGTAATAAGTACCTATAATTTAAAACCTCAAAATTGGTTGGTTTTGAAAGATGTTTGTATAATGCATAATAATAAGAGCCTCTGAATTATTTTTAATGCATCAGATCCTGTGCTATGGTCTGCATAAGAGAAAGGAACCCTGATTACAGTTTTGGAGAGTGTTCCCGGTGCCCCCAGCATGCCCATGGTGGATACCACATCATTATGCTGTGCTCTGAAGGGCCTCATTCTGACAACATGCTTGGTTACATACAGTAATGAAAAGCCTTGTTTGGGGAACATTTGTGCTTTTAAATATTGGTTTCATCATGTCCAGGGAATGAAGCTGATTTAAACATAGCTCACAGTAAATCTGAGAGTGGAAAGTTTGATTTTACCTACTAGTCTTTCTAATTTTTTACTAATGTAACATCCCAATCCATTGTGTAGCAGAGAAACTAGTTGAATTTGTTCTTCCAGGGAAAGAGGGCCCTTCTTATACATGAATTTATATGAAGTTTTTCATGTAATGTATTTTATCCTTCATGTTCATCAGCTTTACAAAGAAAAACTTAAGAGTTCTTACTCCAAAACATTTTGTCTGAGCCTGGGGTGAAGATTACTATACGGAATGATTGAGCAACAAGATGCCAGTGATGGTCAAGGAAAAAGTCAAAAATGTTGATTTTGAAGATCCTTTGCTAATTCACAAATTCTGGTTGTTTTTATTTTCATCTATGAACAAGGGCAATTTCAGGAATAGGAAGAAGGAGGAACATAGAGCCTCAGCCAGCATTGACGTGGATGACACCTTCAGAACGGTTGTAGGAGCACAAAAAGTCAGCCTGATGTCACTTGCTGGCAGGCCTTCACTTCAGATCTGACCTTAAACAACACACAGAACCTCTCCTTTGGCTCAGATCCCATATTCAGGTAAATGGATGGCTTGGATCGAGGCTGCCCCTGACTTCAAGTTGTAGACCAGCCTCCTGGCCTGGTCTCCTCAGCTCTGGAGGCTGGCCTGGAAGCTCCAGATGATTCCAGGAGCACAGCCTGCTCCATGACAGTCCTCAGGCCCCAGCTCCTGCTCCTCCTGTTTCATCCAGGGGTGGTGAATTCCCCATATTCATGGGTTATGACTGGGCTCAGACCGTTCCTTCTGCTCAGAGGGCCTGTCCCATCTCCCACTTTTCCATGTTGTGAACCATGGTGAAAATGTTGAGAATTCTTTCCCATACTTCCCAGGAGCTTCATTCCTCCTTCATCTGGGTTCTGGAAGTAATTTATTCTCAACCATGGTTCCTCCTGTTTGTTGGGTGCCCTTTATGTACAAGGTATTTGACAAGCACAGTCTCAACCCACCCAAGAACCCTATTCAACCCTATTTATTACAGACTCCAATCGGTGAAGAAACTCAACTACCTTGCTCTGGGCTTAGCTAGTAAATAGTGGAATTTGGATTGAAACACTTCCTCTTTTACCTCTTACAGCACATCGCACATTGTGTCATTGTCTGCCGACTTCGTTTCTGTCTTCCACACTAGACTAGGAACTCTTATGTGTCTTATCTGTTGATGACTTCCACTCCCATCCCAAGCATCCCCATACTTGGCCCACAGCCCTTGTTACATAAATGTTTATCTTGTAGGACCAATGAATGAATGAATGGAAGTTTGAATCAGTTACCAACTAGCTGCAGAGTAAGAACAGAAGCCTCAAGAAAGATGAAAATCCAATTTTACAAATTTAACATAAAATTTACAGGAATAAATTTTTGCTATACAAATCTAGCCATCACGAGAACCTATGTAAGTAGAACTCATAAAGACCCCAGGGCTTACTTTTTGGTCTTCAAGAAAAGGCACAGTAGCTGTTTTTATTAGTGGCACAGAAAAGTGATTTTGTTTCCTATGATACTGATCCTGCACAAGTTTTTTTCTTTTTTTCTTTTGGTTACTGGCTAGGGGTATATGAGGAAAGTCTGGGGAGGAAGGCTTGTTGGTGTTCCCCTGGCTTATACTCCTACCCAAAGCTGTGCTCCGCTGACACAACCGAAGAAGGACAGACAGGAAAACGAGGCCAGGAATCCTGGACAGGCCAACGTGCCTGGGATACCCACGGGGGATCCAAAGGGCCACCAGGCATCCCCAGCAACATCGGAAACACGAAAGGCTGTAGGGTGGCCAGAGCCATCAGCCTCCCAAAATTGTCGACCCTTAGACTAAACAACATCCTGCTGCCTTCCCATCATTAACCTGCCCTTTTATGCAGCTGATTTATTATGGGAGAAAACAGTTTATTGCGGGTTATTCAGTTACTTATTCAGAAGCTGTAGAGTGGCTCAGCGACAGGGACAAATGAAAATTTGGAACATTATACTCTCCGTGTTTACTATGATGATTCTTCTCTTCCATCACTATCTATAAACAACACTGTGAGGACAGAATTCTCTGAAAAGCTAAGATATGGGACACCACAAGGCCTGAAGCTTCCATCCAAAAGAACTAATCTGAGTTGGAGCTAGTGGGGATTAAGCATGCTATTGATTTAGTATTCATTTTTTATATTTGGACTGTTTAAAATTACTTATCCAAGAAATCCTCCAAGACACATGATTATATTATCATACTCATTTGTTGGGGAGGGAGGGGGATTATAGTTATTAGTGTAATTTGTCCCAAACCAGAAAGTACTACTAAATGCTGTGATTAGAAAAAGGAGAAGGAAATCTGTATTTATATGGAAAAGAATTTACTTAGGATGTTATTCTACATGTTAAATTGTACAGAAGAAAAAGGAAAGAAACTGGTTAAGATGCTTAAAATTTAAATTTCTTCTTTGGAGAATCAATGACTAAAATGTCTCAGAAGGTATATATTAGGATCATAGTTGAAAAAAATAAAATATTACACTGATTATATATAGTGAAATCTAATTAAGTTTTAAGTAAAAGTAATAGTATTTCAAAGATACTTTACCTGCTAGCATTCTTTTTATCATCATCTTTATTGACCATAAATCAGAGCCCTTGGCTAAGGATACATTTTATTCCAGAAAAATTATTTCAGAACTTGATTTCAACTGTATTATTGGTCAACTATTAAATTTCCTTTTTTATTTCAAATGTCAGTCAACAAGGTGTAGCCATGTATAATATTTATAATTATTTATATCTACAATTACAGGCATTTAATTTGTCATTTGAGCAATGGTATGACATTGTGCTAAATACTTCAAGGAGAGACACAGAAGGGGAAATATTATTGGTCATTACTTCTTAAATATAAAAGTTTGTCTTTAAATAGCTATGAAAGGTGTTATAGGAGCATAGATTCCAAATTACAAGCCAAACATAAAATCTTCTAAACGTTATTTTGGAACTATACTTTCCTCAAGATAGCATTATTTTTAAATCTGTGAAACTGACTTGATTGAATATTGTTTGTTCATTATAGTAATTCATACATTTAATGTTAAGAAAAATATTGGACTTCAGAATAATATGAATGAATTAATCCTTATAAAAATAATTGTATGTTTTGTATTTATGTACAAGCGTGTGAATCTCTTTTCCCAAACATAAAGCAAACTTCCAAATACACACATTTATTTTGTACCAGCCCCCACCCTCATCTGCCTGTATATTTGAAAAATAATTCTGAGCTCAGAAAATTGCTCTCCATGTGATGGGTATGAAAGTATGCACTTCACTCCTAAATTTGCACTCATACCTTATTTTTGGCTTATATTCCTGTGAATTTTTAAAATTTCATTGTCTGTTTTTTAAACTCAGTAGATTCAAAGCAGGAATTGTGAAGTAGATTATAAATAGAAATAACTGTGAGAGGCTGGGGAACTTCTGGACTTGTGAATAATGGCAAGACATTAATAGCTAGCAGCCTGGTTCCATGTGGAACACTGGAAATCTAAAACATTAGACATCTACAGAAGGTGTTTATGTGTATTATAGTAGTTAAGATAGCAGCTGTGAATCATCAATAAATGAAGACATGTAAATATATAAACTACTTTTTAATTTAAAAAAAGAAAAAAAAGCTACTTTTAAAAGATTCCATCAGAAATGCTGATTTAAACAGTTTCCATCCTTACATAAACATTTGAGTGAGTGTGAAAAGACATAAGCTGCTATTTTCTAGGTCCCCCACGTGTGTGCAAACCCCTCCTTCTCTGACCATAGGAAGTAATTGAAGAATTAATGCTGTATTCTCTTACCCATTCACTTCATACCTAGTTTGTGCCTAGCATTGAGCTAGGTACTTTCCATACCTTACTTAACTGATGTAAGTGAAATAAATTCACCCATATATATTCGTAGTTTGGGTTAGTTACACTTCAAGCAAAAGGCCACTTGTTTAAAAAAAGACAAAAGTTTTTTGGGTTGTTTTTAGTAAAGTTTACAATTATAACAATATTAAAGTTTAAAATTAGTACTTTTGGCTGCGCATGGTGGCTCATGCCTGTAGTCCCAGCACTTTGGGAGGTCAAGGTGGGCAGATCACCTGAGGTCGGGATTTGAGACTAGCCTGGCCAACATATAGTGAAACCCTGTCTGTACCAAAAAAAAAACAAAAATTAGCTGAGCGTGATGGTGCACACTTGTAGTTCTATCTACTTGGGAAGCTGAGGCAGGAGAATCGCTTGAACCCAGGAGGTGGAGGTTGCAGTGAGCCAAGATTGAGCCACTGCACTCCAGCCTGGGTGACAGAGTAAGACTCCATTTCTTAAAAATAAAAATAAATTAGTATCTTCACATCAACAGCTTACCTAATAATTTTTACAAATACGCTCCACCTCACATTTGTTTGAAAAATCATGTACAGCCCCTTGTATAAAGCGAGACTTCTGAAGTCTGAGTCGTTGCAGTCTTTACCTTGAGCATATGTTTGTAACATTAGTAACAACCCCCACTCATCCTGCAGCTGATCTTCACCTGGGTGATGATTTGACTTTTCCACAGTGCAAGATGGTGCTGAGGGTCCACTGGCCCACGCCCCTGGGCTCTCCTGGGGTTTGTCACCCCACTTTGTTGGAATATAGCCTGGCCCCATCTGGTCCTGTTCCAGATGAGTGCTGGTTCTCATTAATAGCCTCTGGGAGCGATTTTTTTAAACAATATATTCTTAAGATTCCCAAAGGAAATATATCTTGTTTTATGTTTTTAAGGGATCTTTTAAAGTTTTCTGCATAGTAAGTGTCTTAGTCCACTTAAGGACTAAGGGCTAAGGACTTAGGATCTAAGGACTTAAGGGCTGCTGTAACAAAATACCATACCCTTGAGTAGCTTAAACTACAGACATTTCTTTCCCACAGTTCTGGAGGCTGGGAAATCCAAGACCAAGATGACAACAGGTTTGGTGTCTAATGAAGCCCCACTTCTGGGCTCACAGATGGACATCTTTTCACTGCGTCCTGAGGTTGTGGAAGGGAAGAACTCTTTTCAGCCCCTTACAGGGGCACCATTCCCACTCATGGGGTGGCTCTGCCCTCATGATTTAATCACCTCCCAAAGATCTTGCCTTTTTTTTTCATTTTACCAGTTTATAATGAAAATTCTACATATGATTACTTTATGTCTGCATCTTTTCAATTGTTTCTTCCTTGTGTTTGCCCTTTCTCTTGCCTGCTTGATGAGATTTGGCTTTCTGTCCAAGGATCTTTCTTTGGTCTCTGTTCACTTTTAGCCTAGAAGTAACAGCTGGAGTGAATGCCCACGTGGACAGTTGTGCCATTAGCCTTTTCCCACTGCAGCTGCTCAGTGTAGATGAAACATTTCTTCCTGTAAACCTGGACTGCTTTGCCAGTTTGCTGACATTTATAGTGTCCTCACACAGCCTGAACTTCATCATCATTTCAGATGAGCATGGATCAAACATTGTACTTCTGTGTCAGCTCTTTGGAAAGATGGGGAGACTTAATCTTCCTGCGAATGTGGAAAGGTGCCTTGAAATGCCATTTTGTGTTTCTTGCTTCAATCAAAAGTCACAAAGGGATTAAACTTCGTTTTGGCCACTACCAGTTCAGCGATAGCCACAAAAGGAAGACATTCTTCCTCTTAATACTATCACATTGAGGATTAGGTTTCAACATACAAATTTGGGGGACACACATTCAGACCACAGCGATGAAGAAATAAATCTCTGACTGGAAATGATTCATTAATAAAGAAGTGTTTGCTGGGCACAGATCTTTAATGGCACTTCATAGGTTTTCATTTCTGTAATTGCTTTAGATTCATGTCTTAGCTAAAACTTCATAAAGCAAACAAAGAAGATAAATGGCAAAGGAGAGTATAAGTGACTTCTTGGTATTACATCAGGCCTTTAAAGTCTTATGCTCACTTACTGTCCCTTGTCCCTTTATTTTGGTAATCTGTGTTTTAAAGTAACTGACTGCCCTGCCATTGTCATCTGCACATTTGATAGGTTTGCTCTAGCTTAACCTCTGAGTCTTTAATGAGCATGCCCTCTCTCTTAAGAGAAAGAATAATCACTCAAGGGCTAATATTTGTGCAGGGAAATACTATTTTTCCAGCTATTGCTATGATGTGAAACAGAATCAGAAGTGTTGATAGATCTGTCCATGACTTGTCTCGTCCATGGGAAGGGCTTGTGCTGGTCTGGTCTGAGAGGGTTACTACTAGAAGCCACAGTTGCTATTCCTCAATAGTCAAATAGATTTATGTTAAATAATTATTTTTTCTGGTAATGATATAAGAACAAATAATATACTTCCATGAATTCTCAGAATTTTCTTTAAAAGCTGTGGTTATATAACACTCAGAAATCTATACTGGCTTTCCCAAGTGTATTCACCCTACCCAGGGCGTCATCGTCTCAGCCAGCCTCATGCTGACCTCAGTAACTCTGTGATCTTGAAATTGCTGCTCCAAGTTCACCTCTCTTGAATCCCAGGCATTCTATGCAAGGCTTCTTTTTCTGTATTCAAACACTGACAGGCGAGTTCCCTTCTTAATTACCTGAACAAGTTGAGGAGGATTTAGATATCTCTGCTGGCAAAAAGATGAGAGACCAAACCACGAGGTGAAGGTACAAGGGTTGAATAAGTGTCAGCTATCAATGTGAGCGCTAGGCCCTGTTCTAAATGGGTCCCATGTGAAGATTCATTTAATCCTGACTTAATAATCCTAGGAGATGAATAATATTTTATCTCTTTTTGCAGATGAGGAAACTGAGACCAAGAGAATTTGAGTAGCTGCTGAAGGACATTCAGCTAGTTACATACAGTATTTAAACCCAGCAAGTTATCTCAGCCCCGTGTTGTGTTGCCCTCTGATGAAAGGCAGCAAGGGAGATGGTCTTCACTGGAATCAGACCACTAGAATTCTTGAGTGCTTTGGGGTCACCAGTCCTCTCTATTGGAAAGTTTCTTTTTTTCTTAATTAGTAGTTGGATCACTGTAAATTCTAGGCAAATCCACTTTCCTCAGAATATGTGACTCATCTTGACTAACACTCTTTTCCAAAATATTTCATTGCTCATCAACTTGTACCCACCCCCATGCCCCACCCTGGCCAATTTCTTAAAGACTACTTTCCTGGCTCAATTTTCCTTTTCTTTAGAATGACAAAAAGTAATTCCTTTTCCATATACTTTGTCTAACTAAAGAATACTATTAATACATCATCTTCCCCAGACAACGAATTCTATGCACAGCACAGGTGCACAGACATACACACAAACACACACACACTAGTCAAAAGCAGAGCCTGAGTCATTTTTTTTTATTTTTTATTTTTTAAATTTTTTGGAGACAGAGTCTCACATTGTCACCCAGGCTGGAGTACAGTGGCATGATCTCGGCTCACTGCAACCTCCTCCTCCCGGGTTCAATCGATTCTCGTGCCTCAGCCTCCCGAGTAGCTGGGACTTCAGGCACATGCCACCACGCCTGGCTAATTTTTGTATTTTTAGTAGAGATGGGGTTTCACTATGTTGGCCATGCTGGTCTCGAACTCATGACATCAGGTGATCTGCCTACCTTGGCCTCCCACAGTGCTGGGATTACAGCAGAGTCTTGAAGTATGTAAGAGCACCTTGGAACTTTTGCCCATCCCCGGCTTTTATCTTCCAGACATCAGTACTGTACAGCAGATGGCTAGTGATACAGTGTACCTTATTCTGGTGTTGAGAAATGTATTATGCTGAGTATAACTTAGACTAGGAAAAAACTTTATTCCTGATAAAAAGTAGTGTTAGCAGAGGTAGAATAGCATAGTGATAATAATCTGGGATTTGGAAGCCAGAGAAAGGCCCAGATTGGAATCCTAGCTCAGCCACTTGGAAGCACTTTGAACCCTGGCCAGTTCATTCGCTTATTTAACAGGGTATTTGTAAACTCTGTGTACCAGGTCCTGTTTTAGGCCCTGGGAATGCAGAACACAAAACAGATCAAGACTGCCTAAATACTAGTGTGGAAGACATACATACATACATACATACATGCATGCATGCCTGGTAACCAATTGGCTGTACTTTTAAAATATATTCAGAAAACAACCAGCTTTCACCACTGCCATCATGATTCAAACCCCTCAGATCATTGCAGTAGCCTGTTAACTGGTTCCTGCTTCTGTTCTTCCCTCCTGCAGTCTTTTCCCAACAGAGCATTCAGAAAGCTCCCTCTAACCCGTGAGTCTGAGCCCTCTCTCCTGGGTGCAAAACCTCACAGTAGAGTCACATTCTCCTTGAAGACAGCCATGGTCCTTGACAGGTTGTGTCCATTATCTCTCCATCTCCTTCCTCCCATGCCAGCCACACCTGTCCTCCAGGCCTCTGCACTTGTCTTTCCCCTAGCGTCTCTGTGGTTACTCCTTTACCTCCTTCATAACTTTGCTCAGATATCCCCTTTTCAATGAGGCTTTTCTTATTTGGCAGATATAACAATGCCTGAATAAAGAAGGAGCTAACCTACCTATTTCATATACAGATATGCCAACCCTAATATTCAGACCAGATATATTTCGTAATACTTTTAAATCTTCTGTAACACATCTGTGGAATAAGCCTATTTTGAAGTTCTTGGGAGTCCTATTTCTCCCAGGCACTGAAACTTGAATGTGTCATGATAGTAAACCAAGAGATTATAAATGAATGAACATTCAACATTCAATTTCCAGGAAGAGATTAAAAAAGAGATAAGTAAATTACCTTATTTGTTTTGTCCAGAATTTATTCCATTTAGGGCTTACAATTCTTAATTCCTGAGGCTGGAGAACAGATTGTAGAGCATCAGGAATGGTTTGCTAACTCAAAACCATGTCAAGCTTCTTAACACGACACACACAGCATTTGGGGGCTGCCTCCAGGAGTGTAAGCCTGGCTGCTCCCTCAAGACCTAAAGAAAGCAAGTGAGAAGGTGAGTGCATATCTCAGGATCTGACGGGACGGCTGAAAGCAAAGAACCTCTATTGTGGCAGGTTTATTTTATAGCATTTTTGTGCCGCTCTGTCCAGAATCACTTAACCGGTGTGGGAGAAAAATCAGTATTAGGTAAACCAATTAGGGAATCTCAGTGAGGTATTTTTCTCTGAGTCTAATAAAGCGGAAGCTAGCTGAGCTCTACCTGAGAACGGTTGATGTGATTCGATGTGGTGCTTTCTTGATGGCAGCTGGACACAGATACAAAAACAGTACTTTATTCTAATTTACGCCCCAGTGGGATGATCCATGAACCAGTATTCGAGAAAAGAGCCAGAAGAAAACTCTGCAGAAAAAGCTTCAGAAACCTCAGCTTTGATACATAAGCACAGAGCAACAGAACTACTGCCAAAAGTGGGGATGGCAAATTTGGGGGAGGCTTTAACCTCTCAGCACCTCAGTTTCTTCCTTGGCCACATGGTAGTCATGAGAAGCATCTGTAGTGGAGCCAGCCTGCCTTGTTCAAATTCCAACTCCATCTCTCTCTAGCTAAGGTAGAGCGAGGGTTTTCTTGGGTAAAGTATTGAACGCCTTAGCATCTTTGGGCCTCATTTTCTTCATTTGTAAAATGAAGGGTAGTAATAGCCCCTGCCTCATAGAGTGATTGTTAAGAGTTAATATGTTCATATTTGCAAAATGCCTTAGAGTGGTTCTGGCACATAGTAAGCACGGTCTGAGTGCTATTTCCATAATCATTATTATTATGTAGTATGTGCCTAATGAATATGTATATAAATAAACATAGTCTATAACCAGAAGGCATTTTTGCAATTTCTTTATTTAATTTGCATTAAACTTAATAGAGTGGAGACTTAGTTCTCTGTTAAACTCTTTCAGAAAACTAACGGACATTAAATACAGGACAGCATATTTAAAATTTAAATTAAGAAGTATCTATCTTTATAGATAATTATACAATACTGTCAAATCAGTTTCCAGAAAGTATCGGAAAGATTCTAGAGTAACATCTTTGAATGTGAAAAAGATAAATCCTGTGTTCACAAATGTCATTAGCTTTATGTTTAGCTTTAAGTTTTAAAAATGTTTACCCCATTGTCATTAATCTCTTTATTGATAATAATGCTATTTCCATAATCCCAAGGGACCCAATTCAATATATTTCTTCTCTTATTTCTCCTCTCTCCACAGACCTTGTTCTGTGATATTATTTTCCAGACATTTGATGAATGAGCATGGTCTGTCCTGGAAATGCCAATGCAGATTGATACGGCCAGGGATTAAGCCTCAGTCAGGTCTCAAGAGCCAGAAAGCTCTGCAGATTTACTAACCATGAGAATGGAAACTAGCCGCATTCCAGGACGTTCGGATTTCACTCTTCCCATCCCAAAACGGGTTATCTTTTTTGAAGGGGGTAGGGGAGACCAAATTTCAGGTTGGGTCTGGGTGCTTACCGGAAGATTAGCGGTGGGAAGTTTCTTCAGACTAGCTTAAGTAGAAAGCTTAATTGCAGATGCTTACTTCTAAGGCAGGGTGGGGCGTGGTACCTGGGGCTGAGCTGCTGCTGCTTCCAAAGTGTCTGCACTAAGGAGACTGTTTACCTTCAGTGCATTCACACTTTTAGTTACAAAGCAGCAGCACCTTGTAGCAGCATCAGTTGTGAGCATCTTCCAGGCCACTTATGGATTAAAAACTCCAAAAATCCCCTTTTGAAACCATAAAAGCAGTTTGAAAAGTACCTCATTCTTAGTGATATAACTTCAGATGTTATTTTGGTGCAGCCTGGGGAACACTGTTTCCCTGAAACAGAGAGCAGTCCTCATAATGATAAGTTTAAAAAGCCACTCAACCATATTCGTGCTGCTGGCCTTACAGTCTCATTTTTAGATTCTTATTTTAACATTGCCTACAGACATTATTCTTATATTACTTCAAACATTCAGAACTAAAATTATTCATGATTTTCTGAAGAAATGAGATAATGGCATCCTTTAGAAACCAAAAAACAAATAATCTGAACAGACCTGTTCACTTGCCCCTTACTGGAGGTGGCTGGACTGAAATCCAGAATGGAGCCAACCCAAAGCGGGCAGCGTTCCTGAAGAAAGTTCGTGTGCATGCCCTCCATTTTCTCCCCTCATAACTTATTTTCTCTTAATTTGAGTTTAGAGGGTAACTTAGTTTGAGCCACTGTAACAAAATACCTTGGATTGGGTAATTTGTAAACAACAAAAGTTTATTTGCTCAGTTCTGAAGGCTGGAATGTCCAAGTTCAAGGCACCAGCAGATTTGGTGTCTGGTGAGGGCTCCGTCCCCACAGATAGTGACTTCTTGCTGTGTCCTCACGTGGTAGAAGGGACAAGCACACCCCCATAAGCCTCTTTTATAAAAGGGCACTAATCCCATTCATGAGACTGATGCCCTCATGACCTAATCACCACCTAAAGGCTACACTTTTTAATACTGTTGCACTGGGGGTTAGGTTTCAACATGTGAATTTTGTGGGGGACACATTCAGACCATATTAGGGAGAAATAGTGGTGTGTAAATTTATCATTGTGACTGAAGATCTAACATTCCAAATAACTTGGTTCTAACTGGCAAGGGTACTTATAGTCTTGTTGCAATCACTGTAGGATATATCCAGACCCCTCTGATAGCTTTAGTTCTTCCCACTGACCTGTCTGCAGAGATTCTTCAGGGTTGTACTGCTTCCCAGGCTGGCCTGTGGAAAGAGAGTAGGTGACCACTCTGCTTGTTGCAGTTCTTTGGCACTGACTGCACCCGGCATGCTGCTAAGCACTCTCTGCGGGTTATCTCATTCTACATCCTCAACAATCTGGTAAGGTTGGTTATTATCATTGCTCTTTTACTACTGAGAAAACCAAGACTCAGATTTGGGTAAATAACCTGCTTCTGGGAAATGTAGCCAGTAAGCCACAGAGCCCAGGGCCAAGCCAAGGTTGGTCCGACTTCCAAATTCATACTTTCAGTCAACATTTGTACATCCCAGAATCGTGCCCTGGACTTAGTGACTCTGAGGACACCTTCCTCAAGGGCACATGGTTTCTACCTAGAGTGAGGAAATATGAACCACATGGCTGGAGCATATTTAAAGAAGATAGGCAAACTATGTTTGCAGATAAATTTTTTTTATTATTTCAAATATCTGGTCCACAGCATACAGTTTTCTTAATGAGATTGCTTTAGGAATACCTCTTTATGTAGAAAGAGGGTTTTTCATCTTCCTGATCTAGTCCCTCTCATCTGAGTTATCCACTGAATTATCCACTTTTTCATCTTCCTGATCTAGCCCCTCTCATCTGAATTATCCTGTAGACTGTGGCATACTGAGGAATAATGGAGAATGTAGGAATAAGAGAATAACTCCACCAACAGCCATTATCTACCTGGAGAAATTCCAGGCAGGGCATTTCAGGAAGTACCTCTGGTATTTCAACAGGTGAACATCTTTCTGTGTAATTTATTTTTGTGTTGGAACACAAGCTTATGGATTGCTGGATCCCATCCCAGAAGTGGCTACCCCTCCACTGCAGATAAGAATAAGAGCTCTGAGGGTGGGACTGTCAGCCCATATTGTTGAGGTTTTGATTTATTACCCAAGAGTTGTGTTCTAAAGATTCCCTCATTTAAAGTACATGCCTCTGGGATCCATGAAATTCCCAAGGTGGAGAAACAAGAATAGATGTAACTAGGCTAGATGGAAGACTGGGAGAATAGGTGATAGTTATTGAAAAGCCTGGCGGGGTTGGGGCTGACATCAGAATCCCCTGAGGCCCATTCCCTTCCACAGCCAACATCCAAGCAAGGTGGAGTGTCCCCATAAGAAACGTGGGAGAAACATGCCACTCCCCTTCAGTTACACCCTTTGTTCTTTCAGTCATTTAAATATTTGAATATAAAGGGATGTAAGGGTGAATAACAGATGCAGTGATGTCCTCTGGAGCTTGCTTAGTTCCAGTGCAGGACACAGACAATAAATGTAGATTTTAGTCAGTGGCAAGTTCATGCAGAAAAATCAGCACTCTAATAGAATGAGGCACGATGAGCCTCCAGATGCTGTGTGGCTGATAGGTCTGGGGAGGTGTCATGCAAACAGGGAAGCCAGAGGCCCATTGATCTCTGTTGTCCACACGCACCACTGTGGATGCAGCTTCAATGGTCTCACTGATAGAACAACATAATAATGCTTTTGAATATCCTGTAGGTCTCAGAAGTCTAGTAGAGCTCGTCAAAGTAAAGAAAAGTATTTGGGTTTCAGTCAATCTTGGTTTCCCAGATTCCAAGCATCCATATGAGAATGCTTCATTTAGTAAGTTTTGAATCTATGAAATTTACTCTGTACTGTATGGAAAACCTGTAGGAATGTTTTAAACTCATTTTTTGTTTGTCTTTCCCCTTGAATTGCCCAGGGAATATGCCAGATGGCAGAAATTATATAAAGTTGGGAGTCTTCATAATTAGTTTACTTTTTAAGTTAATTTTATTATGACAATGTAATATAGCTACACATTCTGCATAGTGTCCTTTAACCATGCCTCTTTGCTTATAGACAAAGTCCTCTTTTTATAGAGTTAATGACCTCCTTTTTGTCTTTTGCTGTATTTTCTAATATATCTGGAGTCAGATTATTTTCCCAAATGTTCCAGCATTCCTGCCATATGCCTTTGAATAATATTTCACGTGTGCTCATACAGACCTCTTTCCTGGATCTCTATTCCAGGGTCATTTCAGGGCCAGTTGCCCTCTAAGCTGTTCCAACAGCTGCTGTGCTGTGACTTCTCATCAACAGAATGTGGGAACCGCCTTTGGCTGCCCTTCTGGATGGAATCCCCTCTTTTCTTGGATCTCATATCTTTTCTTTGTAGGTTTATTCTCTCACCTTACTGAAGCACACCCTCTGTAAGCCTCCTAAGTAAAGGGGCCTGGAAGGTATATTTTTGAATCTCTGCATATCTACAAGTATCTTTATTCTATCCTTCTGCTTGAAGAAGGATTATCTAAGTATAAAACTGTAGGTTAATGATTATTATCTCTTAAAAATAATTTCCCTCAATTTTGAAGACATTAAATGCTCTTTTCAAGTACAGTACCATTTTGATTCCTGAATGTGCCCTGATTTTTCTCTAGAAGCTTTTAAGATCCTCTCTTTGTCTCTGGTGCTCTGGAATTTTACAGAAACTTGCCTTACTGTGGATTTTTTGTTTCTTTATTCTCTAGATATTCCGGCCTTAGAAGTACTTGTATCCCTTCATCTGATTAACTTTTAATATTATTTATTAAACAATTTCTCCCCTTCAACATCTTCTATTACCCTTGCTTATAATTGTTATTACTTGCTTACTGCGTCTGCTGGGATGGATCCTCTAATTTTTAATATATTTTCTTTCCTGTTTTCTAACTTTTGTCATTTTACTTTCTAGGACACTTCCTTGATATTTCTTCAAGCCCACCTATTGAATCTTTAAATTTTAATTGTATATTTAATTTCCAAAGTTTATTTTTGCCTTTTTCTGTTGTTGGGTTTTTTAAGTGTGTTTGCTTTTTATTTTAGGGCTGCACTAACTTCACTTTTTTCTCTATTTCATTTCCTAGGCCTTTTGAAGTTCTCTGCAAATGTCCTTTGCATATCTTGTTTTCCTTCAGGTCGCTTTTGTTCTGTTTATTTCAGTAGTCTCTGCCTTTCATGTTAGAGGTTCGGCTGCCTATTACCATTTAAAAGGGAGTTCCTAAAACTCAGAGCGGAATCTCAGTGTAGAGGTGGGAGTTGCTGATGATGGAGTGTGCTGTATGAAATCATATGCAGAGCTGACTTTCTCCAAATTAGAACCCCTAACTTCAGCAGGCGTCTCCCCCAGATCATACCTTCCTAAGGCTGATCAGTTTCTTCAGAGGGAAAAATAATTCCTTTCTGGAAAGCGTCCTGTGTCCTGTTCCTTGCCTTATGAGAGCTCAGCAGAGCGGGGAGCTAAAGGTCCCACCCTTTGAAGGCTCCCTTTACCCTAGTCCTCCTGCTATCAAACTGCTCCCACCTGCCAAGGACCCCCTGGGTGCTAGCAGAGATGGCAGGTGGTGTGGGGGCTTGCCTCACTGCCATATTAGGGTGGGGTTTCAGGAGCCCACTACTGCTCTATTTGGTGCTTCACAGGTTCTGTCTTTTCAACTTTGTTTCTGAGCCCACACTCTTGGCCTCTCCTGCCCTCAGTTCCTGCTCCTTGGGGGGGGTGGTGCCAGGCAAATGCACTCACTTCTCTCTGGGATCTTCCCCAGACCCCCAGATACTTCGAATGATTGCCACCGTCCTGTGAGATTAGTTCCAATTCATCTGTACACTTTGTGTCTCTCTTATTCTTTCTGCTGTGTTTATTATTTTCCTTTTAGCAGGGATTTGGGAATAAAAAGAGATAAACTAAACAAATCTTGCTACCATTTTGAACCAAAAGTAACATTGTTACTTTTTAATCACTGATTTTGTATAATTACACATTATTTAAATGATAGCAGTCAGACTATTTATCTAATATTCTGTGTATGATGCTATAATCTTTAGAACCCATTATGCAGAAAATGCTAAATTCTGTAGTACATGAACATGATACAGTAAAGATTTTATACAGATAGTAATTATAAATTATTTGATTAAGCATGACTTCTCCTTTATAAATACTCATCGAGAAAAAAATCTGTCAGCTATGCCAGACTTGTTTTCGTAGCTGTCGTGATTTAGATTCTGAGGTACACTTTCCTGCTGAACACACTTCCTTTGGAAGACAGAATAAAAGCAGATTTCTGAGTTAATTAAGAATGTTTGTGACAGGGATTTGATTTTGTTCTATTTATATAGAAAATGTGTTTTTCAGATTCTTTACAAATGCAGAGGATAAGATATCCATGTAGGACAAAGGTCTTCTTAATTTTATATCTTTTATATCTCTGCTAGCCTACTTTACCCTGTTTCCCTTTTATTTGTTTCTGTTTCTGATTATTTAATAAAAGTGTCAACCTAGTGAAGGAGACAAAGTGGAAGGCTAGGTTCTCCATTAACATCTTACTGTTTAATAGGTTGAATTAGGATTGGGCTCTGTTTTACTGACTAGAGGCCACATATACTGGCAGAATATTCAGTACTGGATTCGTTGGGTTACTCAGTCAGCCCACAGTAAAATGATTTGTACTAGAGGGAGCTCTTCATGTCCCTAATGATGACGAAATTGTGAAACCCTCAGCTTCTCTGATAACAAAGCACAGCAGACCATTGCTAAGAGGAGTTCTAGTGGATCAATTCTTGGGTTGCACTGTCTACCAGAAATGCTTCCATCTCAAAGCCAAACAGATGGAACAGCCTTTACAAATAGAGATTGGGATTTCATATTACGCTGCACAGGCAACCTTTTTCACTCGAGCTTTTCATTATCCTTGTTTATAGTCCTTAAATCTCAGAAATGCTGTCATAACCCATACTCTAGTGATGTATGTGAAGAGAGGTGGAAGGTAGGAAGGCACATCCTAAATATGCCTGATGCATTTTGGGGAGATGCTAAAGGATGAGAAAGCCACCCTGTTTGCATCACTGATACTAGAACTGACTTGCGTATTTAGGTGGAACTTAAACTTGGAAGTGTATGTTGTTTTCAAAACTTTTCCCATCACTCTACACTCATCTCTATTAAAATGGTCAGTTGAAATGTAGAATTCATGAAGGAGACTTAGGAAATGTCAAATATGGTATCTCTGACTCTAGTTCTTCTAAATAGATTACATGATAATGAGGAATTTTTAAAGAAAAATTATTCTTTTTATGTTTGGTAGACCGAAACATCAACTCTGTCCCAAATCCTTGTTCTTTGGTGCTGATTTTTTTTTAAATCTCTTATCAAAATATAACTTTTAAAGCACTTCAGTTTACAGTAAGAAATCATTGAAATCTAGAATTGTTCTGCTTAGATTATTATAATTTGTACATGAAAATATTATTGAGGCCAGGTGCAGTGGCTTACGCCTGTAATCCCAGCACTTTCGGTAGCCAGGGTGGGTGGATCAGCTTGAGCCCAGGAGTTCAAGACCAGCCTGAGCAACATGGAAAGACCCTTCTCCACAAAAAATATAAAAATTAGTTGGGCATGGTGGCGCATGCCTGTAACCCCAGCTACTCAAGGGGCTAAGGTGGATGGATCACTTGATCCTGGGAAGTTGAGGCTGCAGTGAGCCATGGTCCCGCCAGTGCACTCCAGCCTAGGTGACAGAGAAAGAAAAAAAAAGAAAATTATTGAGAAACTCTTTCAAAGAACGCTATTAATGTGTTAAATTTCTTTTGTTTCTTATCTCATCTTCTCAATGTAGCTTCAATTTAGTATCCTCATAGACATGAATCATTTCATATGATTGTGCTTTATTGCCTTCAGTACTATTTAAAAAACATTTTAATCCATGGTGTATTCTGAACCATAACAATGGAAAAAGACTTTTTGTTCAAAAAGAGACTTCATTTTAAAATTTTGGAACAATTTAGGAGATAGTCTCGTTTTTCTGATTTTTAGGGCAAAGTTTGACCCTAGGTTATTTTCTCAATATTAAAATATGACAAATGTGAGAGCCTATTTCTCCATATAAAATGTCTTATGACCTGAGAAACATGTCAACTTACCTTGTAATTTTAACCTCTTGTTATTTTTTAAAATCATGATTGTTCCTTTATTTGGGAAGCAGATTATGGATCTCTGTCTCTTCCCCCAGCTGTTTTCTTTAAACTTTTTACTTTGAAATTACAGATTCACAAGAAGTTGCAAAGATGGTAGAAGTTTCATGTGTCACCCAGTACCCTCCCATGGCTATGTCTTATATAATTATAGTACAGTATCAAACCAGGAAGTTGAGCTTGTATGTATAGTTCGTTTTATCACTTGCATAGATTTGTGTAACCACCACCACAATTGAGATCCTATTCTGTATGACAGAGATCCTGTGCTTTACAAGCACCCTCACGACTCCTCATCCTTATCTCCTGAAAACCACTAAATCTGTTCTCCATCTCTCTAATTTTGAGAATGTTACATACATACAGTATGTGACTGTGTGACATTGGCTTTTTTTCATGCAGCTGTTCTTCAGATACATCCCAGTCATTGCATGCCTCAATAGTTCATTCCTTTTCATTGCTGAATATCAACCATTGTATGGATATACCATAGTTTAGTTAACCATTTGCCCATTCAGAGACATTTTGGTTGCTTCTGGTTTGGAGCTATTACAAGTAAAGCTGCTCTGAACAACTGTATATAGTTTTTGCGTGGATATAGTTTTCATTTCTCTGGAATAAATGCCCAGGAGTGCACTTGCTGGGTTCTATGGTAAGTGTATGTTTAGTTTTTTAAGAAACTGCCCAGCTATTTACCAGGGTGTCTCTACACTATTACATTCCCACTATCAAGGCATATAGTGATAGAGTTTCTCCGCATTCTTGCCAGCATTTATTGGATGGTGTCTCTGTCTCTCTCTCTTTTTTTTTTTAATCTTACTTGTTCTAACAAGTGTGTAGTGATAGCTCATTCATGAATAGTGATAGATTTTAATGTCTTATAATGCTGACATCTTTTCATATGTCTATTTGCCCTTTTTGTATGCCCTCTTTGTTGAAATGTCTTTTGCCCATTTTCCAATTGGATTGTTTGGTTTTTTAAAGTTGAGTTCTGAGAACTTTGTATATGTTCTAGATATGAGCCCTTTGTCAGATGTATATCATGCAGATATTTTCCCCAGACTGTTGCCTATCTTTTCATCCTTTTAACAGAGCCCTTCACAGATAAAAAGGTTTTGTAATTCTAATCAGTCAAATTTATCAGTTTTCTTTCATGGATCACTCTTTTGATGTCATATCAAAGAACCCTTCATCAAGCCACAGGCCCTAAAGATTTTCTTCTTTGTTGTTTCCTAATAATAACATTTTTTTATTTTACAGTTGACTATGATTTTGAGTTAATTTTTGTATAAGGTATGAGATAAAAGGTATGAGGTCAATGTTTATATTTTTGCCTGTGGATATCCAGTTGTTCCAGCACCATTTGTTGAAAAGTCTAGTCCTTTTTCTTTGAATTGCTTTTGCACCTTTGTCAAAAATCAGTTGGCTTACCTTGTGTGGGGCTCTTTCTGGGTTATCTGTTGTGCTCCACTGATCTGTGTGTCTGTCCCTCCCTCATACCACAATCTTGATTACTGTAACTAGATAATGTCTTGAAATTGAGTACACTGATTCCTCATTCTTTATTCTTTTATCTCAGAACTGTTTTAGCTATTATACTCCTTTGCCTTTCCACATAAGTTTTAGCATAATCTTGCATAAGCTTGCAAATAACTGATGGGAGGTTTTGCTTGATATTCACTCTTCCTTCTCCCTCATTTTCATCTGGCCCACTTTTCTTACACCTGCTTCTTCGTTGTTGTCTATCTTGTCTTATATGATTGTCTACATAGAAAATCTCAAATAATCTACACAAAAATGTAAATGAAAAGCCCTAGAACCAAAAGGTGAGTTCAGCAAGTTCGCAGAATATAAGATCAACAGACAAAAGTCAATTGTATTTCTCAATAGTGATGAGTATGTGGAAACTCATGTTAAAAATACTATACCATTTACATTGGCTCAAAAAAATGTAATGCTTAAAAATAAATCTAATAAAACACATCTAGACCTTATATGCGGAAACCTACAAAAGACTGATGAAAAAAATCAAAAGTCTAAATAAATGGAGAGGCAGATCCCTATTTATGGACAGGAAGGCTCAACCTAGTGAAGATGTCAGATTTCTTCAAAGTAAACAGGTTTAGCGCAGTGCTTCTCAAATTCCATAAGGGATTTTGGAGATTCTCTTTTAATGCATTTCATTTTTATAAGAACATCTAGAATTTGCATGTGTTTGGATGGATTGACCAGGGAAGTGATTTTTCTCACAATGCACAAGTACTGTCAGTATGTCCAATTAAAAATAACCCTTTTACTATAAAAATATAGTTCACACCTTCTGTATGACAGACAGGCCCTGTGCTCAGTGTCTTCCAGCCTTCGTGCCATATCAACTTCACCCACCCTGTGAGGAAGGTGCTGTTATTATCCCATTTAACGCATGGGAAAAGGGAATCACACAAATGGAATTCTCTTGTCCAGAGTCACAAGAGCTAAAAGACAGGGAAGCAGGATTCAGACTAGACCAACACGAGTCCTGCGTCTGCTCTGCGTTCAGTGTTCCATGGCCTTCTAGGGGTTTTAGGGCCTTTTTTGGTTTCATCAGGATTCTCACATCAAGTTCTCTCAGAATTCTACTTTTCGAAAAATCACTGTAATCCTTACATCACTTCCCTCACCAGCACCCTGTGAGGCCCTGTTTTGAGTTTCCCCAGTCTACTATAGGATTTCAGTTTCAGTTAGAGAGCTGAACCCAAGGATTACTTAAATTGTCCATTTGATAGATACTTTTCAGGAAAAAAAAATTAACTGTGTTTTGAGAATGTTGATTAAAAGAGCCCTTCTCATCTGTCAGAGAAGGATGGCTGTGTAAGTATTTGTCTTTTGCCCTGCAAGTGAGGGAAATGGATTTGGGGATGACACATCACTTTTCTGAGGTATCAGAGGAAGTAGGTCACATTTTGCTGTTGATCATAATGTTTGAAAAAGCTGGCATTGAAAAATGAGAAATTGCATTTTGAGTAGTTGTTTGTCCAAAGACTAGAAATATTTTCTGAGACAAACAATAAGTTTTATATATTTTTTTCCATCGTCTCCCTAGGATAACTTTTCTTTTGTGGTCAATTTTAGCCTGCTAAAAGGAGTCTTTGGCTCTTCATAGATGTATTGGCTGCATTTATTGAAATGTCTTTTCAAGTATCCTTGTAAACACAGGAAAGCTTCACCTCCTGAGTTCTAGAAACAACACTGGGAGTGATCCAGAATGCCTTAGTAAGTAAAATAGATGAAGGTTTAAAAGCCTCCGTCTATCTTTAGAGCTATTAAACACAAGAGAAACATTCAATATCTTCCCTCTAGTAGTCAATAAGAAAGAAGAATGTCACAAAAGAATTCGATCCCCTCTAGGCTAATGGAAGGGAAACCACCTGAGTCAGAGAGTTGGTCTGGAGAGACAAGCATTACACCCAGTGGTCTCTGATAGCATCTCAGCTCTGAGCCAGTGGCCTTAGGGGTACTGTGTCCCAACTGGAGGATTAACAAGGTGATTACTAAACTGTAATTGCTGGCTAAATGTCTTCCAAAGACTATCATAATCTCAGAAATTAGCTGACACATTACATGCAAATATAACATGACCTTTTAGCACAGTTTATTGCAGAAACATCCAACTCTCAATAACATTAGAAGCTGCCTCTGTTCTCCAGTCAGCCACCCCCTTCGGGGCCCCTGTTGGTAGTATTTTAGCCCAATAAATGGCTCCTGTCCAGTGGTTCCCTTGGCCTGGAGGAAAGGAAGGCGCTGCTGGAGGCTCTGTACACATTCTGTACCCTCTCATGCATGCTGTATGAGAAGTATGTGAGGCTTGAGGCTCAGGACCATAAAGGATGTGAGGGATCAACCCTGGCACAGATCGCAGCTACTAGAACAGGGAGGAACAAAAGGCTGACAGCTTATCAAGGCAGAGCCACACCCATGCAGGGTCTCCGATGCCCACGGCTGATGAGATGCCCCTCATCCTGCTCCTTCTTTCTTCCACTCTTACTTTTTTCATCCAGTCTGCTTAAACCTCCCTCTTCTTTACTGTCTTTTTTTCCTTAGATTTAATCTACTTATCAAAAACATTCTTGTCACTTTCTTAATATATTGCAATGATTTTTTTAATGCTTAAATTCTTATTACAGTTTATCTTTAAAATTCTGCCTTCGTGTTCTGTCTTCATGTTCCTTTCTTCTTGCTTTGAAAATAGAAGTTTCAAAGAAACATAGAACCTATTAGAAAGGAACTTGACATTCACCTGCCTCCTCCTTCCACCCATTATAGGAATCCCCTCTAAAATTTCTTGAACAGGTGTTAAGACTACCTCTGCATGAAGCATTCCTGGGATAAAAATCTAGCACTTCTTTAAAAACCAATGAATTCTAGTTTTGGAGAGTTTGAATTGTTCAAAAATTCTTCCTTCTGTTAATCTGCAAATTGCCTTTATAGTCTATGATGTTCATCTGATAATGTTTTCTCCAGTTCATTAAAAAGAACAGTAGCTAACATGTATTGCCCCCTCTACTGTCATGAGCCCTGGTATCAGCCCCATGGCACAGCTAAGGAACCTAAAGTTAGAGAGACAATTCCTCAAGGTCATGCAGTGGTAAATGGGGGAGGGGACTCACATGTTCTGACCCTAGAACCTAGAACCTGTGGCCACACCAGCCTTTCCTCCTTATAGTCACAGTTTATGTTTTCCCTTAGAATCCAACCATAAAATCTCCTCCATCTCTACCCTGAATTGTGCAATCTGTTCTGTGGAATGTATGTGAATGCCTGAGCATGCCACAAAAACAGGGAATTGTGTCTCTTCCATTCATGTCAATACCTCTAGTGCTGGTAACAGTGCCCAGCATGAGTATAAATTGAATGATTGAATCCCTTCCTTAGCTATTATATTACTCTATGAATTCTTAGCTGTTTTCTCCTAGGATCTCTGATTCTCTGTTGATAAACTTTAAATTCACAGAAGCAGTACTTTCTTCCTCTGTCTTATAGATGATGAAATTATCACTCATCAGATGACTTGCTTCTGCCTGATGTCTAGCAAATGGAGAGTTGCAGTGACCTGTCCCTATTAGGTTTTGCCTCTGTGACCATGAGGCCATTGTTTACACATCAGCGTCTAAGAATATTCCCACAACAGTATCACTGTCTTCCTTTTCATGCTCTCTGCCTTGTGCCCACCCTCAGCCTCCGATAGCAATCCATATAGGCACAGGCCCCAACCCACAGAAGCTCTCTTCCACTGCCACTCCTTTTAGAGCCCTTATTATTAAAAAGGCCTTCTCCTCCAACGCCACCAACCAGTTAAGAAAAATCCCATACAACCTCCTGACACCTATAAGTCATTATTCTCTGGGTTAAAGTTTTCGGTCACATTTTTATCCCCCTGTTCTCAGCATTAGTGTAAAGTCTTTCCTGTATCACATGCATTTTTCTTTCTGTTATGTCATTCCCAACATGCTGTCTTTTTTTTCTCTGTTGCCCAGGTGGAGTGTAGTGGCAAAATCATAGCTTACTGTAGCCTCGAACCCCTCCTCCTGCCTCACCTCCCCCCCAACCCCATTAGCTGGGATTCTAGGCATGAGCCACTGCTCCCAGCCCATGCTACTATTTTTACCATTGAAAAATAAATATCCTCTCTTGGTTCTGCTTACCAACCTCTAACTATTACCTCCTCTCCAAACTCATGAAACAAGCCACCTATATCACTGTCTCCTGTTTTATTCTTCCCATCTCTCCTGAAACCCTGCCAATCACTTTACCAAAACCCTTCATATCTAAGTCAACAGTAATTTCCACCTTAGTAAATCCTTGCTCTGCTTTTCTTTTCAGCACCCATGCTTGTCATACTACATACTATATTGATCGGTCGATTGATTGATTGCCATATATGTGAGCTCCACAGTGTTTATTTTGTTCACTGCCTGGCACATTTGTAGATACTCAGTAAACAGTTGCTGAATGAACAAATACTCTAGTCGGGGTGTCCTGCCTTCTAGTTCTTCTGCCTATATAAACTTGATTAAACAGGTTCCCTTTGAAGTAGTTCCCTTGAGGGCAGAGCTTGGGGGAAAGTTGCATTGTGTGGGTCTGCATGGTTGAAGGATCTGTCCCCAGAGATGGGCTCAGGCTTCACCAGGATAAGCTGATTTTTATCTAATCAGGTCATGACTAGACTGTTGGTTTTCTGTTGCCCAGAATATATTCTAATTTCCTTAGAAAGATATTAGAATACTTATTTTCCACGAAGGAGGGTGTCACCACATTTTGAGAGCCCCTTGGAGAATCTCACCAAACAAAGAGGTTTTATTGTCACTGCCTCATATTGGATTCATTGGGCCTATTTTTTATATTTTATAAATGCCTCTCCTCAAAAAGTTTTCACATCATCTTCCTGCCTCTCACTGCCTCTCACTGATGTATCCTCTGGCACAGCAAGTACTCCTAACCACGGCTTCTCCCTGTAGTAGGTACACACTCTTCCACCGTAGCAGGAAGGAGATTTGCTGTGAAAGCAGCCTGGGGCTTGGCATCGTACAGGCAGGGGGTGGTGAGGGGGGCGCTGGCCAGTGTTTTTTCCTCTTTTCCTTCCTGGCTGATGTTCAGGTCTGGCCCCTTTTCAGTCCTTGTGGCCACAGATGTTTCCATGACCATCCAGAGCAGTCTTAGGGCACATGCTTAGAATACAGATGGCCCCGAGGTGGACAGCAGCTCCTTCAGCTCACTGACTGCAGGCAAGTCATTGAAACCCTCTACGTCT
Organism: Pongo abelii; assembly: GCF_028885655.2. Taxonomy (NCBI): domain Eukaryota; kingdom Metazoa; phylum Chordata; class Mammalia; order Primates; family Hominidae; genus Pongo; species Pongo abelii. The sequence continues at coordinate 73,110,255 of NC_071992.2, forward strand.
CTGCTTCCCCATCTGTCAAGTGAGAGAATGACAGGTGCTGGGCAGGGCAGGTAAATAGGAGACATCCACCCTGCCTGGCATGAGGTCTGGCTGGTGACAGGCGGCCAACAAATGGTTGCTGCTGTGTTCCTCTTCTTAAATTGAAGGTGCCTGTGCCCAAAATCAAAAGCTTAAGAGATCATGAGGCACCAAACATCAGCAACTACCTTTTACTGCAAGCAAAATTATGCTCTTTCTTGTTAAAACATAGGAGAAAACTTCATTTCTCACTCAACAACAAGAAAGCTAGAGACTGAGAATAAAATAACTTTCTAAACACCAACTCCCTTTTTCACTTTGGGGAGTTATTTTTCTTTAGCAAACAGGAGTGAGAAGCTTAAATGTTAATCAAGATAGAAGCAGGTGGTATCATTTTAACATAAAAGCATGATGGAATCATGTAAAAAAAAAGTGCATTTTATTTTAATGTATATTGAAGGCAAAGTTTTCATGTCTAATGAAAGATGTATTTTGCCCTCCCAGCAATGTCTGTAATTTTTTAAAGTATTGATCAGATTACTTTTAATGTTGGTTTTAGATTATTATAATCCTTAGAGAGCCTCTTAAGTGAGCTTGATTTTGTTTTTTTTTCTTTTTGATAGCAGGCGCGAGTGGGGAGGCCTGTAAGTGAACAAAGCCACTTTCATAATACATTAGGTGAGGTTTTTAGATTTGTATTCTTTTATCTTGGGGCAAAGGCACATCCTGAACTAAACACATGTCACACAAGAATCTCTACAAGAGATTCCAGACTCTGCTGTCCGCCAGTATCTGCTGTGCTGGGCAGGCAGGAGCCAGGCAGCTGCCCTCAGGTGTCCCATCCTTGGGGAAGGAGGGTCATTACCACCACTCACCATTAGGGAATGAGGACTGTAAGGCAAGAGCCCGGGAGGAAGGATGGGACTCAGAAGGAGAGGTGAGAAAAGACTTCCCTGTAGTTTTGTTGACTCTTTTTTCAGCTTGGAAGACTCAAGGAGGGGAGGGGATTCCAGGAGAGAGCGCACAATGTGGAAGCAGGCATCAGAGAGCCTGGGAAGGAGGAGGGCATCTTGGTCAGGGGAGGCTGGATAGAGGCGACAGAGCCTGTGGCCCCTGACACCAGTCTCTCCTCTCCCTCCTAAGGCAGTGCCTACCTTAGGCACAGCTGGACCCAACCTAGCTCTGCCCAGTGGAGCCCAGGCCTGCTGCTTTCCTTTCAAGGAGCTTAACGACAGAGCTGAACTGGGCCTGGGCAAGGTGGATGAACTTACTAGTCATTGCTGAGCTTCCTGTCACTTGAACCCAAAAATAATATTTCAAGTGCAAATTGTGATGAAGCCTTACCTTTAACATTCTAGGCTTGAAAATGATTTTATGTAAGACATGTTAAGTGCTGGAAAGATGAAAATATGTGCTGCAAGAAATAGGTGTCTATCGTCTTACGTGTCTTATTTTGAAGATTATTTATCCCACAGTTCAGTCTGAATTCACAGAAGTGAAAAATAAACTGTTCTTTTCAGAATATACTTAAGGCAAATAACTAGTTGTTCTAACAACTGCTATACAAAGAACTCTTCAAGAGATGGAAAATCATTCTAGGTGTTTTTTGACAAATGAGATCAACAATATTCACTATTTTTTTAAGTGAACTTACTGGTTCTGCTGTAAAATTCTACCTTGTATTCATTTCCTTTTGCCCCTTATTTGTGCTCTAAGCAGAATTCAGTGCTAATGTGTTTCTTAGGTTGTGAATAAGCAGTCTCCGTGTATTTGCCTTATATTGGAGATTACTCCAATCAAAAGGAGGTACTTGGAGTATCGTTTCAAATATATACACATTCCCAACTTCACTTCCCAAGATTTTATCTGACATTTTCATTGGGCCTTTACAATATGAAAGGGTGTGCTAGATATTCTACTGAATGCTTAACATTTTAGTTCGACTCCCTGAACATTTGACATAATGCCTACTATGTGCATAGCTGAGGGCTTTACTAAAAATAGCAGTAAAATTAGGTGACCTCTGCTCTTCATATGCTCTGTGCAGTAAGACAGAATGAAACCACAGTCTTATGTTACTGTTCTTTTTCAAATCTTTCATTATTTTCATCAAAGTTTAGCCAACTTTGATAGATCCACAGTCAGTGGCGTAAAGAAGGAAAATTTAAAATGAACAGAACTCAGTTTATAAACATTTTACCTTCTTTTTTGTGCATTTAAGCTATTAACAAGCAGCATGGTTATTTGATTTAACAAAAAATTAAGGCTTTTTTTTGTCCTTCACCCTCTGGAGGAAGCTGGTATTAATACTAAACAGTGAATGGTCAAAAGAGTAGATTTTCAGAAGTAAAATATAATTAGTGTGGGTGCCTGAGCCATATTACTTTAATATAAAGCATTTAAAAATACATTTGGTGCTTCATACGTATCTCTGTAACAGCTGAAACAACACTGTGATAAGGTAGGGTGGGCCAAGCCATCCTTGTACCCACTTTGGTATGAAGCCCGCGCCCCTCCATAGCTGAACATCTTAGACAACCTCTTTAAATGTCTCTGGACATCAGTTTCCACATCTGTAAAATGGGGATAACAACACTTGGTTTAGGGATATTTGCAGGATGGAACTCAAAAATGTGTGAAAGGCATTATTACAGTTCTGGGGACAACATATGTGCCTAATAAGAAATGGTCATTACTAATGGGGCATTATTACAGTTCTGGGGACATTGTATGTGGTTAATAAGAAGTGGTCATTACTAACAGGTAATTTTTTAACGTAATTTTTGTAGCAATTTATCTAATACACTCAGAAGAATTCACCCAAAATACTGCTTTTTCTCCCTTCAAATTTAAATGTTTCATAATTTTATTATAACACACATTTTATTTCAGAGTAAATATCATCTTCTGCCCTAAGGCTGTTTACTAGAAATTAAAATATTTTTCAAAAATAAATGTTCTATATATATTGGCACAGTAAACTTTCTTATCATTTGTGCTAGATTTGCCCTAGAGTACAAGTTTACACAGCTAAAGGAGAAAGCAGTAACATGCAAAGTGCAGACCATTAAAATCGACCTTGGTAGAAGCACTGGGCACGGCTCCCCAAATCCACACCACCCTGAGTTCTGGTCTGGGCTCTCTCTGCCACTCACCAGTACTCACCCTCTCCTCTATACAAGGGGATCAGACCGCCCCTTAAGGAGGCTCGCTGACATGAGGTGTGGGAACTCACAGCACAAAGCCTTATGAACTGCAGGAGTTACTACCAGAGTTTATAATCACCGAGTTCGTTGAGTTGTTATTACTGCTGCTGGAAGGTGTGCCTGGTTCACCCAAAATGGGGAACCCACTAACTCTCAGACTCACAGTAGCCAGCAAGTCTTTTTTTTTTTGAGACAGAGTTTAGCTCTGTCTCCAGGCTGAAGTTCAGTGACGCGATCTCGGCTCAATGCAACCTCTGCCTCCCAGGCTCAAGCGATTTTCCTGCCTCAGCCTCCCGAGTGGTTGGGATTACAGGCATATGCCGCCATGCCCAGCTAATTTTTGTATTTTTAGTGGAGACAGGGTTTCACCTTGTTGGCCAGGATGGTCTCAATCTCCTGACCTCGTGATCTGCCCACCGGCCTCCCAAAGTGCTGGGATTACAAGCGTGAGCCATGGTGCCACGGCCCAGCAAGTCTTATAAACTCTGTGACTGGAGTAGACTAGTCTGTAAAAAATGACAGTGGTCCCTTGAACTCCACATTCATTTAATATTTGGTCATGGCCTCACACATTGTCACAACTGAACATGAAGCCACATAAAGCTCTCCACAGGAGAGGAAACACTGGCAGAAAGGGGGATCATTTTATGTTTGTTTGGATAGGGCAGGCATTCTTATTGTATTTCCTTAAAGGAATCCTAGTAGCCCTGCTTTTTAATTACTTATAGTAATTTCCATCAAGCAAGTCATTATATTTCCAAATGATTCTTGGCACTGGTTATGCACAGCACTGATTTCTGTAATCCCAGGTAAAAGGCAAGGCTCCCCCTCACTGATGCAAGTTAGGGGCCCTCTTATAATAACACATTCCTTACCTTAGGCCAAGGAAGAATGTTGAACTAGAAATGTGAAATTTTTTTCTGACTCTCTATTTCATTATAGTTGTCTTAAATAGGAAGAAAACATTTTAAAAGAAACTTCTAACATTTTTGTTAATGGCTTTACTTACAAATGAAAATGAAGTATGTGGATGACTTCTCTAAATGACCTTGGAGAATGACATTAACGTAAAGAATCCATCATGGATTGAGATTTGACTGGCTATTTTTCTCCTACCACCAGATTTCATTTGTAATAATGGCTTTATTGTTTACTCTAGCCTGTTTCACTCACATAACTGTTTGCTTTGAAATTTGAAACTACATATTTTCTCTGTAACTCAAATAAAAATGGGGTCATACAAGTGACCTTTTAGCCAGAAACTGCGCGGTCAATCCTCTTTGACAGAAATAGCACAGGCTCTATCACTTGAGAGTAATGGAATCATTTTAAGACAAAAGATCATTCATTTACCATAAAGCTTGAAATCTAATGATGGTGATTATCAGTGCCAAGTTGCAGACACTGGGGACAGCATTTAATAATAGTTTACATTGGCCAGGCACGGTGGCTCATGCCTGTAATCCCAGCACTTTGGGAGGCCAAGCCAGGCGGATCACCTTAGGTCAGGAGTTTGAGACCAGCCTGGCCAACATGGTAAAACCCCGTCTCTACTAAAAATACCAAAAATTAGCCAGGCTTAGTGGCAGCCACCTGTAATCCCAGCTACTCAGAAGGCTGAGACAGGAGAATCGTTTGAAACAGGAGGCAGAGGTTGCAGTGAGCTGAGATTGCGCCATTGCACTCCAGCCTGGGCAACACAGTGAGACACCATCTTAAAAAAAAAAAAAAAAAAAAAGCTTACATTTACTGAGCAATTTCTGGGCTAAGCTCCTGACTGAGCACTTTCATGTGTCACCTCAAGGAATTCTCACCCCAGCCAGTGAAGTGTAGGAATCATGGTTATCAATGTTCCATAAATGAGGAAACTCAGGTACACTAGCTGGAGAAACTTGCTCAGGGTCAAGTGTCCTGTGTTCTTTTTCCGTGCCCTAAGCATTTGCCCCACTGAATTCTCATTTCTATGCCTGGATGAAATCTCAGACAGGACCTGTAGCCTTTTCAGTTCATCTTCAATAATTTAGAGTCCCCAGATCAGTTTCAGACACGGAAGAGTGCTGCCTCACATCAAGATCAAAACTCCACCTCTGGTCCAGTTTAACTGGTTTCTCTTCTCCCTGCTTAGGGCCGCATTGGCTTGGAGACCCTGTGAAGAAGCATATTTAACAAGCATCATTTTCCCCTTTACTTGCTCCAGCTCCTCTCCTGCTCCTTATCAGACGGCTCTACCAGCCTCTACTGGGCAGACCCTGCATTGTGTAATGAGCAAGGGACGGACAGAGCATTCAGCAGAGGTGACAAGGTTTCTCTCCCTGGCTCTGGCAACGGGAATCGATGTCCCCTGGGCATGGCACATTTCAGAGCTGATTCTCTCTGGGAGCTTTTGGGTTCCGTGGAGGCAGCCACGCCTCTGCTCAGCTAGTGGATGCCCCCAGCCTTCTCAGAGGAGGGCTTTGGGTGGACATTGTTTTCTGTTGGCCTCCTTTGAGGGGACTTCTTTGAGAATACTCCTAGACCACCTTTCCCCGGCACATATGTGGGCTGAGCAAACCCTCATTTTTGTGCCTGTGGAAAGGCAGCTTCATCCTGCCTGTGTGATCTGGTTAGAGAGTCCATTACAGACTCTGCCCTTAGACTTCTCAGACTGGAGGTATAAGCCAGTTCCCAGGCTCCTCAGCTCCAAGGGGCCTGTGTTGGGCTTTTTTGGGTGGCCTTGAATTCAGCCCCAGCCAGTGTGAGATGAGAGGATGCTATAGCCACCATTGTGTAACTAAGCACCGAGTGAAGGGCTTTAGGCAAAACTATTCCCATTCCAGTAGACTTGCTAGCTTGCTTCGCCCACCTGAAATCCTGTGAAACCTTTGTGGGTAACAAACTGTACCCAGTCCACTCGTTCCTGACTTGCCACTTGGAGGATCCTGTCACAACGTAGTGCATATTCACCTAAGTCAAAATAACTTTTCCGTTTGATCAACATGCTTGTGTGAGTTTTGTGCTCTTGCACTAGTATTCCTCAGCACACCTCAGGAGCACCACTGGGGTGGACATTCCTTGACCTGTATCTGTAAAAACGTTAGAAGGTAAAAGTTGGCCTTCCCTGCATCTCTACACCTGGTTCAACATTTGCTTCCCATCCTCTGGTCATATAGAGTAGATATGTCAAAAGAAACAAGACTTTAAAAGGTTGCTGAAAAAGTGGAGAAATGATTTACTCATCTTGTCAAAAAAATTAAAGGGCCTAATTAAAACAAAATAATGGAAACCCAGAGCAAGAGGATACTTTATTAAATAACATTGGAAGACCTACTGTAGTCAGCTGAAAGAATACGCTAAAATATGACTAGAATACTGGAATCAGAAGTTTAAATATTATTAGGAAAAGTCTGTGGTTTTAAAGAATTTATAACGTGATAATGTTGTTGTCAAGAAGATTATTTTACTTGCAATCTGGAGCTGATTGCTGATGGCAATACTAAGGTCAGAAAGAGAAGATTCAGCCATCAGAATTATAGATGGTGAGGGATTTCACCATGGAGATAAGAAAGAAAAAGACACAGCATTCAGTAATTGCAAAAGTGCGGGTCCTGAAAGGGTGGTGGTTTTGACTTAATGTTTCCAGATGGTTGGCCCTCTGATTTCATACCTTCTGTCCAATTTATAGTGTGCAAAGTCAGTCTTTTTTGGTCAGCCTTTTACTCCTCCATTCACTCTTTCACTTTTCTCCCTTACTTTTGCATTCTTTACAAGTTATGCTCACAGTATAAAAGGGGTTAATGAAAGTGATGTTGTGCTTGGAAGAGAAGGAAAAGGGAAGATGTTGAAAAGGATAGCATATCTTATTAATTAAAATGAATAAATACTTTGGGAGGCCGAGGCGGGTGGATCACGAGGTCAGGAGATTGAGACCATCCTGGCTAACACGGTGAAACCCCGTCTCTACTAAAATTACAAAAAAAATTAGCTGGGCATGGTGGCGGGTGCCTGTAGTCCCAGCTACTCGGAAGGCTGAGGCAGGAGAATGGGGTGAACCCAGGAGGCGGAGCTTGCAATGAACCAGGATTGTGCCACTGCACTCCAGCCTGGGCAACAGAGCAAGACTCTGTTTCAAATAATAATAATAATAATAATAATAATAATAATAATAATAAAAAATGTCTAAATAAAATGGATAAATAAAGGAAGCAATGGAATGGCATTACTGTTGGTTAAAAATGGCTCAGGCAGAGGTAGCAGCAGGAATGGACACACTGGGTGTGGAGGGACCACTGTAGTTGTAGTTCTGTTTGGCTTAAGCCCAGGGTGCAGAGGAAGAAGGGAGCAAGGATTGGAGGGGAGAGTGTATACTTCCTGCCAACCACTTCTCCGTAGTCAAGTGGGAAGCCGGGAATGACTCATCCTCAACATGCACCTCCTCACCCTCCACATCCTGTCTGTCTCCCAGTTCAGCCCAGTGCACCTCTTAAACATCTCTTGAAACTGTCCACTCTTTTCTCCACCCTAAAGCCACCCTCCTGGTAAGAGTGAAGTGAATGAAAATGCCTGTGTGCTCTTACTTAACCCACTCAAAAAGCCCTCAAGAGGTAGGTACTATTGCTGTCCCCATTTTCCAAATGGGAAATCTGAGGCACGAGAAGATAAAGTGAACTGCCCAAGGCTACTCAACCATTACAGGGCAGAACAACAGGCAGTGCCATATTGGGTGGTGCTCAGAGCCCAGCTGCCATGACCCCTTCCCTGGGAAGCTCTGACCCACCTCTGTGCAGCCACACTTAATCCCCACTCATCCTGTCCCCATACTGCAGCCAGGGGAGTTTAAAAAAATGCAAGTATGACCATGTCACCAATGCTCAATTACCCAATAAAATCCAAAGTCATCTGCCTTTCCCCTACACCTAGTTGGCCTCTGACCGCTGTCCCCTAGCACTCCATACCAGCCATCGGAGTGTCTTGAATGTACCATGAACTCAAAAGCTGCCCTGATGAGAGATGCCCTCGCATCCTGGGTCTTTATTGGAGTTCGTCTCCTCCTTACCCTTCCTTTACCTTCAAGTCCTTTGCCACAGTCCTGCCAAATTTATTTTCTACCTCATTCATTCAATTCACATTTACCAAATGCATTTTGAATCTTTTTTTTAAGTCCAGGATTTTTCTAGTCTTACACATAATTGCTCCACCAATAGGTACTAATTAATTCAACACAGCCATAATTCAGTCAGTACTCTTGTATTGTAAATGAATCTCTCTCCCATTTGTAAAGAATCCAAAAGTTAACATTGCCGTGGGAAACTGCATTTTTACTTCAAAGACAAGGATGTGACTGTTCTTAAAAGGGAAGCCAAGAGTATAGATATGAGAGTGATCAGAGTCAAGTTGGAACCTGATGCTTAAAGTCAGTAAGCACAAATGCTATTACCAGAAAAATCAAAAAGCAGTGTTCCAGAGAACAGTTTTACACATATTGTAAACGTTTTGTTATCTGGCATGTTAGGAAACTAGAAGAATCAGTTCTAGAATTCTTAATAACTTCAAAGGTAAATTGCTTCTTTTATTTGCTCCCAAGAATGTTAGAGCTGAAGACATTTTTCGGCTCACCAGATTCAACACATTTGTTTTTATAGATAAGAAAATCAAGACACTTAGATGTTAGGTGACTTAGAGCTGAATTACTCAGCCTTGCTCTTTCAATACCCCCCTTTTCCTGCTGTGAGACACAGGGGAATTACTCATTCTCACATAGAAACTTCTGTGGGTGAATCCAGGTTGGGTTCAGTTCCCAGGGCCCTTGCTCTAACTCCAGTGCTTTCTTTCCCACTTAAAATTTAAAGACTAATTAGGCATTAACTATCCTTTTCTTTTTCGTTACCAGAAGCACTCTTTAAAGAGGAAGTAACAAAACAGCAGCCCAAATTTGGCCAACAGTGTTTTTAATATTGAATTTTTAAATCGGGAGAGTTTGTGCAGAGCTCTGGATTTGCTGTTGTGTCAACAATGAGCCACATTCCCCATGGCAGCCCGTAGCTGGGGGCTCCTTTCCGCAGGCCACACACTCTCCCATTATCTGCCTGGCCTCAGAGGCTTCGAGGCACAAATTGCCCGGATTACAGGAACTTTGGCTTTATCATTTTTTTCAAATAAACTGTGTATGAGGTTCATTCTCTATATCTAACCACCTCCAGGATTGCAAATGTTCTTGAGGTCTCCCCAAGGTTATAGTTCAGCTGAGGGTCCTGTTCACCTGACTGCACCTGTGAGGAGCTGGCAGATTGGAAGTTAGAAAGGTTCAGGCCATTTTGGTTTTAAAAACTTGGAATTCTCTGGGATTGCTGTTTCTATGCCTAAAAAGCTCAGACTTTTGCTCATTCAGAGACAAGTAACTTTGGCCTGTTTCCTCTATGCTGGAGGCATTTGGGTTCTAATGGGATGCTGGCTAGCACAGAAATGGGCTTCCCCCCTTTCCTGTTGCTACTCAAAGGCAACAAACAGCATCACCTGGGATCTGGTGAGAAATGCGTAATCTGGGTCTCACCCGAAATCTACCAAATCAGACTGTGCTTTAAGGAGACCCCTTGAGGGGTCTGGAGGCCCATTAAAGTTTGAGAAGCACCACTAGAGTGAGTAGTGGGAGATAACATTGCTCTTCCTTGTCCTTGGGTCCTTTGTCCCCCAGCTGGCTCTATGTGCCACCTGTTCTCCCTGCACAGACTAGGACTCCCCCACAGATGATGTGCTCCCCCACCCCAACCCCCACCACCATCACCCCCAGGCCAGATTGCTTTTGAGTTCACATTTGAGTTCATATCTGCTCTGATTCAGCGAACCATTTAGCACCTTGGCTCTGCCAAGTTTCTTTTCCCCAATCCTTTTTATCCCTTCATGAAATTTTCAAATGGATATTAAACAGGGTAGAATATAGCCAAGATGGTTTATGAATCGAAGTTTCTCCCACCCTCAGGCTGTGTTCTCCATCCTGAGTCATAAGTCAAGGATCAGGCAAGGCTATATAATTATTTTTGTTGATGAAATCCTACGGGGCCAAGATCTAATTTTCCTTCCTCAAAACAACACGAAGCCCCTCTCAGCCTGGCGGTTGACCTATCCCATCAGTGCCTGACTGCACCTCAGGGGGCCTGTTCAGGACATCAGAGGGCTGACAGCAAGGCCACAGCCCCTAGAGTGTCATGTGCCACAGTGCTCTCTGAACAGACGTCATGGTTATCTCGTACAAAGTCTACACTACAAAAGTCAGAGTATTTCTCCAGCACTATATAGCTCTGTCCCAGCCCACACTGTTTCACAGTAAAAAATAAAAGAACTAGAGTTAAGGATTAAGTAAATATTACAAGAGGCAGCAACCTAAGTCACCTGCTTATTTTTGAAGTAGGTTTACTTTGTTGGCTAAACCAGGTAGAAAACTTGGAGTATGCCTTAGTATCCCACAACACCCCAAACAGTATCTTTAGTTTGTTCTGTTGCTTTTGGGTCTTCCAATAAGATGAAGTTGTTTTTTTTCCTTCCCAGAGTTCACATCAAAACTATAAACTCTAACTATGGTCATGTCAAAACATCATCACTGTGTTGAAAATTATTAAGGAAATTGGGAATAGCAGAGGAGGAGTGGGAAGGGGTAGAAGCCAAAAGGAAATGAAGTATGAAATACTTGCAGATAATTGCTATGTGTGACATAATTCTTTCACACAGATTTTAAGATTAGTAATTGTTGAGGGGTGTGGAACAATTCTGAGTGCTGGAGGAGCCGTCTTGAGGGTGTCTGCCACATGAATAGAGAAAGCAGTGTGCAAGGAAGACAAGCAGCTTTCTGGAAAATCTTTCTTAGAAGATAGACTGGTATTCCTCACTCTTGTGAATCGACAGTCAGGCTTTTTATTCAGTGTTGCCAACAGTACCAAAGCCTACCTTAGCAGATGCGCAGGTGTGCATGGAAGGCCACGCCAGTGGTGTAAGTGTTTTAGGCTTCTGGTCCTAATATGATAGAACTAGAAGAGAAGATGGTTAGAAGAGAAGCACAGGCCTGCATGATGAGGAATGTTACATGAGAACTACAACTCATCTTCAGAGAGCATTGGCCTAAGAACAGTCAGTGCAGGACCATAGAAAAGTTCAGTCATTCACCAATATTCCAACACGCCATTTTGAAACTGGAAGTAACTCCTTCATTCTTAGATCCTTAGAACCTCATGATTTTACAGCACGAAGGGATTGAAGGAATCTCGTCCAACTAACTCGTGCCCCAGGAGAAGGGAGATGAACTTTGTCTCCCACTGCCCACTAGGTGGTATTCCCACTCTAGTCCTCAGGCACAAGGCTGAAGGGTGCAGATCTTGGTCCTGCCCCTCACTGTGCCCCCAAACCTTCTGGTATTGTCCTGGGGTCAGCCCTCTCCCAAGAGTCCCGGGTATGATGCCCTTGGAGTTGCATCCTGGCCCAGGCTCTGCTGCCTGTTCTGGCTGAGTGTCTTCTGTAAAGAGGATGAGATTGTGCCTCCAGAGGAATCGGGGCTCCCTTCTGGCATTTCATTCAAAATGTGTTCAAAGAAACAGTCTCATTTCATCTTAATGGGAGGAGGTGTTTTTTTTAAAACTAAATTGAGGTATCAAAATAGAACCGCACAATTAAAGGAAATTGTTAATGTAGGTATTGCCTTGGGGTTTCTCAAATCTTGCATAGGAAAATATTTTTATTAGAACAAATCCCTTCACAGATTACTAAAATTATCTCTAACAAAACATGGCGATGGGTTGCATTTAGAGATTTAAGAATTTCAGGAAATTATAAGGAGAAATATCAGCAGATGTGGTTGTAATATGACTTTATTTATTTTGTACATTAGTTATTTGGCATGTTAGTTGAATAGGTTACTCTCTTAACATTCCTCATTATAACCAAAGATGCTGTTAAGGTCATTAGCCCCTTGCTTTGGAGTGCTGATGCATTTGTAAATGTTCTCTACCTGCAGTAACAGGCTATGGGAGGAATTGTTTCCAGGGGCTGCAGGGTAAGTGTTACATTATATGGCATATGAAATAAAAAGACTCCTTACAGAATTACAGTAGGAATATTGATAAACGTTCAACTATTGACAAGTGGGTTTTGTTGTTGTTGTTGGCTTGGTAGTCAAGTTGTCCCATGAAAGCTTACCTATTACCCAAGTTTTCTATAGTATTAAAGTAACATATTTTTAGGTATGATTGACACTTTTAAGACTTTGTTCCTAGTACTGTAGGGGATTTGGGAATATACATACCATAAAGAAACTTTTGATTTCTGCTCATTAAGTGTGAAAAATTATGGATAACTTAGGGACAATCAAATTATCTACTCATATGGTAAATCTGGAAGTATTTCTAGGTATCTTCTAATGTTAAAAAAAAGTAAGCTTGTGTTTAATGGGTGGAACTCCATACACATTTGTGGTTTTCAGGAGAAAGTGTTTTTAAATATATTGGTTGGCCAAAGTAAGATAACTGAAACATGTTGAGTTTTTTTTTTTTTAAACTTTGTAGCTTTGCTGCCAATCCCATTTCTTGCCCTTTTCAGTTTATGAAGTTAAAAAAGTGACTGTTGCAAGTATTCCTGAGAAATTGGTAGAACAGAGGGAGAAGTTTTGCTTCATTGCAAAAGAGATAATTCACGACGTTGCATGGAAGGGATTCGTAGGAACTCAGTGGCATGTAATGAGCTGGGGGAACAGGGCTTGGCTAAGCCCTCATTCCTGCGTTCATCTAGTATTTGCTGGGTTTTGAGCTAAGAAATGCCAACCGGGCGTGTTCAGAAGGCGGATCTCACCAATCCGGAGGCAGCTGGAAGAGTTCGCGCGTGGGAAACCTCAGCCCTTTCTTTCTTCCCAGCACAGCGTCGTGCTGCCGCGCGTCGGCGCAGGCGGGGGCGCAAGGCCCAGGTCGTCCCCGTCGCGCGGTTGGGAAAACAGCTACTGAGCTGCGGCCCACGACCCTCGGCCGCGTAGGGGCGGGGCGGGGGCGCTGCGGGGTTTCTCTGTTGCTAGAGCCGTGATGTCACCCGCCCCTCCTAACCCGCGGTTGGTTGTTTTGTATTTCAGCTCTGCCTACAGTTGAACACAAAGACCTGGAGGAGACTCCCACCTCCTTCAGGGAGAAGAAAGGAGGCAGCGAAGCAGATTAAAGGAACTTGTGGCTTGTGGCCTTTTTGTGCAAGGGCTGCCTGGAAGGGGAGAAAAGTGCATGAAAGCCACCGTGGCGGTTAATGAGCTGTGAGATGAGGCGCTGCTGCGGCCGCTGCTGCTGACACTCGCTCCCAGGCTGCACCCGCCGCCCTTGGCGCTTCATGTACATGTGTCTATTCAGGCCGTGCGGAGGCGCCCAGAAGAGCATCCAACACGGCTGCCGGGGAAAGACCGCCCACCATGCCCACGGAGACCCTACAGACAGGTAGCATGGTGAAGCCGGTCAGCCCCGCGGGCACCTTCACCTCTGCTGTGCCCCTGCGCATCCTGAACAAGGGGCCAGACTACTTCCGCAGGCAGGCCGAGCCCAACCCCAAGAGGCTCAGCGCCGTGGAGAGGCTGGAGGCCGACAAGGCCAAGTACGTCAAGAGCCAGGAGGTGATCAACGCCAAGCAGGAGCCCGTGAAGCCCGCCGTGCTGGCCAAGCCCCCAGTGTGCCCGGCTGCCAAGCGCGCACTGGGCAGCCCCACGCTCAAAGTGTTCGGCAACCACGCCAAGACCGAGAGCGGCGTGCAGAGGGAGAACCTGAAGCTGGAGATCCTGAAGAACATCATCAATAGCTCCGAGGGCTCCAGCTCGGGCTCGGGGCACAAGCACAGCTCCCGCAACTGGCCGCCCCACCGGTCGGAAGCCACTGACCTGCACCGTCACTCCTTCGCGGAGTCCCTGAAGGTCTACCCCACGCAGGGCCGCAGCAGCCCGCAGGAGGGCGGCTCCCACGTGGGCAGGAGACTGCTGGAGCAGTCAGCCGAGTCCTTCCTCCACGTGTCCCACAGCTCTTCGGACATCCGCAAGGTGACCAGCGTGAAGCCCCTCAAGGCCATCCCCTGCAGTAGCTCTGCCCCTCCCCTGCCTCCCAAGCCCAAAATCGCAGCCATCGCCTCCATGAAGTCCCCTGAGGCCGACCCTGTGGAACCAGCTTGTGGAGTCAGCCGAAGACCCTCCCTCCAGCGGTCTAAGTCAGACTTGAGTGACAGATATTTCCGAGTGGACGCAGACGTGGAGAGGTTCTTCAACTACTGTGGACTGGATCCGGAAGAGCTGGAAAACCTGGGAATGGAAAACTTTGCAAGGGCTAATTCTGACATAATATCCCTCAACTTCCGCAGCGCAAGCATGATCAGCTCAGACTGTGAACAGTCTCAGGACAGTAACAGTGACCTTAGAAATGATGACAGTGCCAATGACCGCGTGCCGTATGGCATTTCTGCCATCGAAAGAAATGCTAGAATCATCAAGTGGTTATATAGCATCAAACAAGCTAGAGAGTCACAGAAGGTCTCCCACGTGTAAGACAGTGCGTGGAAAGGAGGGAGCGTGGGTCTCTGTGCTTACGCAGTTGTGAAGGTTGTGAGGTCTCCTTGAAGTGTTGTGAGCTTCTCCACTCTTTGTGTTGCTTGTTGTGCAATGTTTTCAAGTTGCATGCTTGTCAACATGGGGACTGACCTGGCTTCCACGTCACCATCGCTACACAGCCTGGCTGAACAAGTGTCATCTGCCAAAAGTTTCAGGCCAGAATCTAATTAGGGCTTTGCTCTTAAGCAAAACTGTTTACATGAAAATGGTATACAACTTCTTCGATATTTATGTGGTTCTTGTGTTTTTATATCCCGCGCTATTGTGTCTTAATTAAAAGTTTTATCAACTGGCTTTTAAGTTGAGAGCAGAATCTTTTTGAAATAAAAAGCCACTTTGCCTACATGTGAGACTATTCCAATGGGACAGTAAATGGGATCTGCTACCAAACAGATAATGACTGACCGAACATAGAACCAGGCTGGGTTTTCTGTGGAATAAAGTGGTGAGCCTGACGTTAATCGTTTACATGTTGAAATTCTCTTGCCACTTAGTGAAGCAGTCATTGGGGTAACAATGCTACGTTTTGTGTCCGATTCAGTGTGTAAATGTTGGTGGTTCTATGTAATACTGACCCCAAGGAAAGATGATCAGATACAAAGAAGGATGGTTAAATCTAGGAGGTTGGGTGTTTGGGGGTTTTGTTGATGTTGTTCTGATTTGGGATAATTCAGAAATTTCTAATATTATCTTTCGACAGAATGGCCACCCTAAAACAAATACTGAATGCCTTTAAAAAAAAAAAAAAAAAAAGTTGTGGTTTTTTTTTTTTTTTTTTTGGTTGAGAACTACTAATTTCATGCTGTTTCTTTCTCTCTCCCTTTGTTGTTATTTGATTTGGGGAAAGGGAGTGAGGCTTGTGCAGATTTGAGCTATCTGAAGACATGAACAGAAGTGAAAATACCAGCCATATCAGTAGAGCCTCCCATTCAAAAGTGAACACACTTGGTAGCTGAACCATATCTGAGCAGCGTGATTCTGTTGTCTTGCATATGTTATTCTCTCAGGCTGTGGGTCTTTGTTACAGCTCTAGGAAACTGTAGAAATACAATGCTATGTAGCTTTTCCACCCCATGGTCTCTAGTGCTGCCTATCAACTTGTCCCCTTTTTTCCCAATAACCTATCTTCCAGGTGGTACAATTAGCTGTCACTCAGCTGACACCATGATGTGGCAGCAGAGAGGGAAACCTACAAGTGGTTTGCCTCATTGCCTTTGCCACATCTGAAGTTCTCAGCAGCACTACCTTAGACTTCATCAGCTAATAGGAAACTTTTTATGGTGTAAATGCTGTAAGACTTTGTACATACTTCAGTTGTTACGAAATCTTTAAAGAAAAAAAAGAAAAAGTTACGCTAATAAATTGCTGTGGTGCAGGCACTAATGGTGGTGGTTTCTCTTTGTCCTGTATTCTTCTTCCACAAAAGTTTAACTTTGGACTATGAATCAGAAGCAGATTTTTGGTAGGCTTGAAGAAACATTATTTCATTAAGTTATTTTCACCATATTCCAATTACTCTAAACACCAGTGTTCTTAATTGTGGCTCTAGGAATGTGCTTTTGCTAAACTGATTACGTCAAGGTTCCTAAAATGTGCTGCAGCATCTCAGTTCACACTTGTGTTATTTTTGTCTTTTCTTAAACATCAGGATTTTTTACATCTTCCACACAACTCTTCAGTTGTAAATATTTATGAGTTCTCACCTTGGAGGCACACCTTTGAAATGTATGGCTTTGTTTTTATTTGTACCAGCCCAACATCCCTACCATGGCATGTGTTCACACACTCGCTCTTCCACTCCTTCCTTCATTCCTCTTCAAAATGTCACTTTTTGAGTGACTCATTTCAGGTATCATGGTAGGCACGGGACTGCCATAGTCAACAACACAGTCTCTGCCTCAAGGAACTTAGATTTTCGCCTTTATTTTAAGAGAAATAACATTACTCTTAGTGGACATGCTCTGTCTGTTATATTTGGACAATGAGTATTCCATGATTATTTATTGCATCAAGTTATTTGAAAATTAATGCTTCTTACAAAATTCCATATACTATGCAAATGTAAAATGAAGCCCTATTTAAAAGGTAATTTTCAGAAACAAATTATATGAGTCTCAGCTATTACTGTTTATAAATATTTTGCTTCTGAAAAGCAAATTTGCTCCCTTGACTCTTTCTCCTGGTTTTGAATTCTGCCTGGTTTTTTTATTCATGTTCAGTAAAACTAAAACCCTGCTTCCCAGAAGAACTATTTTGGAATGCAGCTATGAGTGGGGGTGATACAATGTGTTCAATATAATAGAATAAAAATAAGTTTTCTTAAAAAAAAAAAAAAGCAGCAAAATTTTCCTTCCTACCATTTGTGTAGAAATGTGGCTTTTTAAAACATACATGACTTAGCATTAACATATTCATCTCTTTCAGTAGTATTCATCTCTTTCTAGAGCTACTGAAATACCAAAAATAGATATTATTTTCCTAAGGAAACTCTTGTCTGGGGAGATGAGCACTTAGCTAATTTACTATCACTGCTTGTGCTATTTGAGTCATAGACAGTGTTTGAATCTTCCGGTATTTCAATACTGTGTGCAATCTGTATTCAGACAGGCCTATAAATCACCCCACTATAATTCAGTCTAATCCTCTGTGGCCTTACCTGTACAACGGACAGATGTGAGGCTTGTGGTTCCAATGGAAGATGGGTGCTCTTTATTTTCTTTTTGTTCTTGAACTAGCGTTTCTATAAAGAGCATTTCAAATGCTCAATATTAAATCCTTAGAGTGTGGCATTTCTTGTGAAGTACTCGTCGTGACGGGCTCGTTCTTCTAAGCTCGTGGAAGTATCATGTGTGTGTGTGTGCGTGATGATATTATTGGTATAAATATGGTGTTATATAGTTAACATTTTTTTTTCCTACAAATGCAGACTGAAACATGATTGCACTAGATGGCCTTAGAAACTACCTGTTTCTTTCTGAAAACCACCAAATCTTAAGACAGTCTTCCCATATGCAACCCCTCTGCCATTGCCTTAGTTCATATTCTCATCATCTCTTACCTGAACTGTTGATTCTAGAAGTTCCTAACTGGAAGTCTCCCTCACTCCCCAACCGGCCTCTTCCCCATTCCGTTTCATGCCAGAAATATCATCATCAACCCTGATCATGTCACTCCCCTGTGTAAAGACATCCTCTGGCTTGAAGTGGTTGCTGATAGGCTAAATCCTAACTTCCTATAACAGAGAAAGTTGGGCATATGACTCTCAGATCTCGGTCACCAAGCCCAGGCCCCCAGGCTCCAACCAAAGGGAAGTTTCCTCTGGAAACTTTTCACCACTGCATTTGTGATCTGTTGTGTAACAAATTGTCCCAAAACTCAGCAACTTAAAACAGTAAACAATTATTATTGTAGTTCCTGTGGATCAGGAATGCTAGAGTGGCTTAGCCAAGTGGTGTTGGCTCAGGGTATTTCACGAGGCTGCAGACAAGATGGCGGCTGGGGCTTGACCACTTCCAAGATGGCTCACAAGGTATTAGCAAGAGGCTTCAATTCTCTACAGCATGGGCCTCTCCCAGGGGCTGCCTGAGAGTCCTTATAACATAGGAGGCTTCAATTCTCTACAGCATGGGCCTCTCCCAGGGGCTGCCTGAGAGTCCTTATAACATAGGAGGCTTCAATTCTCTACAGCATGGGCCTCTCCCAGGGGCTGCCTGAGAGTCCTTATAACATAGGAGGCTTCAATTCTCTACAGCGTGGGCCTCTCCCAGGGGCTGCCTGAGAGTCCTTATAACATAGGATCTGGTTTCCCCTAGAGGGAGTGACCAAGGAGAGGGAGCAAGGAGGATGCCACAATTCTTCATACAGTTCAGTGTCCTGGGTCACACACATTCAATGTGTGTGATGGCTGTCCATCACATTCAGTTCACTCAAAATGGGTCACTAAATATAGCTCCACCTCCCAGGGAGAGGAGTGAGGCCCATATTTTAAAGGGAGGAATATCAAGGAACTTGTGGACATATCTTAAAACTACCATTGCTGCTGAGTTTCAGTAGCTCTTCACTGGAAGGAATGCTTTCCCCTCCGTCCTTGACCACACAGACACTTGCTGTTTCAATACTCAACACGGTCATCAATCAGTGCAATTTTTTTTTTTTTTTTGAGTTTCTATGTTGCCTTTCCCCATTAGATTATATTTTTTGTCATGGCTATGACCCAGCCTTTTCTAGCCTAAATGGTGCCTTTGTGTGAATTTTAAAAAGGTGTGCCTTCCTCAAAACATTTTATTCCCTGCCAAAAAAAAAAAGAAAACATCTAATAAACATACAAATCTCTAATGACTGTGATGCAAACTGTGGTCCCAGAGTTGGGCAGCAAGCAACAAACACAGCAGCCCAGGGTGTATAATAGGTGCTTAATTAGTATGTACTGACTTTTTTTTTCCACGTTCATGTCCTATGCTAAACTATAAATGTTGCCACAATGAACCCAAAGTGATAGTTATTGTTCCCATTTTAGAGGTGAAGAAACTTAGTTCCATGGAGATTATGTGCCTTAACCAAGATCCCAGAGAAAGGAACTTGCAGAGTGGAACTTGAAACTCAACTCTGATACGAAATATTTTGAGGAAGGCATGCCCTCCTTACAGCCCAGTTGAAGACAAGAAGAGGCAAACTAAGTGTGTTATGCTTAAACACAGAAGGGCCCTTACATTCATTTTGATATTTTTAACTGATGCCTGTGTGAAAAAACAGTCCTCAAGCAGTCAAAATTTCAGCGATTTCATTTGTACCTAAATGGGAGCCCATAAAGTTAGAAAAAGACTTCAGCTCTTCCACTGTGAGTAACACACAGCCCACTGAGTTCAAAGAGACAAGGACATTCGAATTGTGTGCTTTCAGTTTTGAGTATGCCATATTTTAAAATCACATCCTGTCTGTTTTGATCAAGGACTTTTAGAAGGGTGGAGAAAAATGGCCACAATTCAACAATCAGGAAACACATTTTGACTATTTGGTGAGTCAGCATCACTGCGTTCTCCCATTGTTACAGGTGCAGCTGGCATGTTCTGACTGGAAGCAGTAAAGAGGGTAAGGATGCTCCAGATAAACCGAGTAGATTTCTAACTCAGTCAGAAGAGATGGCTAGTCTCATCAGCATTTTGAAAATGCCAAACCTGACTTGTCCACTTAGCCCTGTAAAATAACTCGGGTTCTGTCACTTTCTACAGTGCTGAACAAGAGCTGAGCTAGAAGGACCCCAGGCTGGGTGGCTGCATGTGTGGCTTTGCACAGGTCACCTGCATGAGGGTTTCTCCTGTGTGTTCAGGTCCTGTCCCCTTGCTTTGGCAGAAACTCGGAGAAAGGAAAAGCCAGAAGGAGATGGGCCTCGGCCACCTTTTAGAACCCCTTCCTCCAATACCTGGGACTCACCTGCCTCAAAGTGCGCCACCATTCCCTCACCTGGAAAATGGGGGGAGGCCATCAAATGGATGTGAGCCCTTGGCCTCAGGGCTCTGGGACAGCATGGATAACTGTTTTTGAAGCATTAGGATGATGTGTGAAGAAGATGAGAATTCAGAGAAGACTGAGTTCATATCGTGGGCAAGTAGGACAGCAAGTGAGGCCCAATGGGGGCCAAACACTTAACAGAACAGCATTTTATGCTCTGTGTACCTTAGAGAGTGTTAATTGGAGAAGGAAATGAAGGGTTCTTTTCTAAATGGAAGGAATCTCCAGAAAAAGCCTCACTAAACTTTCAGAATGACAGAGGCTGACAGAATTGAATGTGGCCATGTTCACACCAACATACCATCCAAAGTTGCGAGGATAAAGATTATGATAGTCTTTTACTAGTTGAACGTTCTTTTCATGTGACATTCATGAAACAACTATTAGCATGTCTTAGATGGACACTATGCTAAGCACTTTGTCACATTATCTCACTTTATTCTCACAAGAACTTTAGAAGTAAATTAAAATCCATCTTACTGATGAGGAAGCTGAAGATTAAGTTTCCTCTCCAAGGTACACATCCAGTAAATGGAAAAAGCAAAACACAAACCCAGGTTCATAAAACATATCCTAAGACTCATTCTATGCATATGAAAATGAATTTTTAATATCTAGGATGGCAGGAACCACTTTTGCTTCTTTGCAGTAAGTTGCATCGCATAACATTTCTCAGAACTTAAAACACTGTTGAACATACTGGTTTGTGATTGTTTCATAGAGTGAGTGACTAAAAACTGTTGAGCGTATGTGTTCACATCAGGACCCAAGTTTCTGGGTTCTTCTGAGGGACATTAGTAATAAACTGTCCCTCTCCATGTTACTGTACGAAGGAGAAAGCGGAGATCCAGATGAATGAGGTGGTGGACACAGCCAGGGCTGTAGAGCAAGGGAACTGGCAGAGGGGCTGGAACAGGGAGACAGCTGCTCAGAGCCCATGAAGGAGCCTGGATCAGGGAACAGTGGAGCCTCGCAAGGCTAACAATTCCATCGTGCCAAGTAGGAGCAACCTGGATAACATAAACTCTGTTTTTTTGTTTTATTTTCTTTTGTGACAGCATCTCACTCTGTCACCCAGGCTGGAGTGCAGTGGTGCGATCTAGGCTCACTGCAAGCTCTGCCTCCCCAGTTCATGCCATTCTCCTGCCTCAGCCTCCCGAGTAGCTGGGACTACAGGCACCCGCCACCATGCCCAGCTAATTTTTTTGTATTTTTAGTAGAGACGGGGTTTCACTGTGTTAGCCAGGATGGTCTCAATCTCCTGACCTTGTGATCTGCCCACCTTGGCCTCCCAAAGTACTGGGATTACAGGCGTGAGCCACTGCACCCAGCCAACTCTGTTATTTTTATGCAGTTTCCTTTGACTCAAAAACTATGTATCAGATATTTAAAGAAACTTTGATTTAGAGTTTTTCTGTTAATATACATTAACTTTTTAAATTGATCCTAGCAAACATAAAATACTTAATAAAGATGAAGAAATTTCTCTAAGGAAGTTTTTGTCAATTTTGGAAATGACTACCACTGTCTTAATATTCTTTTATTAACTTCACCATCCATAGATGCCCAGTTATCCTCAATATCTCAAGAACCGTCTTTCCAGGCCTGGTTCCTCTGCCTCCTTGTCTGCTGAGGTGGACATTGCCACTTGTTCTGGTATCCCCTTCTCTCTCCTTCCAGCATCCTAGGATAATGGCATTTCTACACCCCATAGCCTTAGGTGTGGCCAGTGAGCCACCAACAAAAGCGACATGTTACAGATGGGAGGCGGCATAAAGAGCCAGCCCACGATTGTCTATCTTCTCTTCCTCCTGACATGGCAACCAGCAGGGTCCCAGAGGGCGGAGCTTCCGTTAGGATCCTGAATGAGGACAGTGTGGAACAAAGGCCTCCATCCTAACCCAGAAGGACTATGTCAACCTAGGGGATAAACTTTATCCTTCTAAGCCACTGATAGTGTGGGGCTCTTTTTTTACTGTGGTACAGTCTATCCTGTTCTGGCTATAGCCTCTGTTGAAGTGCACCCAATCTGCCACACAGGAGAGACTGCCATGCTGTCCCATCAGGAAGTGGTGGTAGGAAACAGAGACCAGGAATCCACCTTTTCACAAGTATCCCCCAGATGATTCATGTGCACTTCAAAATTACATTCTTTACTTTCACAGATGATTTTCAATGTTGCTAACTGGAAATCAGGTGAGAATACTGTAGTTGCCAGACACTTAAAAATACTTTGATACATTTTAGAACCACAATTACAAGCTCTAGCTTTTTGGAGGCTTATTTTCAGAAATTTAAAAAACGCATTCAGTTGTGCCTGCCCACTGTGACAAAACTTGGCAGATTGGAATCAAGTTGCAACCTCTGTTGATTTCCAATGTCCCAATGCATTCTGGCCACAGTGATCTGTCATGAGGACCACCACCATAGCCTCTGACTGGGTGTCCACCCTGCTCTTGCTTCCCTCAGTGTATTCCCAGAAAGCTACCAAAAGTGATCTTTAAAAAGCAGAAATCACATGGTGTCATTCTGTGATTTCCATTGCAGTTATGACACGATTCTTTTAAAATGCCAAACTTCAGCCTGTAAGGCCCTTCAGTAGTCCCTCCCGACCAGGCCCCTTGCCCTCAGCCCCCATTCTCTCCACTCTCACCCTGCTCTGGGCTCCTTCTCTCTCTATGCTTGTGGAACATATCAGCTCTTCTCACCCCAGTCCCCAGGGGCCAAGATCTTGCCGTTTGGCCTTAGTAGATTATTTTTCCCTTGATATTTGATCTTCCTGTTACTGACTTGTCGTCTTAGATTTTGCTTCAGCTGACATCTCAGAGGGCCCTTCCTGCCACCCTATGTAAAGCAGATGCTGTGTTAATCTCCATCCCTTCGTATTTCCTTCCTGGTTCTTTGAAATCTGAAGTTACCATATTCATTAAGTGACTCTCTTGGTCACCTTTTACCTCCTTTACCCAGTTCAGTGCCTGGCACAGGGTTGTGAAGAGTAGGTACCTTTGGAATGAATGGAAGAATCCAAACATGACTCCTCAACTAAATCCCACCTCATGGCTGTGGAGCCCCCACCAGCTCATGCCCTTCTGCCTCCCGTCTCTGTTGCTGATACCGTCGTTCTACAAGAGGCAACTGGGCTTGACATTGAAGAGTTTTCTTCCTACTTGTTCTTGGAAAATAGACCAGACAGCATGTTTGAGGTAATGGGAGTCCAGAATATGAAATTCTTTTTAGAAAGAGATTTTACAAGCAAGTATTTTTCACTCCTTGTGCAGTTGCCTTCAAAGGAAGGGGAAGGCCTGCTCACTTTGCACCATAGCCCAGAGCCAGGGAAGCTCTGCTGGGGGTGTGGAGCATGGGAAATAATCATCTAAGACTGTTGACATGAGCTGAATCTTGACACCCTCATATTTGTCCCGAAAGACAATGAGTAGCATACTCCTTTTCTCAGCCAAAATACAAAAACTTACCCTTTATGCGAAAATATATCCTTGGGGTAGTGCTACTGGGTATTAACCATTGAAGCCCTCCCAGCAGACAGTTTTCCAGGCAAATCAGCCTCAGAAACACTTCCCATTTTAGCCTTTCAATGTGTGCACACTGACCTCTCCACCACAGGTTCACCATCCTGTTCTCTGGAAATTCTGCTCACTGGGGCAGAGGGAAACAAGCCATGCGTGAATGCAATTGCTCCCTCAACTGAATAAAACTGTGGTGGCTCTAATTGATAACATGTGGAAGTTCAACTGGGAAAAAGGGAAAATGGGAGGGAGAATTCTCATTACACCACTTCCTAGAATGCTTGGCTTAGCATGTTTTGCCTTCTTAAAGTGTAAATAAGTTTGACGCTTTCGAGGATTTCTAGGCATACATAATCTTTTCCAGTCCTTTCCACCTTTTTATAATAGATGGAGAACAGCATCCAGGTGAGGTATTTATGTGCCTCACAAACCCAGCTCCCAGACAGGTTCTCTGAATGTTTCAGTCACATCACTTTCCTCTATTGAGTTCCAGGCCATTTTAAGGACTTGAGCTACTGAGCATTTTATTTTGGTGGAAAACATTGAGACATTCATTTATTAACTTCATGGCCATGTGGTTTTTCACTAACAGCTTTCCCTGTGTCCCCCCAGTGAGCTGACAGCTGCACATGGTTTAGGAATGTGTGGCTAAGGCCTGTGGCTGCAGGAAAATCACTCCACTTGGTTTGGACAAAGGCTTGGTGTGTTCTATCCATGTTTCAGATTTCTCAGAGCATCTCGGTGTTGAAGCATCTGATCTAAAACGAACTCACTTCCCTGAAGACCCCTTGCTCTGAGTTTATGGACTCACTACCATCTGCTGAGAATTCTTTTGATTAAAAAAAAATCTATGAATGGAGATCTGGATAGCGTTTTGGGTTCCCAAATGTTTGCAGGTTTAATTCCCCAGCTGATACCTTTTAACAGCAGTTTAATGGTTGAGATGGAGTTTTGTGCATTCTGCCGTGTATATAGGCACATGTTGGATTTCTTAAGGAATGTATTCCAGACAAATGTGCTGAGGGTCAAATTACACTACAGTTATTTCCAAAACTTAAATCCTGGTGATTTTTTCGGTCTGTTCAGGGAGATATGAAATGCTATGCAGACAAGCAGATTGTAAGGCTGATTTCCAGATCAAAGGGAAATGTAAAGGATCTTCTTTCCTTGAGCGTGTATTTGCTCTTAACACTATTTTCCTTTTGATTGGATTGCTTTTTCACACATTCAGGTTTAGAGGGAAAGAAAAAAGAAAAGGAAAGAAAAGAATAGCAAGTGTCTTGCAGGTGAGAAGGTGACACAGCTGCTGTCGAGGCTGGTTCTGCTCAACGTCCGTCTTTCTGCCCACTTGCAGGTGCCCACTAGCAATCACTTCCCTGAAGATGGGCACTCGTCTCACCTCTGTATCGCCAGGCCCTAGTTAACTGTGTGGCAAGTATTGGGTGTAGGTGCTTAATGTTTGCTGAATGGATGTGGAGTAGAGAGAACTAGGAGCACTTTGGGGTTCTTAATCTGTGGGGAGAGACCAAACAGGCTTAGTGGGGTGGCTTCCCATCAGTTATGTCCTGTCCCTTCATGGGCTTCCCACACGTGTGTTGTGGTTCTCCCTCTTTACCTTGTCCATCTCACCTCTCTTCCCTGAGTTGCTATGATGAACCAAGCATCTCTAGGCCCAAGGGATACAGCAATGAGCCCCCACAGAATAGATGCTCGCAGCCATAAGGAGCCTGGCTTCTTGACAGATAGTAGATCCAATAGGCTAAACAGGTCAGATTTATAAAATGTTAGATGATGGCGTGCACTTAGGGAAGGAAAAATAAAACAGGGAGGAGAGAGAGGGAGTGGCTGCTCAGGGAATCATTTGAGAAAGACTAAAGGAAGTGAGGGAGGTGCCCTGCAGATACCTTGGAGAAGCAATCTGGGCTAGAGACAGATCAAATAAACTGCAGGGAGGCCAGCAGGACTGGTAAGCGATGGGCTGGTCAGGTAGGACCTGTTGGCTATTTACCAATAAGTGTCAATGGGGGAAAAAAAAGAATGTGCTATAATCAAATTTAGTGGAAACTTCAGGTTAAATGGACGTAAACATGTTCTGTGGGATTTTCATCAGAGCCTTTAATCTCCGAGAGACAATTTCAGTGAAAAGTGTTTCCTAGGTATTTGAGTCAGGAGGCACTTTTGCAGGGAACTCAAGAACTCGATGCTCTGAAGATCCCAGAAGTAAGCTGAGGGGCTAGGGAGGGGATGGCAGCAGAGGCCAACTCTGGGGCCCACCCTTTTCACTGACTGTGTCCCAAATGCATCCTACGTGAGCTTACAACACAAAAATATCCAGGAAAGAGAAAAGTCAAATAAGCTGCTGTGTCAGATGACAGAAACATTATATATACATATTATGCTTTCCTGAGATACATTATTTGTTTAGCTAATCCAACTATTAATTACTACCAATTGCTACCATTCAATAGTCTTATTTTTGTTTAATTAGTAACATTTATGTAACAGAAAAGTAAATAATATGGAATCGTATATGACTTCAAATAAGCACATAGTTTTCATATCTTAAGGTAATAACACACATGTCTATCATATAAACAAATATATACATATGTAGTATGGACATACTCTCTCTATATATGAATATGACATGCATGTGTACACTATCTATATAAGGTTGTCCTGCTGCTGCGGCTGTGTCCTGGGTGGTCTCTCTGAAAAGCTGGTCCCCCTACCCAAGTTCAGAGTTCAGTTTTCATGGGAACTTGGAGAACGCATCAGCCACCAACGTACCTGGAGAACAAAGACAACAGAACCAAATAAAACAGTGGAGACCAGCAAACACTCCCCAGGTGGAGTCTCCCAGAGCCAAACAAATCAGGAACCTAGACTGGAGCCAACCACAGAGGCTGAGGAATGTCTGAGAACTTAAAACTCTAGTCTCTGCAGCCCAGTAACAAGAACTCACATCTGCTGTCTGCTCCAGGGGAGCACTGGGGACCCCTTCCCCACCGCTCCCCGCCTTCCACCTCCCAGAAGGCAGCCAGCGAGAGGGTGAGAACTGGCTTGGGGATTTGAGAATTTGACTCTCATTTCCTTTTCCTGTGATGAACCTTCAGCAACTCACCGAAATTCCCTGAGCCTCGGTTTTGTCAACTATGAAATGGAGACGCTATTGCCTTCTCCTGAGTGGTGTGGGTCAATTATTTTGTGAGGATTTCATGTGCGTATACAGTGGCACACTGTGAGGCCTTATATATCCCCCACTCCTCACTATACTCTTTGCTTTTATAAGGGTCATTTCAGATGCTCAGCAGAATGAACTGTCACCATAAAGGAGGCCTGAGCTTTAGAAAATTATTTGCCAGCTGGGCACGGTGGCTCACGCCTGTAATCCCAGCACTTTGGGAGGCCGAGTCAGCCAGACCACTTGAG
Source organism: Pongo abelii (assembly GCF_028885655.2). Taxonomy (NCBI): domain Eukaryota; kingdom Metazoa; phylum Chordata; class Mammalia; order Primates; family Hominidae; genus Pongo; species Pongo abelii. The sequence continues at coordinate 73,137,518 of NC_071992.2, forward strand.
GTCAGGAGTTTGAGACCAGCCTGGCCAACAGGGTGAAACCCCGTCTCTACTAAAAAATACAAAAAATTAGCCAAGCGTGGTGGCACACACATGTGATCCCAGCTACTCAGGAGGCTGTAGGAGGAGAATCGCTGCAACCTGTAAGGCAGAGGTAACAGTGAGCTGAGATTGCACCATTGCACTCCAGCCTGGGCAACAGAACGAGACTCCATCTAAAGAAAAAAAAAAAGAAAAGAAAAGAAAAAGAAAGAGAAAATTATTTACCACAGGAAAACTTCTTTTATTTATTTTTGTAAATAAAAATTTTTATTTTTGTGGGCCTGGTGTGTCCTGGGTTTTGTGGAGCACAAAGAGAAGTCAACCAAGTGAGTAGAAGGGAGAGGATTCAACTCCCACCGCCTCGAGCTCCTTGCTCCTTCCTCTCCCCTAGTTTCAGTTCAAATCCTAGGAAAACCAAATCAAACTACCTCCTCTCCAAGCCTTCCTGTTCCTGCCGTACCTCACATGAAGCAACCTCCTTCCTGCAGATGCTTATGACAATTATTCATAGTAGAGAACACTTGGTAATAAATCACATACAGCATGGTGGCATGTCCTTCACATTAAAAAAATTATTTTTTAATTGTTGTCAAAAATTGTTTGCATTTTACATTATTCTATTTAACTTTCCCACTGAGAAAGCAGTGAGAAAACCCACCCATCTAAATATTCACACTGTGACTTCATCTGGGAAAACCCATTTTGCATACATACTGCCCAGCATTCACTTTAGCATGAATTTACTTTAAGACTTTCTATTTTTTAATCTACAAACATTAACTACAGTTGTAAAAATCACTTTGTTTCAAATGGGGCATAGAGATATACAAACATGTGCAGTTAATTAAAGACCTAGATAGACCATCCGTGCTCTGCATTGCACATTCCTATCCCTTTCACTGTGGAAGTCTGCAGTCCAACACCCTTTAGAGCAACTACACTTTTCATTGTGCAACATGCTTACAGGATTGGGAACATTAGGGAGCTTCATGAAGGGAGGGGGTGAGAGGGACAGGGAACCCAAGAGAAGAGAAGTTTCCCTAAATGGTTGTATACTGCGTTGAGCCTGACTTATTGAAATAAAGCTTTTTGCAAAACTCATTATTTATTTCAACTTTCCATGGGCTAGAAACTATCTACACACTGTATCCACTAGATAAGTATATCTATTCGCAGTAATTCAGTACTCAGTTGTGTCTTAGCTTGGGCTGTCATAACAGAATATCACAGGCTGGTGGCTTACACAACAGACACCTTTCTCACAGCTCCGGAGGCTAGAAGTCCAAGATCAAGGTGCCAGCATGGTCAAGTCCAGGTGAGGGCCTTCTTCCTAGCTTGCAGATGGCCACCTTCTTGCTGTGCCCTCATGTGTTCTCTTGTATCTTTTCCTCTTTTTTTTTTTTTTTTTTTATCTCTTTTGGGATGGAGTCTCATTCTATCACCCAGCTGAAGTGCAATGGCACAGTCTCGGCTCACTGCAACATCCGCCTCCTGGGTTCAAGCAATTCTCCTGCCTCAGCCTCCCGAGTATCTGGGACTACAGGTATGCACCACCACATCCCAGCAAATTTTTGTATTTTTAGTAGAGACGGGATTTCGTCATGTTGGCCAGGCTGGTCTCAAACTCATGACCTCGTGATCTGCCCGCCTTGGACTCCCAAAGTGCTGGGATTACAGGCATGAGCCACTGTGCGCAGCCTCTTTTCCTCTTCTTATAAGGACACTAATCTCATCATTACTGACCTGCCTCATGACGTCATCTAACCCTAATTACCTCCCAAGGCTCCATCTTCAAATACAAAATCACATTGCGGGTATTCAGTACATGAACTTTGGGAGGATGCAAATGTTCAGTTGATAGCAGTAAGTTTGCTGGAAAACAGGCCAAGAGTGGAGACTAAGTGAAAGCAATCCTATTTGCAGGGCATGTCTGAAGTCATTTACATGTATATCTCCCACCTCAGGCCCAGAAAGGCTGAGGAGCTGCAAGATCATTCCGTGTCAAACAGGATTAAATGATGCTGTAGATGCTATTGGAAAGTGAACACTTTAGAAGATTTTAAATGTTAAAACCAAAAGAGTTTGAAAGTTTTCTGTGGAAATGTTTCTAACCAGATGTGCATGTGTGTGTGCCTGTGTGTGCATGTGCGCGCGTGTTTTCATACTTCTATAAGAGAAATTTTACTCTAGAATTTAGGGATTCGAAAGAATGAATAGAGCGGACATGAACTTGCCATGTGGGTCTCGTTTGCTGCTTCTAACTTCACCAAAGCTGGTATTTTAAGCACCCTGATTTCATTTCCATCCTGAGACCTTGCAGATAAAATAGATATCCCTATAGATAAAACATAAGGTTGGATCCAATCCACACAGAAGCCTATGGCAGCTGCAAACACCCTCACTTGACTGCTTCCTGCACACCAGTCACAGGTCAGCAGAAACAATGGGCCTGTCTCTCCAAAGAGCACACCATGTACAGCACAGCTTGTTAAAACTCTACTGACAGTGACCTCCACATGAGGTGGCATTTCTTGTAAATGACAACAGTTTTTCAATTTGGTAGAGGAGAGTATATTCCCTGAGATGCATAGCTAACAAGGTGACAATCCCGGGTGCTTTCCACAGAACAAAGGCCAAAGTCTGTGTTCTTAAGGTAAGATGGCTAAAGGAGTGAGCCGGGACGTCCACCCAGGAAATTTACAGGCAGAAATAGGGGGAAGGCGCAAACTAAGGACAATTCCAGAACTTAAAAAAAAAAATCTAACAAGTTCAAGTAACTAATAACGATCCTAGCCTAGATTTTTGTTTTTGGTTTTGCATTTTGATTCACAAGTACTCAGAAGTATGTTAACCTCTAACAAAATGAATACCTAAATATTTTATCAAGCAGAGTCGTTGGTTAGGCCTGATTGCTCTAAGTGTGACCATGCTGAGTGGAGACTCCACAGAAGGGAAGTGTCCGCCTGCAGAGAACACCAGGTTTCCCACCACAGCTCTGCCCACAAAGCCGGTAAAAGGGAGGCACAGACAGGAGGCCTGCATGCTAACGTCCTCTTCTCATGAACTGTTTTTGTTCCACTTCGTATGAGGAAACTACAAGCTACCTATTGTCAACTGCACTAATTTCACATATTCCTCCGTGTCCTCAGAAATGAGGCATGTTGGTTTTGCCTGTGCAGGACCCACCACCCTCTTCTGTACACAACACCCCTAATTTCCTTGAGGTGCTGAGGCTCCCTGTTACCAGTTCCCCTCACCACTGGCTGAGGGTGTGACAGGGACTCAGAGAGGGCCAGTTAGAGAGTGTGCCATCTCCCAGGCCACCCGCCCCATCTGTGGTCCCCTGAGGAGAAGTAGGGGAGAGGCTCTGGGCTGAACAAGCGAGGGGAGATAGTCCTGGAGCTACTAGGGCCATCAGGTGCAGTAAGGCCGAGCTGGGACTGTTCAGTCATTCCATCTGGCTTACACTTCTGAAAGAAAGAAAGAGAAAGGAAAGAAAAAGAAGAAAAGAAAGAAAGAAAGAGAAAGAGAAGAAAGGAAGAAAGAAAGAAAGAGAAGGAAAGAAAGAAAGAAAAAGAAAAGAAAGAAAGAAAAAAAGAGAAGGAAGGAAGGGGAAGGGAAAGGAAGAAAGGAGAAGGGAAGGGAAGGAAAGGGAAGGGAAGGAAGGGAAGGAAGGAAAGGAAGGGAAGGGAAGGAAAGGGAAGGGAAGGAAGGAAAGAAGGAAGGAAGGAAGGATCCTCCTCTTTAATTAGTCAGTTTGAATTGGGTTTTCTGTTGTTTCCAACAAAAGTGTTTGAACTAAAGCACTACGTATGATGTCTTTTAGAGAATTTGCTGGTTTAAAGACAGTGAATCATTTACATAGGACTTGAGCCAGTTTCTTAGATTCATGTGCTCCTTGGAAACTGTGTTCAAATGAAGACTTCCGGAGAGCACCACAGCAGGGCCGGGGAAACGGATCAGCAGAACTGGTGGGAAAGATCTGGGCTAGTAGTCCTGGCCTCAGGCCAAAGACTCCAATGAGACACCCCAAGTCAGGGGACTACATCAGCCAGAGAGGAATTGCCCTCTATAAACTATGAACACTTTAAAATATAAATGTATTTATAATATTTTTATTATGCAAGTAACCCATAGTAGCATTAAAAAAACTGGTAAGATAAAAGAAAATATATAATTTCTCTATAATTTTCACTATACATGTAAGTAAAGATGTTGCTAATTCTTGTCTATCCTCTTATTGCACTATAAAATCACGGGCAGGGCTATGTCTTCATCACTATGCTAATTTCAAGACCTAGCACTCTCCCTGCCTCATAATAAGCATAATAATAAACATATATAGTGAGTGAATAAATGAATGAATTTGAACCTAAGGCATCAAAGCTCAGCTGCATGGTGACTTTCCCTAGCCCTTGTCCTGGGACCGTGGAGTGTCCTTGGTGTGTGAACTTGAGCCTGGTAAGCCCACAGACCTGAAGTGGGATACATATCCCTCTCAATGGAGCATCCTCATATTTAGAAATTGGATCCATTTTTGAAACCTGGTTTAGAAATTGGATGCAACAAAAAATGAGTGATCAAATTTTATTTTTATTTTAGAATAAGATATAATTATAGAATAAATGATACATTGATCATTCTCAAGCAGTTTTTTCAAAAATGTATCTTGGGAACCATTCTGAAAACAGAGCCAGAATATTTTAAGAAATAACACCTCTGTGAGAATGAGTATATCATCTCCCATAGTAACTACTCTGAGGGGAAGCCTCATTTAGATATATGAGTTTCAGCAAGTTTATTGAAAAGCATATGTCTTTATAGCAATACTGTACAACTGCAATCGCTTTAGAAACCCCGGTCATCTTAGTGTGGGAATATATAAAGTATTATTTGTATTTGGGTGTGCCCCTCGGACTGCCACATTGATTTATTGTCTAAAAGAACATCAATAGTACATAATTAATCCATTTGTGGTTCACCTTGCCCCTGACCTACACAGTCTCAAGTGTTGATGGAACTATGAGGAACAATTTTCAGGTATCTACTTTTATGAAAACCCAACAACAATTAGCAGCAATTAGAAATAAGCTTATTCTTTAATTTTTGTATTTGCTGGCCTTTAGAAATCATTATCTGAGCCTATGTTTGAGTTGTGGCTCTTAAAATTCTTTTTTTTTAATTTGAGACAGAGTCTCACTTCATCACCCTGGCTGGCGTGCAGAGGTGTGACGTCGGCTCACTGCAACCTCCGCCTCCCGGGTTCAAGCAATTCTCCTGCCTCAGCCTCCGGAGTAGCTGGGATTGCAGGCACCCTCCACCATGCCAGATTAATTTTTTATATTTTTAGTAGAGACGGGGTTTTGCCAGGTTGGTCAGGCTGGTCTTCAACTCCTGAGCTCAGATGGTCCACCTGCCTCGGCCTCCCAAATTTCTGGGATTACAGGCACCATGCCTGCCTTAAAATTCTTTTTTGAAAGAAAAGCAGCGTTCAAAAACATATTCCTTTTCTTCCTATGTGATGTAAAACTACATCAAAAAGCCATTTTAATGAATACTACCTTAAAATAAAATATATTATGTGATTCTGTGTTATGTATACTAGTAACATTCTATATCGGGCCATACTATATTATCTCAATAGCTGGTATGTTGCCATAATAATAACAATCACAAAAATATGCCCTGTCTCTAACTGAGAAAAAAATACATAAAATAATAATGGGAACCCACCTTTAGTGCCCAGATCTTATGAGTTAGGCAAAGGTACTCACTTAACCCTTGTAGCAACCTTGAGAGAGAAACAGTGGGAGAAACTGACCCTTCCGTGCGGCAAGGAAACCCAGGAAGGACTTGGCTGTGCATCCGCAATCTAGTGTGTTACCTCAGAGCCTGAGTTCCCTGAGTAAAATCCATGAGATGCTGAGGTCTAAGAAAGATGTCTCTAGGGAAATTTTTCTTTTTTCTTCTTCCAAGACACAAGCAGATTTCTCTGATGGGGCCTATCTGGGATGAGAGGCCAGGGATCAAGAAGTGTTTCCCTTCAGAAGGGCCAAGCTAACCAACAGTGTTTTCTCCCCAGTGATAGAAATTCTGCCACAATGGCCTTCAGTTCTGCATAAGAGTGGTGGAGGTGGGTGGCAGGAGGACTGCTACAGGGAAGCCCTCTGTGATCAGGCACACTGAGTAAGAAAAGGGCCACCCGGCGTCCGCCATCGAAGGCTTCATTCCCAACTTCTGCCTATGCTGGTCCGTTTGCCTGGAATGTGCTTTCCATTCCCAGCCCCCTCACTGTCAAATGCCTGTTCCTTCTCCGAACCTCAGATTAAACACCCTTTATGGTGATTAAACAGGCTTTCCTGACATCCCAGTCACATGCTCCCATCGCACTTTGGGCAGATATGGCACACTCTTGATGATTTGCTTGTGTTGATTGTCTTATTTTTGGCATTAGACAGTAAGTTCCATGGAGAGAGGAGCAAGACTGTGAGGTCTTGCTGTCCATTGCACCCTCAGTGCTTTAGCACAGTTCCTGAGACATAGCTGAGAGTTCATCATAAATATTTGTTGAAGGAGTAAATGAACCATTTGAATTCCTTGAGGCAAAGTATTTGTCTTATTCCCTCATATCATCAGAGTTTGATTTAGGGAACTAATGGATGTGCAAGGAATGATGAGGTTAGAATTTCACCATTTTGCCACTACACAGCAATAATTGACTTGGGATGCTATAACTTATGGATGCATGTTTGATGAGGTACAAGGATATTCACATGGCCTCAAAGAACACCCCCACAAAATACTTGTTCATTAGAAAGGGACAAACAGTAACTTTATGGTTACTATATTAGAAAAAAAACCATAAAATAATAATGGGAACCCACCTTTAGTGCCCAGATCTTATGGGTTAGACAAAAGTACACACTTAACCCTCGCAGCAACCTTGAGAGAGAAATAGTGGGAGAAACTGACCCTTCCATGTGGCAAGGAAACCCAGGAAGGACTTGGCTGTGCAAGATGGTGGAGAAACCAGGTGGGTACCACAATAACCAATGGACCAAAGTTAACATCACCAGTGTTGGTACAAATCAACATTATGTGACTGCTGGAGTGAGACATGAAAAAGGAGAGTGCATCACCTATGTAGGGTCTACATGGAATGGGAATTGGGATGTTGAAAGAGCAGAGAGACTTTCACTTGGTTCTCATGACAACCCCAGTGACAGAGAAACCCTGAGATATAGGAAGGGCTCATTTCCATATTATAAATGAAGAAGCAGATTTAGCGAAATCAGGTGACTGAGCCAACAATCAATGCGAGAGTGTCAGAAATGGACTTCTAACAAGGACCTCCAGCTCCAGCCTAAGTGTACCCTCAACTTCCTGCTGCCTCTCCCAAGGCCTCAAACATACAAGAAATGTGAGTGGAATAACTCCACCAATGAGAGGCGGGCCCAGTGGTGAGCACAGGGAGAGAGTCTGCAGACTCAAGTTCCGGGCCTGCCTCCACTATCAACCAGCCAGCCATGGAACAGTGGGGAGGGATCCTCGGCACCCCTGGCTCTGTATCTGTAAATGATGAAAGTTGGAATACACCTCTCTAAGCTTCCCACTGCTTCTGATTCTAGAAAGTAAATCTGTCTAGACTTTTATCACAGACTTGGCAACCATTCAGTTTCAGTATGATCTGGAAACTTGCTATGAATATTTTAAGAGAAGCAATTTCTTTCAGAATCAGATGCTTTGGTGAAATGACTGTAATATCTTAGATTTGAGACAGGTAGAAAGAAAGGAGAAATCATATCTCATTAGGAAAACACCTTTCTAGTGTAATAGCAAGTGAAGGAAAACTCCCAGCTCCCCACCCCCACCCAATCACATACACAACAGGCCAAAAGCTATCACTTATTCATTCTTGTATTTAATCATTTCTTTGAACCATAATTTCCAAAGCCACCTCTCAATCTCCCAAAAAACCCTCATTGTATAAAAATCATCTAGGAGTTAGAAACCTAAGTCTTAATTGGCTGAACTAAACAACAAAATGACACTGCAGTGAACCTGAAGAGAAAAGAGAGGTATTGTTTAATTCTCTTCATTCTATAAACATTTAATGAAGACCCACTACGTGCAACACATTATCATAAGGTTTTATGTAGGACATGAACCAGGGAGGATAAAGCATTGGTAGAAGGTAGGATAGAAGGTAGAGGGCCCCACAAGCAAACACAAGGGGTGTGACATATGCAGATTATACAAAGAACCTCTACTCATTCAGTCTCATTGCCTGTCAGGGAGGGTGGATCCCAGTGGAGGGCATATATGAGGAGGATAGCCTAAGCTTAGAAATCCTTGTCTTTCTTGTTCAAGCTCTTGTCTTAATGATGATGAAATTTTTTAGCAGAAGCTTCATGCTTTAAGGGCTGTTTTGGTTGTCTGTTTGTTTGTTTAAAGGACACTGGCTGGAGAAGGTTTGGGATATTGGGGATGTTTCCTATCAAGAGTAATACAGGCATCTAGGACAGCACTAGAGCCCTGGCCATGGCACCAGAAATGTAAACCTCTCATTGAGGTGGATACTTGAAGCACAGTGAGCTCGAAGAACCTCAGCACATTCTCCTTCTGCTGGGCCTTGGATACCCTGTTTCAGACTTGAACCTCCTGTTCCTTGAAGGCCTTTGGATCACACTCCGATATGGTTTGGATATTTGTTCCCTTCAAATCTCATGTCAAAATTTGATCCTCAATGTTGAAGATGGGACCTAGTGGAAGGTGTTTAGGTCATGGGGTTGGATTCCTCATGAATAGATTAGTGCCCTCCCTCAGGGGTGAGTGGGTTCTTACTCTGTCAGTTCTCATTTGATCTGATTGTTAAAAAGAGCCTGGTGCCTTCTCCCTCTCTCTTGCTCCCTCTCTTGCCATGTGATGCTGGCTCCGCTTTGCCTTCTGCCATGAGTAGAAGCTTCCTGAAGCCCTCACCAGAAGCGGATGCTGGCCCCGTGCTTCTTGTACAGCCTGCAGAACCATGAGCCAAGTAAACTTTTCTTTACACAATTCTCGGCCTCAGGTATTTATTTATAGCAACACAAAATGGACTAACACACCCCTTACCCATGTTAATTAAGAAGAGCTGATGCTAACATCACTGCTGGGAAGATGCACTTAGGTCATGCAGTGAGCTACTTTAGAACCATAAATACTTGATACTTGAGCAGTAGCGCTTGTCTGGATTATCAAGAAATTTATGGAGAGTCCTGGGAGCCTCTGAGAAGGTACCCATCCCATAACATATCTGGTGAAGATCAGGTTCCTTCCTTGGTGGTTCATGGTGCTGTGTTGGAAAGATGCCAAGGTTTGATTCATTCTCAGAAGTCTCCTGAACCACAGGTCAGAGACTCTCTTGGACTTGGTGCAACCCAAGACTCCCACACTTTCGTCCACAGCAGCTTCTGTTGTGCTCCTACTGGAAGCACAGGCTGTGGAAAAAGAGCAAGAGACAAATGGTCTGAGAGAAAACCATCAACAAAATAAATGATGGTTCCCCCTGGGCTGTGGGTATCTGGGAGGTTCTCATGGAGGATAAGCAGGTCATGCCTGCTTATCAGCATGCTTCCCTTGGCAAGAGTTTTTACTCAGACATATGATGAGGTTAAATCCACAAAATCTACAGCAGAGCTCTTCAAAGGCAGGACTGTGAACAGGTGCTAGTCTACAAATTGACTGTTACCAGTTCATAAAGAGATAAGTATGGAGATAATGAGTAAACATTTAGAAACTTTTATGGCTATTTGACATGACTACAACATTCAAGCATAGGATTAGTGGATTTGTCTCGCTGAACATGGTAGAGATGAAAAATACTGGTCTACAACAGCTTGGAAATGAAAACAACGACAAACAAAACAGCAAACTGATCCTTCAACCACAGCTAGTTGCAACAGCAGTACTGTAGACAGCATGAGGTAGAATTGGATTTTGATGGTTTAGTCTCAGCATGCTTTGAGTGCCAACCATTTTCCTGCAGCTGGGGAGGGAGGGCTGAGTATCATTCTTAAGGAGTTCACAGTTCACCTGGGAAGACAGACAGGCCAACCAATTCATGTAACCCAGTCGGATAGAGGCTAGGATAGAGCTTACTCTAGGTGCTCCCCACAACATCCAAAGCAAGGCTGCTCTTCCTTGGCCATTTGGGATGCCTGGTGATAATGATGATACCATCCATTTATCAAGCATTTACATCATATCAGACTCTGAATTAACCAATTTACATGCACTATCTGTTTAATCCCTCATAAGATCTCTCTGGCTAAGTACCTTATTGTCACTTTCAATTTATACTTGTATAAATTAGGGCTCAGAGAGGATAAAAGAACTTGTCCAAGATCATAGGTTTAATTCATGGAAAAGCCAGAATTCACAGATCACCTGACTTCATAGTCTAAATTCTTAACCCCTACCTATGTTGCGTTTAATCTGGCTTGTTGTACTTGCTTGTTCAGTAGGGGGAGAAAGACTGAATTCAATGCCTCTTTAGCGGCTTACAAATGGTTGGCACACAGTAGGTGCTTGTGATGAAGCAGAGGATACTGCAGCTGATATTGACTCCCTCCACCTCAACCAGACTACAAGGGAGGAGAATGTGTGCCCATAATATTAATGGTGAATTTGGCTATGTGACTTGTTGGATTAATGTTACTTGTTGGAATGAAGGCAGCAGAGCTGATTCACCGGCTCTGACACTAAGAGCATCATGTGTTTCTGCTTGTAATTGGGGTTTTTTTGAAGCAATACCTAGTAGCAAAATGCTCAATAAATATTTGTTGAATAATGAATCTGGTGCCATGGGAACATATAAAAAGGTACCAGTGCGAGGGTAAAGAAAGGAGTCTTTGCAGAGGAACTCCTTGAGTAAGACAGTTATCCAGATTTTTCATAAATCAGTTCCTGATGGTCATCCCAGTGCCTAATACCTGGTAGTGGACTAATATCAACTGCATGGTTGAATACCAAAAATATTAGATTAATATAAAGTGATATATATGAGCTAGATAATACTGTTTAATCTAAAGGGTTAAAGCTATTAGTACTGAAATTAACAACTTAAATGCATTAGTATCCCTCATACTTTTTAATTAATCAGTGTCTTCATCTGAAATGCATGTAGCCATTCCTCCATCCCTGGACACCCACTGATTCTCACATAAAGCTGGTGCTTAAATTACAGTCCTTCTTTTCTCTCTTAAAATATAAATGTTTACTCAGTACCTACATTTCTCCTTTGCTGCCAGGGCTCAAAGCAGAGGTGAAAAAATGCCTGAGAAAGACAATTTGCCTAAACTGCCAATATGAAAGAAAGCCAGAGTTGCCAGCATACTTCCAAGAAAGGCTGCTTGCAAAAGGTTCTAGCTGGATTTTTGCAGATACAAAGGGTTTAAATAAACATCCAAACCTCTGCATGCTTATCAAGACTGAACCTCTGAACCAGTCACAGACAAAAAGATCTAAGGCAAGAGAATGAGAAATCTCATGAATAAAGATTACATTTCACTGTAAATGCCCCCCCGCCCCGCCCTGCCTTGTCCTAGTGGCTTCCCACAGAAGGAGAATAGACAGTATTTTGAACAGATGAGTGAAAGACATCAGCATACATAGGTTATACCTAAAAGTAAATAGCATTCATATTCCCTTAACAGACCCAAATCTAACACCAAAATGCAATAGATTTGTGTATTGTAGCATATCTAGAGGTCTAAATGTTTTTCCTCTTTTCTAAGGAATATATTTCTATTAAATTTCCATGAATACTTGATATACACATATTCATGGATTTTCAATTTGTCTGCTGCATAAGCAGAAGGCTAATAGTATAAAAACATGGAACTTATTAAAACACCTGAATCCCAGGCCATTTGGTTTATCTTGAATACCAAATAGAGTATTGGAATGTTTTAAATTAAAGTGCATAATTCTTACTTGATGAGAGTCTTAAATTCTGTACGCAGATTAACTAATGAAATCACAAATCATGGAAGAGTTGAGAAATAAGGCGTGATAGGGCCTTTTAAAAAATAATTTACTTCTCAAGATGGAAGTAAAAAAATGTTATGCCACCCCTCCACTTGATTGTTTTTATAACACACATTACAAGGGAACTCTTGTTTTCCTCTATGACACTACAAATGTTCTTACTTTATTTTATATTAAAACAAGTTTACCTACTAGTTTCAAAAATCAATGTGTACAAGTTTAATTGGCTTTATCTCCTCTCTAGTCTATTGTCTCTTTTCTTCTACCTCCTGACCAATCCATTTATTCCTTTGACTTTGCAGTTTGACGATGGCAATGGCAATTAGCCAATATTCTATTATATTCAGTGACTTCATGTAGGGCAGGAGGAACAAGCCTATATCCCTGAGGGAAGCAGGAAAGGCTGTGCTGCCACACTTGGCTGGCTCCTGCTCCTGCTGCAGCTCCTACTTCTGCTCCTCCCCCGGGTAACTTCTCCCACTGCCTGAGGCCTTGGTGGTTTCCATGACCCCTAGCCTCCCATGCAGCAGAGACGTGGTCATGCCTAGCATTGTGTAATCCAGATATGGATTCCCTGAAGTTCAAAGCACCACCAAACAAGCCCCTCCCCTAGAAGGGCCCATATCTCCTCTAGCTACACAGCCTTGTTTTTCTGTCTGTCCAAAGCCACACTTTTCTGACAATGGCCTACGTTCCCTGCGGCTGCTTTCTCCTGTTCCTTTCACTTCTCAATTTGCTACAATCAAGCTTCTGACACTTCTGGTCATGCTTCTGACACATCTTGTCACTGAAACTACCCTTGTCAGGGTGACCAGTGCCCTTCGTATTGCCATATACCATGGACATTTCTCAGCTCTCGACTTCCTCGATTTGCAGCAGCATCTGGCATCGCGCACTTCCTCCCTGGGCTCACTTTCCTCCCTGCCTGCATTGTCTGACACCACAATCTTGTGTCCCTCCTGCTATGCTGGTTGCTGTTTCTCAGCTTCCTTTGCACTCTTTTGTCAAACTCTAAAAACAGTGGAGAGCTGGAGAGCTTGCATTGGAGTGCATTTTTCTGCTCTGCTTTATTTTTCCTATGTTCTCATTCAGTCTCATTTGTATGCTGATGACTTACACATTTGTATCTTTGGCTCCAGCGTCTCACCTGAGTTGCAGACATATAAAACCCACCCTCTGCTTGTTATCTCTACTCATCTAACTTAAAACCAATATTAAATAAACAAGCAACAACAACAAACACCAAATTCTTGATTTAACTTCCCAACGTATACCATCCCCCTGCCATCTTCCCTATATCAGTGATGGGCACTGCCATTCCCCTTTCAATCAAGTCCAATTTAGGGAGCTATCCATTTCTTTTTTTTTTTTTTTTTTTTACTATTCTCACATCAAATTGCTAAGTAAATTCTATTAGCTTTACCCTCAAAATGTATAACAAACCTGTTTACTTCCGTTCACCTGCACAGCTTACCACCCTCATATAAGATATTGTCTGTCACCAAGAATCTTGCACCAGACTAGTGGTTCTCAAAGTGTGGTCCCTGGACACGCAGCATCTGCAGCACCTGGGAAATAAAAAGAAATACAAATTCTGAAATATTGAATCAGAAACTCTGAAAGGTAGAGGCCAGCAATTTGTGTTTTAACAAGCCCTCCTGTGATTCTGATGCATTCCTGAAGACTAACATGTCTTCTGCTTCATTTTTGTCTCAGATCACACTATCTTGCAAATGAAAACTTTCCAATGGGCCGGGAGCAGTGGCTCAGGCCTGTAATCCCAGCAATTCGGGAGGCTGACGCAGGTGGATCACTTGAAGCCAAGAGTTTGAGACCAATCTGGCCAGCATGGAAAACCCTGTCTCTACTAAAAACAAAAAACAAAAACTAGCTGGGTGTGATGGCACACACCTGTAGTCCCAGCTCCTCGGAGGGCTGAGGCAGGAGAACTGCTTGAGCCTGGGAGGCGGAGGCTGCAGAGAGCTGAGATCACATCACTGCACTCCATCCTGGGCGACAGAGTGAGACCCTGTCTCAAAAAAAGAAAAAAAAGAAAAATTTCCAATGGCTTACAATTTATCCTTTCTAATTTCTTCTTTACATTATATTCTAGGTGTTCTGGCACATTTCTACATCTTTGATCTCATAGCATATCGTCCATCCTTCCCACATTCCTTCTTATGGACATCTTCATTCTTTGACTACACCAAACTCACGCCTACTTGTGTGCTCACATTGACTGTTTATTATTTCTGAAATCCTCTTTGCCAGATTCTCCCATATCTGACACTTTCTTATCGTTTAGCTTTCAGCTGAAATGTTAACTCCAGTAGGAATCTTCCCTAACCTTCATATCTGCACACCATTTTGTATTGCATTGTTCATAGCATTTCTCACTACAAAGATTATATTACTCATTGATTCACTCAATTATTGTTTCTCTCTCCCAACAGAATTTAAGCTTCAGCGGAGCAGCGATCTTACCCACCTCATCCATTACTCTATTGCCAATGCCCAGAACAGTGCCTGACACATACCATGAATCAGGGCATGAAAATCTGCGTTAAATACAGAATAACTGTGTATACTCCACAGGACTCAAATTGCTTCTCCTCCACGAGAGACACACCAGCCTGTGACTGGCTGTCAACCCAAAATGTGATACTTAATTGGGACTCACAGTGGCCACTGCTGCTGACAGTTCAGCAGCCAGTTGAGCATAGTAAGTCCTCAATTAATGGTGGCTGGTAATTGTAATTTCATAGGGCAAGCTTCTGCCTTACACTTCTTTTATCCAAATGTTCTTCACTTCTTGAGCATGTATTATTTTAGGTGAACTTTAGAATTCTTTTCCATTTTCCAAAAATCTCTGAAAAGGTTATCCACAATTCCTTTACATTTATAAATCAGTTTGGAATTTAATAAGGGCAGTAGAGGAAAAGATCTGTATTTGGACATGCAAAAGGGATAAAGGTAATCTTGGAACAATTTCCCACTGGCTTACTTAATACTCGACATACTTAAATACCTCCTAATAGATCCCCTTGTAAGCATTTTAAAATTCACAATTTTCAAATATTCAGTGGGAAAAAAAGCAAGTCTTCCCAAATGGCTTGTGAGATTTTCTCATAGGAAGAATTCCAAGAAGAATATGTAATAATAGTCTACATTTCCATAAAAAGTATGAGATATTTTGATGTGTTGGTTACATCTAAGCCTGGAAACTATAATCAGAAATCTGGTCCGTGGAGCTTTGTGTGAAAAACAAATCAGTTTCAAAATGATTCCTTTAAAATATTTCTTATATTTTAAGTGAGTTGCTTTTCTGGTGTGGCAGCTGTATTAACATTGGCTGGAATTCCTTTTCTAACAAAAGAATTCACAAATTTTCTTGTTTGGAAAAATAAATAAGATGTAAACAAAATACTTTCATTATGTTTTTTGAAAAGTAGGAGGAAACTACATATGTGGTAGATGAGAATGTTTTAAAAATACAGAGTTCTTCGGGGTGGAGCCAAGATGGCCGAATAGGAACAGCTCCAGTCTACAGCTCCCAGCGTGAGCGACGCAGAAGACGGGTGATTTCTGCATTTCCAACTGAGGTACTGGGTTCATCTCACTGGGGAGTGCCAGACAGTGGGTGCAGGACAGTGGGTGCAGTGCACCATGCATGAGCCAAAGCAGGGCGAGGCATCGCCTCACCCAGGAAGCAAAAGGGGTCAGGGAATTCCCTTTCCTAGTCAAAGAAAGGGGTGACAGATGACACCAGGAAAATCAGGTCATTCCCACCCTAATACTGCACTCTTCCAATGGGCTTAACAAACGGCACACCAGGAGATTATACCCCGCACCTGGCTCGGAGGGTCCTATGCCCACGGAGCCTCACTCACTGCTAGCACAGCAGTCTGAGATGAAACTGCAAGGCAGCAGCGAGGCTGGGGGAGGGGCGCTCACCATTGCCTAGGCTTGAGCAGGTAAACAAAGTGGCCTGGAAGCTCAAACTGGGTGGAGCCCACCACAGCTCAAGGAGATCTGCCTGCCTCTGTAGGCTCCACCTCTAGGGGCAGGGCACAGACAAACAAAAGATAGCAATAACCTCTGCAGACTTAAACGTCCCTGTCTGACAGCTTTAAGAGAGTAGTGGTTCTCTCAGCATGCAGCTTGAGATCTGAAAACGGGCAAACTGCCTCCTCAAGTGAGTCCCTAACCCCCGAGTAGCCTAACTGGGACGCACCCCCCAGTAGAGGCGGACTGACACCTCACACGGCCAGGTACTCCTCTGAGAAAAAACTTCCAGAGGAACGATCAGGCAGCAGCATTTGTGGTTCACCAATATCCACTGTTCTGCAGCCACCGCTGCTGATACCCAGGCAAACAGGGTCTGGAGTGGACCTCCAGTAAACTCCAACAGACCTGCAGCTGAGGGTCCTGACTGTTAGAAGGAAAACTCACAAACAGAAAGGACATTCACACCAAAAACCCATCTGTATGTCACCATCACGAAAGACCAAAGGTAGATAAAACCACAAAGATAGGGAAAAAACAGAGCAGAAAAACCGGAAACTAAAAATCAGAGTGCTTCTCCTCCTCCAGAGGAACACAGCTCCTCACCAGCAATGGAACAAAGCTGGACGGAGAATGACTTTGACGAGTTGAGAGAAGAAGGCTTCAGAAGATCGAAATACTCCAAACTAAAGGAGGAAGTTTGAACCAATGGCAAAGAAGTTAAAAACTTTGAAAAAAAATTAGATGAATGGATAACTAGAACAACCAATGCAGAGAAGTCCTTAAAGGATCTGATGGAGCTGAAAACCACGGCACAAGAACTACATGATGAATGCACAAGCCTCAGTAACCAATGCAATCAACTGGAAGAAAGGGTATCAGCGATGGAAGACAAAATGAATGAAATGAAGCATGAAGAGAAGTTTAGAGAAAAAAGAATAAAAAGAAGTGAACAAAGCCTCCAAGAAATATGGGACTATGTGAAAAGACCAAATCTACGTCTTATTGGTGTACCTGAAAGTGACAGGGAGAATGGAAACAAGTTGGAAAACACTCTGCAGGATATTATCCAGGAGAACTTTGCCAATCTAGCAAGGCAGGCCAACATTCAGATTCAGGAAATACAGAGAACACCACAAAGATACTCCTCGAGAAGAGCAACTCCAAGACACATAATTGTCAGATTCAGCAAAGTTGAAATGAAGGAAAAAATGTTAAGGGCAGCCAGAGAGAAAGGTCGGGTTACCCACAAAGGGAAGCCCATCAGACTAACAGCAGATCTCTCGGCAGAAACTCTACAAGCCAGAAGAGTGGGGGCCAATATTCAACATTCTTAAAGAAAAGAATTTTCAACCCAGAATTTCATATCCAGCCAAACAAAGCTTCATAAGTGAAGGAGAAATAAAATCCTTTACAGACAAGAAAATGCTGAGAGATTTTGTCACCACCAGGCCTGCCCTAAAAGAGCTCCTGAAGGAAGCACTAAACATGAAAAGGAACAGCCGGTACCAGCCACTGCAAAAACATACCAAATTATAAAGACCATCAAGACTAGGAAGAAACTGCATCAACTAACGGAGCAAAATAACCAGCTAACATCATAATGACAGGATCAAATTCACACATAACAATACTAACCTTAAATGTAAATGGGCTAAATGTGCCAATTAAAAGGCACAGACTGGCAAATGGGATAAAGAGTCAAGACCCATCAGTGTGCTATATTCAGGAAACCCATCTCACGTGCAGAGACACACACAGGCTCAAAATAAAAGGATGGAAGAAGATCTACCAAGCAAATGGAAAACAAAAAAAGGCAGGGGTTGCAATCCTAGTCTCAGATAAAACAGACTTTAAACCAACAAAGATCAAAAGAGACAAAGAAGGCCATTACATAATGGTAAAGGGATCAATTCAACAAGAAGAGCTAACTATCCTAAATATATATGCACCCAATACAGGATCACCCAGATTCATAAAGCAAGTCCTTACTGACCTACAAAGAGACTTAGACTCCCACGCAATAATAATGGGAGACTTTAACACTCCACTGTCAACATTAGACAGATCAACGAGACAGAAAGTTAACAAGGATATCCAGGAATTGAACTCAGCTCTGCACCAAGCAGACCTAATAGACATCTACAGAACTCTCCACCCCAAATCAACAGAATATACATTCTTTTCAGCACCACACCACACCTATTCCAAAATTGACCAAATAGTTGGAAGTAAAGCACTCCTCAGCAAATGTAAAAGAACAGAAATTATAACAAACTGTCTCTCAGACCACAGTGCAATCAAACTAGAACTCAGGATTAAGAAGTTCACTCAAAACTGCTCACCTACATGGAAAGTGAAAAACCTGCTCCTGAATGACTACTTGGTACATAACGAAATGAAGTCAGAAATAAAGATGTTCTTTGAAACCAACGAGAACAAAGACACAACATACCAGAATCTCTGGGACACATTCAAAGCAGTGTGTAGAGGGAAATTTATAGCACTAAATGCCCACAAGAGAAAGCAGGAAAGATCCAAAATTGGCACCTTAACATCACAATTAAAAGAACTAGAAAAGCAAAAGCAAACATTCAAAAGCTAGCAGAAGGCAAAAAATAACAAAGATCAGAGCAGAACTGAAGGAAATAGAGACACAAAAAACCCTTCAAAAAATCAATGAATCCAGGAGCTGATTTTTTGAAAAGATCAACAAAACTGATAGACCGCTAGCAAGACTAATAAAGAAGAAAAGAGAGAAGAATCAAATAGACGCAATAAAAAATGACAAAGGGGATATCACCACCCATCCCACAGAAATACAAACTACCATCAGAGAATACTACAAACACCTCTACGCAAATAAACTAGAAAATCTAGAAGAAATGGATAAATTCCTCAAGATATACACTCTCCCAAGACTAAAACAGGAAGAAGTTGAATCTCTGAATAGACCAATAACAGGCTCTCAAATTGAGACAACAGTTAATAGCTTACCAACCAAAAAAAGTCCAGGACCAGATGGATTCACAGCCGAATTCTACCAGAGGTACAAGGAGGAACTGGTACCATTCTTTCTGAAACTATTCCAATCAGTAGAAAAAGAGGGAATCCTCCCTGACTCATTTTATGAGGCCACCATCATCCTGATACCAAAGCCTGGCAGAGACACAACAAAAAAAGAGAATTTTAGACCAATATCCTTGATGAACATTGATGCAAAAATCCTCAATAAAATACTGGCAAACAGAATCCAGCAACACATCAAAAAGCTTATCCACCATGATCAAGTGGGCTTCATCCCTGGGATGCAAGGCTGGTTCAACATATGAAAATCAATAAACGTAATCCAGCATATAAACAGAACCAAAGACAAAAACATGATTATCTCAATAGATGCAGAAAAGGCCTTTGACAAAATTCAACAATACTTCATGCTAAAAACTCTCAATAAATTGGGTATTGATGGGACGTATCTCAAAATAGTAAGAGCTATCTATGACAAACCCACAGCCAATATCATACTGAATGGACAAAAACTGGAAGCATTCCCTTTGAAAACTGGCACAAGACAGGGATGCCCTCTCTCACCACTCCTATTCAACATAGTGTTGGAAGTTCTGGCCAGGGCAATCAGGCAGGAGAAGGAAATGAAGGGTATTCAATTAGGAAAAGAGGAAGTCAAATTGTCCCTGTTTGCAGATGACATGATTGTATATGTAGAAAACCCCATTGTGTCAGCCCAAAATCTCCTTAAGCTGATAAGCAACTTCAGCAAAGTCTCAGGATACAAAATCTATGTGCAAAAATCACAAGCATTCTTATACACCAATAACAGACAAACAGAGAGCCAAATCATGAGTGAACTCCCATTCACAATTGCTTCAAAGAGAATAAAATACCTAGGAATCCAACTTACAAGGGATGGGAAGGACCTCTTCAAGGAGAACTACAAACCACTGCTCAATGAAATAAAAGAGGATACAAACAAATGGAAGAACATTCCATGCTCGTGGGTAGGAAGAATCCATATTGTGAAAATGGCCATACTGCTCAAGGTAATTTATAGATTCAATTCCATCCCTATTAAGCTACCAATGACTTTCTTCACAGAACTGGAAAAAACTACTTTAAAGTTCATATGGAACCAAAAAAGAGCCCACATTGCCAAGTCAATCCTAAGCCAAAAGAGTAAAGCTGGAGGCATCATGCTACCTGACTTCAAACTATACTACAAGGCTACAGTAACCAAAACAGCATGGTACTGGTACCAAAACAGAGATATAGACCAATGGAACAGAACAGAGCCCTCAGAAATAATGCCACATATCTACAACTATCTGATCTTTGACAAACCTGACAAAAACAAGCAACGGGGAAAGGATTCCCTATTTAATAAATGGTGCTGAGAAAACTGGCTAGCCATATGTAGAAAGCTGAAACTGGATCCCTTCCTTACACCTCATACAAAAATTAATTCAAGATGGATTAAAGACTTACATGTTAGACCTAAAACCATAAAAACCCTAGAAGAAAACCTAGGCAATACCATTCAGGACATAGGCATGGGCAAGGACTTCATGTCTAAAGTACCAAAAGCAATGGCAACAAAAGCCAAAATTGACAAATGGGATCTAATTAAACTAAAGAGCTTCTGCAAAGCAAAAGAAACCACCATCAGAGTGAACAGGCAGCCTACAGAATGGGAGAAAATTTTCACAACCTACTCATCTGACAAAGGGCTAATATCCAGAATCTACAATGAACTCCAACAAATTTACAAGAAAAAAACAAACAACCCCATCAGAAAGTGGGCAAAGGATATGAACAGACACTTCTCAAAAGAAGACATTTATGCAGCCAAAAAACACATGAAAAAATGCTCATCATCACTGGTCATCAGAGAAATGCAAATCAAAACCACAATGAGATACCATCTCACACCAGTTAGAATGGCAGTCATTAAAAAATCAGGAAACAACAGGTGCTGGAGAGGATGTGGAGAAATAGGAACACTTTTACACTGTTGGTGGGACTGTAAACTAGTTCAACCACTGTGGAAGTCAGTGTGGTGATTCCTCAGGGATCTAGAACTAGAAATAACATTTGACCTAGCCATCCCATTACTGGGTAGATACCCAAAGGATTATAAATCATGCTGCTATAAAGACACATGCACACGTATGTTTATTGAGGCACTATTCACAATAGCAAAAACTTGGAACCAACCCAAATGTCCAACAATGATAGACTGGATTAAGAAAATGTGGCACATATACACCATGGAATACTATCCAGCCATATAAAATGATGAGTTCATGTCCTTTGTAGGGACATGGATGAAGCTGGAAACTATAATTCTCAGCAAACTATCACAAGGACAAAAAAACCAAACACTGCATGTTCTCACTCATAGGTGGGAATTGAACAGTGAGAACACATGGACACAGGAAGGGGAACATCACACACTGGGGACTGTCGTGGGGTGGGGGGAGCGGGGAGGGATAGCATTAGGAGATATACCTAATGCTAAATGATTAGTTAATGGATGCAGCACACCAACATGGCACATGTATACATATGTAACAAACCTGCACGCTGTGCACATGTACCCCAAAACTTAAAGTATAATAATAATAAAAAAAGAATGTCACTCACTAAAAAAAAAAAATATATAGAGTTCTTAAAAAAACATAAATTAGGTAGTTATAATTACAGAGATATGAAGATTCTCAGTTTTGCTTTCTCTCTTGAGGCAGCTTACTTAATAAATTATTTAGTGAACTTATAGATGTTGTTAATTATAGTAGCCTCTAGAATAATTAATATTAAATTGCATTTCTCTGGCATGTCCACATTAAGAACTACTGATGTTAATCTAAGAAATTGACAAATATATATATATATAAAGTGAATATATATTTGATTTAATATATATTTGATCTAATATATATTAGATTTACTGTAATATATTTGGTTTTATTCAAAAGAATTTACAAAATAGTTTACTATGTAGGCCTTTATCCCTGTGACTCCTAAAGACTCTAGTAAAAAAATCAAAATATAAAATTATTTGATATTCACTTAACAGAAGACTCAGAGCACAGCCTTTCTTTTTAATTAAGTTTCTATTGAGGCGCTTCATATATACAGTAAAGTGCACCAATCTTACTTGATGAGCCTTAATATATGTGTAGCATGAATGAACTCTGCCCCTCTGCCAGCTCAAATGACATTTCCAGTATCCCAGAAGGCTTCCTCATACTCCTTCTAGCCAATATTCCCCCAATCAGATAACCGCTATTTTTATTTCTATTACTATAGATTAGTTTTGCCTGCTCTTTAACCACATGTCAATGGAACATCATGTACTGTCATGCACTGCATAACAACATTTTGGTCAATGAGGGACCAAAAAAATTGATGTTGGTCTTATAAGAAAGTGATATGATATTTTTACTGTTCTTTTTCTATGTTTAGATATATTTAGATACACAAATATTTACTATGGTGCTACAATTGCCTACAGTATTCAGTATAGTAGCATGCTATACGGAAGTGTAGCTGAGGAAGAGTAGGCTGTACCATATAGCCTAGGTGTGTAGTAGGCTACACCATCTAGATTTGTGTAAAGACACATTCTGATATTCACATAATGATGAAATCACCTCGTCACATTTCTCAGAACTTACCCCATGGCTAAGCAACACATGACTATAAATGTAGTATATATGTTTTTTTGACTAGCATCTTTCATTCAACACTATGTGAGATTCATCCATGTTGTTGCATGTGGCACCATTCCATTTTCATTTTTGTAATTGAAAAGAAATAGTATAAACTTGGAGACAGTTTAGAGAAGAATAAGGAAATCGTTAAGGCCGGGCACGGTGGCTCACCCCTGTAATCCCAGCACTTTGGGAGGCCAAGGTGGGCGGATCATAAGGTCAAGAAATCATGACCATCCTGGCCAACATGGTGAAACCCCATCTCCACTAAAAATACAAAAATTAGCTGGGCATGGAGGCACGCGCCTGTAGTCCCAGCTACTTGGGAGGCTGAGGCAGTGGCTTAAACCCGGGAGGCGGAGGTTGCAGTGAGCCAAGATCGCGCCACTGCAGTCTAGCCTGGCAACAGAGTGAGAAACTGTCTCAAAAAAAAAAAAAAAAAGTTAACATTTGGTTCTTTGAGCATTCAGTCTGCATATACATTCAAGTTCTGGATCCCCAAATGAAAACCATTGGTGTTATCTCCTATCTGTTCCCAAATTTCACATCTCCAGAATGCTTATGTCATGATCTTCCTAGGGACCTCAAGTCAGACAAGACCTGTCAAACTGGACATATAGCAATAAGTAAAAAAGGCTAATGGTTCAGGGACTCGTCTTACAGGATAAGGACGATGGAAGATTTTTCAGACTAATTCTTGAATGAGTATCTTGACTTTTGTCAAGGGACCAATTCTCATTTCCACTGAAAATATGGTAACAGCTTAGAGTCTTAAATTGTTTAGGGGATGGTGCCAAGATAAGGATGAGAAGGATTTAATACCTACAGAATTATGGAATCATATAAAAAGGGATTATGCTAGCTACTTCTCTGCAGACTTTGGAAAAAATAGGAAATAGGTATGTCTTAAAAGCACATGAAAATGTTTAACTTTATATAACAATAAACAGGCTGGGCATGGTGGCTCATGCCTGTAAACCCAGCACTTTGGGAGGCCAAGTCAGGCAGATCACTTGAGGTCAGGAGTTCAAGGCCAGCCTGGCCAACTTCGTGAAACCCCGACTCTACTAAAAATACAAAAAATTAACAGGGAGTGGTGGCATGTGCCTGTAAGCCCAGCTACTCAGGAGGCTGAGGCAGGAGAATTGCTTGAACCCGGGAGGCGGATGTTGCAGTGAGCTGAGATCGCACCACTGCACTCCAGCCTGGCTGACAGAGTGAGACTCCATCTTAAAAAAAAAAAAAAAAAAAGAGAGAGAGAGAATAAACAGATATTAGAATAATAATAAGGAGAAATTTTAACATTAAAATTGGCAAAAGTTAAAAATATACCAATATCAGTGCTGGCCAGAGTGTGGGGAATGAGCTCTCTAAAACACAGTTGGTTGGATATAAATCAGTACTCCATTTCTTAAGAACAATTTGTCAGTATGAATCCAAAACCTTAAACATCTTTATACTCTAGTTATATAATTTCATGTCCAGGAATGTATTTTCAGGAAACAAAGATGAAAACAGTTGTATGCACACTTATCACAAAATTATTTATAATAGCAAACATTTAAAAATCCAAATATCCAAATAAGCAGAGAATAATTTAATAAATATAATAATATGATGGAATATTATAGAACCATTTAAAAATATTTTTAAAGGAATGTTTAATGATAGGAGAAAATACTTACGAAATAATGCCGGCGAAAAAGAAAGACATACAATTATAAGAAGCAAATGTCAAAAGTTGTTTTTTGTTTGACCCATGTAATGCTTTTCAAATGGAGCTTCCAGGGACCTTGATTTTCTTCACTGTTCCATATATTGATAACACTGTGTTGATTGAACCTGGTAAACAAGAAGTGGCAAGTAATCTGGGTGCCCTAGTGACACACAGGGAGTCAGAGAGTAGCAGATAAACCTTGCAAAGCAGGAGTGGCCTGCTGCATTGTAAAGTTTTAAGGGGTTTAATGGTCTGGACAAGCCAGATTATCCCTCCTATGATAAAGGTCAAGATATCGCATCTTGTACCCTGGTGTTAACAAAGGACTGTGAGATCCACAGAGGAAGGAAAGGAGAAGGCTTTATTTTCAGAAGGAGAAGCAACCTATAGATAGGGAACATAGCTTCTGGAGAAAATCAAAAGTGTATGTTCCACAGAAGAGAGTGAGGAGAGTCAGCCTCACATACATATGGAGCAGGATGAGGGAAAATCCATGAATATTGGTGAGGGAAATCAGTCATGGGCACAGTGGGTAATCATATATGTAACACATTTTATGTTCACTTTGGGAGTTTTAGCATTAAAATTAGGTGGAATTCAACTCTTTACAACAAAAGGTGAACTGTAGAACACAAAGACAGTTTGTGTGCAGCCTCCATAAGCTGGCTGAAACTGGCTTGAGATCTGCAGCTATTCATTAATAAAGAATGTCTCTAAGGCCAGCCCTTTGTCCAGTCCGAGTTGTGGCAGGAATGGCAAGGTGGGGAAAGGGGGTTGTGTCGGCTTGCTGGCATCTGGTGGTTTATCAGGGTCAGGCAGGAAATTTTCCAGCTGTAGTTGTTTTGGCAATGCTTTTCAGGACCTGGCTTCCGTGTAATTATAGGAAAGAAAACTTACAGCAATGAAGGATACATGACTAATCCTTCATCCTGCTAGCCATGAGATTCGGGTTTATTTTTGGTGTGTCTCATTTTGGGTGCAGGGAGTTCATTTTGTCTGTCTGTTGGGGTATATCTTAATACCTGCCACGTGAATGTGGAGACAAATTGCACCACGCTTGGGACTACTGCTCCAATCCATTCTGCAGATGACTTAGAAATCTGCCTGTTTTGAGCGGGAGACCTCTGCTCTGGTCTATGGCCTGCCACTCAGGCTGAATGGCCCAGGCCACCCAATAGTGCTAGAGGATGCATCGTGTGGCAGTTCCCAATTCAAGAGTTCAGCCCAGAGCCTAGAGGCCCTGCCTGCTACAGCAGAGAACGGTTTGAAGAGCAGCTTTTGTGTGCTCCTGGGCCCTAGGAGAGATTGAGCATTTGGCAATGGGACATCAAGTGACAGTGGCCCAGTCTGCCCAGCATGGGCTGAGACTTGTCACAAGCCAGAGCAGGCCAAGAGCAATTCCTTGTGCTGTGGAAATGGTGCCGGAGGATCTTGCCAGAGTGGGGCCAGAGAGCACAAGGAAGGCAAATAAGTGGGTTCCTTCCCTAGCTCTATCTGTGGCCTCAGGGATATGGGGAGGGGAGGAGAAACCTGGGGCTCCTCCTGGATAGCTCAACGTATTTGTGTGAGCTGAAAGTGGACTGTGGCCACACTTGAGCCAATTTTGACAAATGACAACTTCCATGTAACCTACCTCTATCAAGACAGGCCATCCACTTATAGGGAGTGAGTTTGTATATAAACTTACTCAATGACAGGTATACAGACTAATCTCTCAAAAACTGTATGCTTCAGAGGAAAATAGCATTCTATAATGCAGTACTAATTTTAAATTACTATGTCTTTGTTATAGCCAGATTATTTAGCTTGAATTAATGAAAAGAAACTTGTAACTTAGCTAGTAAACAATCACTAGAATTCTCAGGCCAGTTTTTAATGAACTGTTAATATACTATGCATACACATATTGGTATATATGGAGCATCTGTGTGTGTGTATGTGTGGGTGTTTTATTCTTGGTAGTTTACTATATTTCTCAGGTTAAAAATTTATATGCCTGTTATTAGATGCATAACCCACTATTCATATGCATCTATCATCTATCTATCTATGTACCTATCTAACTATCTACCTATCTATCTACGTATTAAATATCAATCATCTCATTTGTTTTCTGGTATAGTTATGCTCTTTTAGGGAATAATTAACTTTCGGGTCATACAAATTTTTGTCCTTTAGGTACTGACTTTAGGTACTCATGAAGTTTTAGTGACAGTTTGTTTGTGTTCACGAACAGAAGGAATATAATGGATTTGTGACTGGATTCCTTGGTATCTCATTTGAATTTTTCATTTACACAGCTGGTTTTATTTGCTCTGAGGTATTATTGCAAAGAAGGATAGAAGAAGCACATGTGTTACACTAAGCTCCAAGCTCATTTAAACATTTTATCTTCCAAATCCTGAACTACAATTGACCCCTTCAAAGTTCAGATTTATGTTTACTCTTGGAATTATTAAAATTCCTGTTTTTATAAAGGAAGTCATAGAAAAAAAATCATTGGGAATAAAATCTGTCCTACTAAGTAATTATAAGTGGAACTAAAATAATTGATTTAATTTTTCTTAAATAACTGTAGAAAGATGTGAGTTAAATATACAAGTAAAGCAATTCCATATTTGCTAGTATTTCATTTGTTTAAAAAATAATTCATATTTGGTGCAATTTCTTTATTATCCAGGCTCCTGATTCAACAGAAGTCAGGCAGAAAGGGTTTCTTGAATTTTGTTTTATCTTCTAATATTATGAGGCTTATCTTTGAATATTTAGCTTTATGTTTTGGTGATGACTTTTTCTTTTATAGTGTCTATTATAATGCTACGAGAGAAGAAAATATAGTGATGGAACCATATAAAGATACATAAAATACATCATGTGGAGTAGTTTATATTAATCTTAAGACTAAAAATTACTCCCAAGTGGGTATTCTGAAGCAACAAATCATCTCTTTGGGTATCATTTTTTGTTTTTTTGTTTTGTTTTGTTTTGTTTTGTTTTTTTGAGACAGAGTCTTGCTCTGTCACCCAGGCTGTAGTGCAGTGGTGCGAACACAGCTCACTGCAGCCCCGACCTCCTGGGGTAAAGTGATCCTCTTGCCTCAGCCTCCCAAGTAGCTGGGACTACAGGCATGTGCCACTATGCCCGGCTAGTTTTTTATTTTTTTGTAGAGATTTGGTCTTGCTATGGGTATCATGTTTTTAATCTAGTTTTATTTTAGAAAGATGAAGTTTATTATTTGTAAAACTACTGTTTTCCCCCCAGAGGCATAGTTGATCACCTATGGAAACAACAGAAAACATGCTTTCAGCGAACCTTAGGAGTGAACACTGTGATTTGCATCGGCATTAAATGCTATAAAGGATTTTTTCCTTGCAGCAGTAGTCACTCTCTTTATTTGTTTATCATACCCTTAGAAGATCGGGTGGAAAAAGTTAAGGAGGAAAAAGATGGTTTGTGTCAAGATAATGGCAGGACCAAGAGCATGAAGGCAAGAAACACTGGACATACATCAGGAAGGATCTGCATTTTGGCATGGCAGGACCTGGTGGCACAGGCACCCAGGTGGGCAGATGTGATGTGATGGATGGAGGAGGGTGCCAGAGCACAGAGGTTCTTGGATGCAGAGTAAGAGGGACTTTGCTTTGGGGGTCTATTGAAAGAACATATATTTAAATAGGTCTTTAGCATAAAGAGCGACTGCTCTAGGAAGATTACTCTAATACATGTTTATTCTGTTATTCAATAAATATTTGTTGAGCTTGTACAATGTACCAGATGCAGTCTAAATGCTGGTCACACAGTGAGGCCTTTGTATCGTTCTTTCTCTAAGTCTAGTGAGACCATATAGAATTAATTGGAAAAGCAAGATAATCAGGGTAGCTAAGAGATATTTTCTGCATTACAGAAGAGAAAAATCTATGCTGAGTTCGTGGCAGTGGGAATGGGAATGGGAATAGAGCAGCTGGGCCTGGCTGGAGATAAAAACCCATGGAAAATGGACAGAAATTGACAAATCATTTTACATGAAAGAGTTAAGGGAAGTTTAAAAAGAAAGACCTCAATAATTTGGTAAATTAGAGATACCATAACACAAACAGCTGTCCAGCAAATAGAGGCTTTTGAAGAACAATGTGGATTAAGACTGATATGAACTGAGTTCAGAGGTCTTATGAGATATCTAAGACAGTCTGGAGTTGAAGCAGGAAGTGCCGGAGAAGGGTGACCATATAATTCATCATCCAAACTAGGACCCCTTGGAGATGAAACAGAGCACTATTAATAACTACACCAGGACAACAACATAAATGGGAGCACTCTCAGGAAACCCACTATTGATGGTGGAAGGAAGGAGGTTATAATCACCCACATCATATGGTAACTGACTTTGTTGCGATAACATAACATTGTTAAGGGAGGATGTGGAAGGAGAGGAACAGAGGATGAATGATCACAGCCACCTTATGAAATAACTCATTAGATTGTGACTTGGGACACCTTGCATTGGGCTGTATTCTGTGAAGCTTACCACAGATGGATAAGAAGCTTTGAGAAATCTAGGGTTAAATGTCCCATTTACTCTTTAGCAATCTATTTTGTAGTTATTATTTTGCCACAAAAAAAAATAGAGGAGAAGAAGAGATATATAGGTAAGTATAGTAACTCTTTAAATTGTTAAATTTTTCTTTTTTATATCAAGTACTAGGCTGGAGGTAGGTGCAGCCCTGGCCTGGGCCCTTGAAGCAACACTGTGGGTGTAGGATGGATGTGACGGGCCAGATGGAAAAGCACGGTGACTAGGTATGCTTTCCATACAAAGATAAGGCCTGCAGAGGAGGGGATGTAATAATGAACCATTAAGGGTCAGTAATGATGTTCTTATTCACAGGAGCCATTCATTTACTCATAGTATTCTATTTGCCAAAGATATGTGTTAGAAAGTATGTTAATAACTGTGAAGGAAGTGCTGAATGAATATATGTCTAGAAAGCCTAATTTAGATACAACCGTGGACACTAACTGAAGGCCCTTTAAATTTTCATCCATTAAAAATGAATTTTTTTCCCTCAGGAATAATGCTAATTAGTCATAAAATCTTACCATAATATGCTTGAGCTGGATCTTAACAGTTTGCAAGAATCGATTGTTAAATTTTTAGAATTTTCAAGCTTGTTGCTAAACATAGCCATTATTAAAAATTACATATTATGGCCAAGCACAGTGGCTCACGCCTGTAATCCCAGCATTTTGGGAGGCCAAAGGGGGCGAATCACCTGAAGTCAGGAGTTCGAGACTAGCATGGCCAACATGGTGAAACCCTGTCTCTACGGAAAATACAAAAAAATTAGCTGGGTGTGGTGGTGGGCGCCTGTAATCCCAGCTACTCTGGAGGCTGAGGCAGGAGAATCGCTTGAACCTGGGAGGTGGAGGTTGCAGTGAGCCAAGATCGCACCATTGCACTCCAGCCTGGATGAAAAGAGTGAAACTCTGTCTCAAAAAAAAAAAATTACATAATATAATATTATGCAATGTTACATTACATTATTATATTATGTAAAAAGGTATAAACATTTAGAACTCAACATTTTCTAATAGCTTTATTACATTTTATTGTACTCTCTGCTATAGTAGTATTCATATGGTAGAATTATTATAAAATTGTGGTTACTTGCACTTCTTTCCAGTTCTACACTCTGATGCCGGGTTGGTAGTTTGAAATCAGCCATGGTGGGTATATTTATACCAAAGATACAGGCAAACACTACAAATCAGGACAGCCCCTCCCCAAACCCCAAATCTGGCTATTAAACATTTACTTAGATAGATAGTATCTATCATTTCATCTGTATATTTTACAATAATATAATAATATTATAACAGACAGATTGTTAAATGCTTCTATAGGACTTCCTTTTAAAAATAAACTCTCAAGAGTGAAAGCACCACATTAGTATTCAGTCCAATAAACAACTGTTGAGGAATTGCCTGATCATTTCCTTAAATAAAAGCATTTTTTAAACCAGTATTTCTCTGGGAAAATTTCACTTTAGTAATTATGTATTCAGACAACAAAACCCAGAATGGATGCTGTTTCGGATTAGAAAATGTATTTTATTCTATATTCCTGGATCACAGGCAATGAAATTTCAATTTTCTGAGAACTGGCTTTTCCTAAATTAATTGTCTGCTCAGCAGACTTACTTGGCTCTTTCAACATTCTGAGTATTATTTTTGCACTTGTGTTTACCATCTTATCACTTTGGTGATTCTTTTTCCTGATAAAAATATACTAAAAGAGAAAACTTACTTAGGAAATCCAAATTAATTTATTTCAAACCACAGTCGTTTTGCCTGGCTATATTAATATGCCAGAGCTAAATGAACTTATTATTTTTTTAACCAATGAATGTGGACCAGATTTGAATAGCAGAAGCCCCAATATCATTGCCCCAGGAGAGCAAAGCCAAGATCTTCTGCATTCCTTCACAAGGAATCCCAAAGAAATGCTAATTAACTAATTTAGGTTGTAAGTTTATAGTAGCTCTTTATATCTGTCAATTTTATGTGTTAGTATAGATTTCATTTAGACCCTTTATCAGACTGGAAAACCTAGCAACACTTGAACACAATTGATTTAATTTTCTCTTCTTTCCACCTGTATTAAGATGCATACAGGAGACTTGAATGCATAACAAATGCATTTTAATCAATAAACCCTAAAATTGGTTTCAATATATTCAGAACATCAAAAGGAAAATGATTTATAGGTGATGACTCATCTCTGATCTAGGATAATTTAAGAAAAAGATACAATTTTATATGTTATTAAATATAGCCATTACTGGAGTTGGCAGGCTCCATACCTACCCTAGATCAATGGAATCTAATAGGAAGATGTAACTCTAATGGCTCTTCCAAGCCATCTTATTATTATGTGGGCACTTTCAAGAGGCTATCCATGTAAAGAGATCCACATATAAGATTCTAGATCTTAATGTACCATTTAACTGAAGCTCTTGTTATGGCTTCTGGCTGCGGCAGTCACAGCAGATAGGGCAAACTTTGAAGCTCCTCCTATCCCTCCACAGACTTTTGACAGGGTTTTGAGTCAGAGGACATAGCAAAGGTGTACAAAAGCACAGGAAAAATAGGATAACAATTTAGACATAGAGAACAATTGAATCTTTACCTGCTCTTCCAAAAAATTATTTAACCTAAAAAGTGTTATACTTTAAGCAACAAAACCATTATCTAACTAATTGCATAGTTATAAATTTAAGAAGTGCAAGCCTCGAGCGGAAATTTTTTTTCTAGATAGTGCATTCTCCAAACTCATTTCAGTAATATGTGAATCCTGTGAGTTTATAATCACTTTAATAGATAACTAGAAAGATAGATGATATATTAGATAGATAGATAGATAGATAGATAGATAGATAGATAGATAGATAAATAGATAGATAGATACCACTGATATGGATTGGCTGTGTGTCCCCACTCAAATCTCATGTTGAATCATTATCCTGAATGTTGGGGGAAGAACCTGGTGGGAGATGATTGGATCATGGCGGCGGATTTCCCCATTGCTGTTCTCATGATAGTCAGTGAGTTCTCAAGAGATCTGGTTGTTTGAAAATGTGTAGCACTTCCCCCTTTGCTCTCTTCTTCCTCCTGCTCCCTCCAGGTAAGACATGTTTGCTTCTCCTTCACCTTCCACCATGATTGTAAGTTTCCTGAGGCCTCCCAGTCATGCTTCCTGTACAACCTGTTGAACTTCAGTCAATTAAACTTTTTTTCTGTATAAATTACCCAGTCTCAGGTAGTTCTTTCTAGTAGTGGGAGAATGGACTAATACAGATACGTTTCTTTAAAGATTTATAACTAACACCATTTCTCTTCCTTTACTCTTTGCCCATTCCCTATGGGATCTAGGAAGACAGGGTTTGTCAACCTCTTCTTTCTATGTCCACTGAATGAATGTTCAACGTACAATACAAGTATCTAAGCAAAGATGGGTGCCCCCTCCCCACCATTTTAAAATTTTGGTTCCATGCCCCAAACCCTATGGCCACCTACCCAGGATGAAGACAGTTTTCAGCTGAATACTCCGTGGATGTCCTAATAGGAGTCCAGGCTAGCCTTGGGCACCAATTCACAGTTTCTCCCTTTATCCTGGAACTCTCCCAGGAAGAGTCACTGCATTGCACAGTGTTGTGATAAAAGCCTCCTAGGAGGAGCATCTTAAACACAGTACATATGGAGGCACTTGGCAATACCCCTCACTAAGAGAGAGCTGTTGTCAGTAAATCAGGCTCTTTCTATTATGAAGTTCATTTTATGTTGCTAAGGGAAAAATAGCACTGAATCATTAGTCATCTAGAACATTTTTTTTTCAACATAGAGAGCAACAAAATGTATCTCTGAGGAAAATTAATCTGAGGCTACATCTGTGGACTAAACTGAATGTTTCTGAGTCTGGAAATTTGATTAAGAAATTGTTTTTGCATAAATAGATTTCTGTTCACATTGTCAGGTAAATAGAAGCAATACATCACCTTCCAGCTAAAAATGGGAGGAAGGTCAGTTGGATGAGGATAATTGGGGAAAAGTTATAATTTTTCAAATGATATGATAGGATAAAACTTGTAGCCTAGCTTTTTTTTTCTTTTTGATTTCAACAGAGAAGAAAGAAAATTATAACTACTTTCAATAATGAATTTGAGCTCCATGCAACTGACAGTAGAAGTGAGATTAGCATATATTTTGATTGACATTAGAAGTCTATTCCTGTTTATTTAACTCTGAGTTATCATTATTTTGATATTAAGTTAATGGAGAGGGAAAAGACACACCATCATCTTGTCAAGCTAAGCAGAGAAATAGATCTGATTTCCTACTGGGAAATTATAAACATATCTTCTTTCCTGTTGGGATAAAATCAGAGCTGGAGTTCATTTCCTATTGGGGTTATGCTGGCTGTCTCTGACACCGTAAGTCTAGAAGTAGTGATATTGTTTGTATATCAAAACTGTGATCATGAAAAACATACATGTAGGAAAAAAATGCAAAGGGCAGCCTAGAGTATGGGAATATGAGATAGTCAAATGCATATGTGGGAACTTAACTGAATTTTGAGAGTAAATTCTTGAATATGCATACGTAGCATGTGCTTTTCTTCAGATGGTTAGTTTTTTCCTGTCTGTGTCATTTTTTCTTTATTATAGCTAAGTGAGTATTTATTAAAGGCTCATTTTGTTTTATTAATATTGAAAGTATAGGTCTGCCTTTTTTTTGGTTAAATGTAGTCACATGTCTATCATAAGTGAAGAGTATTTGAAGTTTCTGAGCTTTACAGCACAAGGCATGGAATTATCTCGGCTTTTTAAGAGTGGGATCATTTCTTCACTTATTGATGTTTAAGTTAGAACAATTTTATTCTCCTTATAATGATTATAAGGACGGGAAATTTAATATAAACACTTTTGTTTATTCATTAAAAAGCAGTTACTATAAACCCGCTATGTGTTAAGTGCTATTCTAGGTTCCAGGACACAGGGATGAATTAGACAGTTATTAACCTCATAGGGTTTACATTCTAGGGGAGAGTCTAGATAATTAAAAATAAATGTATAATACTATGGCCACTGTGAGACATGCTGCAAAGAAAAAATAAAACAGAGTAGTAAGATAGAGAATGTCTTGGGAAGAGAAAGAGGTGGTCAGGAGACATTTCTTTGAGGGGATGACATTTGATCATAGGATATTTGCTGATGACAATAAAGTAATAACCACAGGTCTCTGGAGGGGCATCTCAAGCTAAGAAAACAGTGAGTGTAAAAGGCCTGAGACGGGGAAGAAGCTTGATGTCAAAGGAACAGGAAAAATGCTGATGGGGCTAAGATGCAGCAACAGAGTCTGATTTTAAGATGGAGTCAGAAAGACCAAAGCCAGATTATGAAGGGAATGTTTTGTTTTGTTTTGTTTTGTTTTGTTTTGTTTTGAGACAGAGTCTTGTTCTGTCACCCAGGCTGGAGTGCAGTGGCCTCAAACTCCTTGCTTAAGTGGTCCTTTGCCTCTGCCTCTTAAGTAGCTGGGACTATAGACGTGCACCACCATACCCAGCTATTTAAAAAAACATTTTTTTTTTTTTTGCAGAGATGAGGACTCACTATGCTGTCCAGACTGGTCTCAAACTCCTGGCCTCAAGCCATCCTCCCTGCTCAGTCTCCCAAAGTGCAGGCCTGAGCCACCAAGGTGAATGGTGTTCCTGATCATGTAAAGGACCTTGGATTCTCTTCTCAGCATGATGGAAAGCCACTGGAATACATACCACATAGAAATGACATAAGCTGATTTATATTTAAAATAAAATCCTTATGATTGCCATGAGAAGGGTTGAATGTGAGGTGGGGAAGAGAGAGACGGGGGCAAGAGTAGAAGCTAAGACAACCAGGCAAGAGATGATGATGGAGACTTAGGCTGGATGTGGCAAGATGTCACTCTTGGCCATATTTCAAAGTAAGATTTGCTCATGGACTAGTTGTTACAAGACAGGTGAGTAATGGGGACAAGGCTATTTGTAGGATTATAAGTGAAAGAATAGTTACTATTTATGGAAACAGGAAAGACTGGGCCTTGTTAGGTTTCAGATGCCTTAGAAAATGAGACATAGAATTCTGAGAATTGGCTTGGGCTGGAAATATAAACTCAGTAAACATCAGAATATAGATGATAATTAAATCCAGGGGACTGGGCAAGTCCCTCTAGAAGAGAGCATATATAAATAAGAGGTCTGAGGACTGAGCACTGAGCTCTGAGACCTACAATTGCATGATTGAGGAGAGGAGTCAGTAATGAAGACTGCAGTGCCCAGGGAGGTAGAGAGAACAACTGGAGGTTACAGTGTTCTGAAAGCCAAAAGGTGAATGTGTTTCAAGAGAAAAAGAGTGCTTCCTATGTTGTACACTCCCAAAAGGCTGGTGACAATGACTTTGTGACCTTGCCAATTGCATTCTCAGTCTGGAGGCATGGGTAAAGCCAGTTGAGGAGAGAACTCAAGATGAGAACATGTAAAGAATCTGTAGAGACAACTCTTTCTAAATGGATGGTTACAAGGCCACAGAGAACTGGGCTGTGGCTGAAGGGAATGGGGATTCTTGGAAGAGCATTTTAATTTTTACGGAAATTATTATAGCACATTCATTGATGGTCATGATCTATGAGAGAAGGATAAAGTAATGAAACAGAAAAGGGAGGGAATAATTACAAGATCAAAATCCTTGAGGAGGTGAAAGTGGACAAGGTCCGTGATGGTTAATTTTAGGTGCCAGTTTGACTGGATTAAGGGATACCCAGAAAGGTGGTAAAGCATTATTTTTGTGTTCATCTGTGAGGATGTTTACAGAGGAGACTGGCATTTGAATCAGTGGACTGAGTAAGGAAAATTCACCCACACCCAATGTGAGGGCCTAGATAGCAGAGGAAAAAATTTTCTCTCTTTTTCTGTTGGAACTGGGGCATCCTTCTTCTCCTGCCCTTCAACATCAGAACTCCAGGTTCTCTGGCCTTGGGACTCCAGGACTTGCACAGGCAGCACCCCAAGTTCTCAGGCCTGTGGCTTTAGACTGAAATTTACACCATTGACTTTCCTGGTTCTGAGACATTCATACATGGACTGAGCCATGCTATCGGCTTCCCTAGCTCTCCAGTGTGCAGGTCACCTATGGTGGGACTTCTCAGCCTCCATAACCACATAAGCCAATTTCCCTGAGACATCTATTCCCCTCTCATACATCTACCTCTATGAATACATCCTATTGTTTCTCTTTGTTTGGAGATCCTGTCAACTAACACAAAATTCAACCCACATATCAAGTGGTTGGCCTCAGCTAGGAGTAGACCTAGCTAATCATTGTAAAAAGAGGTGGGCGGATCATGAAGTCAGGAGATCAAGACCATCCTGACTAACACAGTGAAACCCTGTCTCTACTAAAAATACAAAAAACTAGCCAGGCGTGGTGGCGGGCGCCTATAGTCCCAGCTACTCAGGAGGCTGAGGCAGGAGAGTGGCGTGAACCCAGGAGACGGAGGTTGCAGTGAGCTGAGATGGAGACACTGCACTCCAGCGACAGAGTGAGACTCCATCTGAAAAAATAAATAAATAAGAGGGAACACAGAGAAGATGGGCAGAGATGTCAGTAGGTTGGTAGATGTGGTAGTGGCTGACAGGGTAGTTCTTTTTCTGATAATTATTTTATAAGCTAAGAATGAGAGGAGGAAAGGGGTAATTGGAATTTTAAGGAAAGAGAAGATGTGCAATAGTAATCTGAGATAACAGGAGAAATAAGGCTTACTTGAAAGTAGTGGTCATGTGTTTAAGTTGAGCATCTTCAGCTGAAGTGTGGGTTTTTGTTTAGCCTACTCTACTGCTCAGGGCCAGTAAAGAATAAATGGAGAGCTGGAGTCCTTCCAAGTGAGTAAGTTGGAGAGCGTCTTGGGCACAGGCTATCAAACTTTTCCTGCAAAGGGTCAGACAGTAAATATTTTAGGCTCACTTTGTAACCATACAGTTTGTCACAACTACTCAATTTGCCATTTTAGTGCAAAAGCAGTCATAGACAATACATAAACAAATGGTGTGGCCAGGTCCCAATAAAACATTACTTATAAAAACAGAAGTGAACTGATTTGTCCTGAGAGCCTTAGTTTGCTGGCCTATCATCTAGGGAATTGAGGGTGCATGCAAGGAACTATTGTATTAATGGCCCATGGATGCAAAGCTGGATAACATCAGAAGTGGGCACACAAGAATGTGATGGGTTGCAAATGGCTTAGAGGTCTAGATGAGGGCAGTAAATTATTGGAATAGGGGTACTAATTAAAAACAACTGGAAAGAAAGAAGTTGGTGCTTAGAGTGTTTGCAGCTTGACATCTAGTTGTTAGAGGTGAAATCATCATTGGATAGGAGCCAAAGGAGGACATGAATCTAGGAGCCTTGGAGATGGGGAAGCAACTTTTAAATGTTTTGGTCTAAGTCTTGATGAGGGAATGGGAGGTCTTACCAGGAGCAAGTGCTGCTCTGGAGACATCTCTCAGATCAGGGGCAACTGGAGCTTCGTGCACATCCTTTATAGATTCCCACGAACAGCAGGATGGGCTGACTTCTCAACACCATGCTGAAATGAAGGCATGGTCAAGTAGAAGTCATTTTGCAAGAGTCTGTGTACCCTAAAGTCTCACTTCAAATCATTTGTTAGTTACTTCCAGTGTATCTTGTACCACATCTCTTTCCAGATTATTATTTGCTAATATTCTGTGAGGGGGAAAAGAAGACAGGATGATTATTATTCTTGAAAATTCAGCTCAGTCGATAATGTCTACCAAGAGACATTCTTGTCATTCCTTTCTCGAGTAGTGCAGTATTTAGATAGAAAGTATTTATGTAACTGTAGAAAGAGTCTTGTTGTTAGGAAATTTGATGGTCATTTCTGATATAAAATATTTTTGAAAGATAACTTCTTGGATTAACTCATCTCTTTGCTTATTCTTTCAGTTTATGTGCTAGGCAGATAAAAACATTTGAGGCAAAGTCTCTTCCCTGAAGATACTCAAGCTAGATGTGGAGTTGAGACAGGAATAACACAGGGTGGTTGCAGGAGAACAGAAAACTCCAGGCAGCAGTTCCATATGACTAGCAAAAGGAAACTGTTGAAATAACTCTAGAAGCTAGGAGCTGATAAGACCCTGAAAAACAGGGTACAGACTAAGCTGGCTAAGACCAACACGGCACTGAATTTTACCTAGGTTTCACCTAGGACCTCATTATATACTAATTAACACACTAAATCACACACCCACCAATACCGTGACAGTTCTGGGGAAACTCATATTTAGTAAAAAAATGGGTGACACCACAGTTCTGAGAAATCTCCACCTTTTCCCAGGAATCTTCATGACTATTCCACCCTTGGTTAAAGAAACTCATGAAGATAGAAAGCCCAGTCCCCATTGCATGGCTCTCTTGACTATACCTGCACTCCCTTTTCTTGAATGTACTTTTGCCTTTGCAATAAGTCTCCATATTTTCATATTTTCTGACCTTAAATTCATTCTCATGATGGTGTCAAGAGCCCGGACACCAGCTGGAGTTGACATCCCACTGGTGTCTCAGGACCTCCCTCGGCCCACTGGTGTCAAAGTGGATTATGTAAATAAATAATTGCAAGATACCCAATTAATTGCTATAACAAGGCAAAGAAGAGTAATTCATTTGTTCATTCATCATAAGTTTTATTTTCACTCTTTTCTATATGCCAGGCAGATAAAAATAAATAAGATTTTTCTTTGCTGTCAAGGTGCTCAGAGGCTAGGTATGGAGATGGTTAGATAAACAAATGACTGCAAGCTACTGCACGCATTGCTACCATAAGGAGGTACAAATAAACCACAGTGATAGCACAAAGAAGGTTGGAATTGACTCCACGTGAGAGGTAAAGAAAGGCTTCACCAAGAGGAAAATCCTCAACTGGATCTTGAAAGATGGTTAGGATAGCACCAAGAGTGGAGGAACATACCAGGAGGAGGAGATTAGCAAATGTATAGAGTCTGATGATAGCTAGAGCATTGGGACAATAGAGGAGAAAACAGGACATGAGACTGGAAAGTTGGTGGGACCAGGGAATGGAGGATGGCAGTAGGGGGAAGTTAGACCTTCTCAGCAAGGCTCTGGGAGACCTGGAAGGGCTTAAATCAGGGAAATAAATATTAGATTTACATCTCAGAGAGATAATGGAGAAAGGATTAGAGGAAGGTGAGTCTGGAGGCAAAAGTTTTCCAGTTTTAAAATTTTTTTAACTTTTTTTCTCTCCCCAACCCCCTTTTTAAAAAAATTTGGTTTTGACGGATTCAATTGATATGTAAAACACAAAATCTCAGAATCAAATGGTTGTTTAGGTTCTTTATAATTTTAACCTATGCTGGTTTAGGTCACTCCCCTGCACTTGGGTTCCAGTGCTTATATCTATCACTACCAGTTCATGTGCTGAATATTAATAATGGATCTTTCTCTGACATCAGCCTGGAAATTCTCTGAGGATGAGGGCCAACCTTTATTTACTTTAGTGGACATCTTGCGTAAGTTCCCATTATTTAAATTCAACTACTATTGCTGAACTGAACCAAATGCTGATTCCTTTACATTTAATAACTATAGAATAATTGGAATAGAATAATTGGAATTGGGGGGAAAGAATGCCGGTTATCAATATACCTGGTAACCTGTCAATGCAGATAAGACAACATGTCCAAACTTCCAAAACATAGCTCAGCTAATATTGCAGAATGTAATAACCTAAAGGAATAAAGAATGAGAGATCCACTAGACTCAATGTGATTCTAACTTCTTCAAAGTAGGTTTTTCTTTTCAACCTGCATGCAATTTATTTCCTAAGATACTTTCTCATCATACATTATATGAACATGATGATATAAAAACAATTTTTGAGGCAATATTAGGAAACACTAAAGTTAGGGTCTAACTTAAAAGGACTGTCAAAAGCAAAGGTAGAAAATGATGGTGTCCATAGATAACCCCCTGTTTATGTCCGTCTTGCTCTGCGATGCTTCAGACATTGTGAACTATGGACTTTCATCATGTGCTTCAGCTTAGATGGAAGCCACATTGCTGCCCTATACAAACAGAATAACTTTTAGCAGATTTTATTTGTAAAAAAAAAAAAAATCCCCTCTACACTGCTTAACACAATGTGATAGCAGTGGCACTATATCAGTAGTGTATTAACCATTGGGTAAGACAGTATCAAAAATGAATTCCAATCTGTATTCTCCTTGGTATAATTTAAAATATACTGATGTCCTCCATCATTATGGGACAGACAAAATGCATTTCAGGACTTCTAGACAGAAGTGGTATCTTGAAAGCTGTGTTCTTTCAAAGAACAGGGACAAATAGATTATTTACATGTCAAAAAAGAAAATAATCCTTGGCTACCTGCAGGGATGGAAGGGACAATGTGACCAAATATCACTAAAAAAGTATATATGGTAAATACTTTTCTCTGCTTATGATATTAAGAATGGGTACATTCTCTCCAGGCTTACAGTACATGGCATTTACCTCCTAATGGTAGTAGAACTCTTGCCTTTCTGGCTGCTGTATATACAAAGTTGCATTCTCAGTGACAATTTGTTTTCCTTCCTCTAGGCAGTGAAACCCCCAACTATGTAGCTCATAAAACCTTCACAGGGATAATAATAACATTTAGACTTGTATAATAGAAGCAAATACTTTAAGAGATTTATTGATCATGAATCAGTTTGTTTCTACCACATTCCTATGGATTAGGTCTTATGGTATTATTTCATTTTTATACCTGAGATATCACTGATGATGAACAGGTTGTTCTGGTTTTCCAAAGGGAAGAGGAGAGAGAGCAGGATGAGTCATTTCTCAGTGAGGAATCTTACCATGTGGTCAGATTGGTTGGAAGTCTATTTATTATTGAACTTCTTTATGTCAAAGTTAGTGAGTAATCAAGGAATTTCCAACCCTGCACAATGTACTGAATCATTCTGAAGCAATCACTTATCCACAGTGCAAAATATGACACTCATTATTTAACTGGCAGAAACCCTAGAGGGCTTTTCATCAA
Organism: Pongo abelii; assembly: GCF_028885655.2. NCBI lineage: Eukaryota > Metazoa > Chordata > Mammalia > Primates > Hominidae > Pongo > Pongo abelii. Next base: position 73,178,702 of record NC_071992.2, read on the forward strand.
GGAGATCCTATAAAGATTTTTTTCTGAGTTAAGGCAGTACCTTAAATTTCATTTTTGTTTTTAATGTCAGTCAGTGGCTTTTATCTCCATGACAGTACTATAAATGTGAAAGTTCATAACATTTAGGTAAGGAAAAGCAAGCATGATTTGGGCTGAATAAGAAGTGGATTCAAATGAGTCACTGAGGAAGACCGTAGAATTCCTTTCACTCTGCAGCACCTGAGCTGCTGTGGATGTGATCCCAGAAAGTAGGTGGGATGGTTAATCGGATTCATCAACCTGGAGGGTGTTTTGGATGACATTAACCTTTAAATTGGTGAGCTCTGAGTAAGCAGATCACCCTCCATGATGTGGGTGGTCCTCATCCAATCAGTAGAAAGCCTGAACAGAACAAAAATACTAGCTCGCCTGAGTAAGAGGGAACCCTCCAGCAGACTGCCTTTGGATTTGTTGCTCTCCATAACTGCATAAGCCAATGCCTTATAATTATTCATTTATTTATATCTTACCATAAGGAGAAGAGTTCTATTGATTCTGTTTCTTTTGAGAACCCTGCTAATGCAGTAGGATCAACAGACAGTCCAACTGTACCAGTTGTTCCTCAATAGATTTATATAACCCTGGACCTTACATTTATTGATCTCTAAGACCACGCCAAAGAATGACTTCTCTGATAGATGTGCTTTGGCATCTCCATTTTGGCTTACTTGCCAGGCTTTGAATATTTTTCACAATCCAGTAAAGGGGCAGGCATGGGTGGTCATGACTGTACTAGGTAACCCAACCCACATGGCTACAACTTACTGAACCTGAGATTAATAATTGACTAGGAGAGTTGCAGAATGGCTGACCTGTAGGTGAGGCTGAGCCAAAGAAACACTTGATCTTAAAGATTTAAACTAAGATACTCTGAAATAGGGAGGGTAGGGAGGCATTGCTGACTAAATCAAATACTTGCAAGAGGATGTGCTGCCATCTTGTAAACCCACAGGAAGCCAAACACAGAACACCTGGGAAGTGGGGAGTAAGAGAGAGCAGAGCATGCTCATGGTGAGCTAAGGTGGAAGGGCTTCAGGCCTGCAGGAGGGAGGATAATGCATTCCTGCGCCAAGGACCACCATGACTGAAAAAGGTGCTAGGTGCCCAAGATACTGGCAAAGATCCACCCGTGCCAACGCGTGGTTGATTTATCTCCTAGCTCCAGCTACACCCTTATTTTACCTTGGATACCTTCTTTCCTGGGCTTTAGTTTCCTCCTCTGAAAAATAAACAGATAACTTTTGTGTGCAAAGTTCTAGAGAACCCAACAAATTTTTTAAATTTAATTTAATTTTTTATAAAGACAGGGCCTTGCTATGTTGCCCAGGCTGTTCTCGAACACCTTGCCTCAAGTGATCCCTTGCCCCCAACCTCAGCCTCCCAAAGTGCTCAGATTACAGGCATGAGCTACCACGGGCAACCCCAGCAGTTTTTAAATTGGTCATACAAAATAGGGATTGTTTAATGGTGGATTCTGTGTTCATTTTATTGGGCTCTTTATTCTATTATTCTTATCTGTGGCAACAATTGAGTTTTTCTAGAGGGAAGTAATTTTCAAACTGTTTTTTTTTTTTTTTTTTTTTTTTTAATCAGGGCAAACTTTGTTAAAAGGAAGCCTTACATGGAAGATTTAAACAAAACAGATAAAAGCTGAGTGGATCTGATCAGAGTGGCTGGGGCTTGGAGCTTCGCCCTTTGGCCCTTCCCAGAAACCTTCATCCCCACATGCTCCACATCCTCAGCTCCGCAGACTCCAGCTTGAAAGCCTTCACCCTTGAAAAACAACCAAGATGAATAAGGAAGAGACAGTCAAATGAAGTTAAAAACTGCAGGAGCAGCTGAAGACCAGCAGGATTGCAGAGATCCACCGTCTGGAAGGACTTCCTGCCTTGGCTTGTTGAAATCCAGCAAAGAGCACAGGCAAGAACCTGGAGGTGCAGAGGCTGAGGAGAGGCAACTGCAAAATTGGAACCAAAGGGGAATGGGCTTTGTGGGGAAAATAGTAGGAGGGAGCAGCTGCACAATGTGGTGTTCCTGTGTCCCTGGCTGCAAACGACATAAGAGAAAATAAAAGAGTTAGGGCCTAGCAAGACAGGCCAACATTCAAATTCAGGAAATACAGAGAACACCGCAAAGATACTCTTCAAGAGGAGCAACCCCAAGACACATAATTGTCAGATTCTCGAAGGCTGAAATGAAGGAAAAAATGTTAAGGGCAGCCAGAGAGCAAGGTCAGGTTACCCACAAAGGGAAGCCCATCAGACTAACAGCAGATGTCTCGGCAGAAACCCTACAAGCCAGAAGAGAGTAGGGGCCAATATTCAACATTCTTTTTTTATTATTATTATACTTTAAGTTCTAGGGTACATGTGCACAACGTGCAGGTTTGTTACATACGTACACATGTGCCATGTTGGTGTCCTGCACCTGTTAACTCGTCATCTACATTAGGTATATCTCCTAATGCTATCCCTCCCCTCTCCTCCCACCCCATGACAGGCCCCAGTGTGTGATGTTCCCCACCCTGTGTCCAAGTATTCTCATTGTTCAATTCCCACCTATGAGTGAGAATATGCGGTGCCTGGTTTTCCATCCTTGCGATAGTTTGCTCAGAATGATAGTCTCCAGCTTCATCTGTGTTCCTACAAAGGACATGAACTCATCATTTTATATGGCTGCATAGTATTCCATGGTGTATATGTGCCACATTTTCTTAATCCAGTCTATCATTGATGGACATTTGGGTTGGTTCCAAGTCTTTGCTATTGTGAATAGTGCCGCAATAAACATACACGTGCATGTGTCTTTATAGCACCATGATTTATAATCCTTTGGGTATATACTCAGTACTGGGATGGCTGGGTCAAATGGTATTTCTAGTTCTAGATCCCTGAGGAATTGTCACACTGACTTCCACAATGGTTGAAGTAGTTTACAGTCCCACCAACAGTGTAAAAGAGTTCGTATTTCTCCACATCCTCTCCAGCACCTGTTGTTTCCTGACTTTTTAATGACTGCCATTCTAACTGGTGTGAGATGGTATCTCATTGTGGTTTTGATTTGCATTTCCCTGATGGCCAGTGATGATGAGCATTTTTTCATGTGTCTGTTGGCTACGTAAATGTCATCTTTTGAGAAGTGTCTGTTGATATCCTTTGCCCACTTTTTGATGGGGTCATTTGATTTTTTCTTGTAAATTTGTTTAAGTTCTTTGTAGATTCTGGATATTAGCCCTTTGTCAGATGGGTAGATTGTAAAAATTACCTCCCATTCTGTAGGTTGCCTGTTCACTCTGATGGTAATTTCTTTTGCTGTGCAGAAGCTCTTTAGTTTAATTAGATCCCATTTGCCAATTTTGGCTTTTGTTGCCATTGCTTTTGGTGTTTTAGTCATGGAGTCCTTGCCCATGCCCATGTCCTGAATGGTATTGCCTAGGTTTTCTTCTAGGGTTTTTATGGTTTTAGGTCTAACATGTAAGTCTTTAATCCATCTTGGATTAATTTTTGTATAAGGTGTAAGGAAGGGATCCAGTTTCAGCTTTCTACATATGGCTAGCCAGTTTTCCCAGCACCATTTATTAAATAGGGAATCCTTTCCCCATTGCTTGTTTTTCTCAGGTTTGTCAAAGATCAGATAGTTGTAGATATGTGGCATTATTTCTGAGGGCTCTGTTCTGTTCCATTGGTCTATATCTCTGTTTTGGTACCAGTACCATGCTGTTTTGGTTACTGTAGCCTTGTAGTACAGTTTGAAGTCAGGTAGCATGATGCCTCCAGCTTTCTTCTTTTTGCTTAGGATTGTCTTGGCAATGTGGGCTTTTTTTTGGTTCCATATGAACTTTAAAGTAGTTTTTCCAATTCTGTGAAGAAAGTCATTGGTAGCTTGATGGGGATGGCATTGAATCTATAAATTACCTTAGGCAGTATGGCCATTTCATGATATTGATTCTTCCTATCCGTGAGCATGGAATGTTCTTCTATTTGTTTGTGTCCTTTCTTATTTCCTTGAGCAGTGGTTTGTAGTTCTCCTTGAAGAGGTCCTTCACATTCCTTGTAATTTGGATTCCTAGGTATTTTATTCTCTTTGAAGCAATTGTGAATGGGAATTCACTCGTGATTTGGCTCTCTGTTTATCTGTTATTGGTGTATAAGAATGCTTGTGATTTTTGCACATAGATTTTGTATCCTGAGACTTTGCTGAAGTTGCTTATCAGCTTAAGGAGATTTTGGGCTGAGACGATGGGGTTTCCTAAATATAGACCAAGCAAAAAAGAGAGAAGACTCAAATTATAAAAATTGTAAATGAAAGATGGAATATCACTACTGACCTTACAGAAACCAAAAGGATAGCCTAAGGGAATACTATAAACAATTGTATGCCAACGAATTAGATACCCTACACAAAAACAGAGAAATACCTAGAAAGATACAAACTAAACATTTGGTAGAGTTCACCAGTGAAGCTATCCAGTCTTTGCCTTTTTTTGTAGGAAGTTTTAAATGATCAATTCAATCTCTACTTGTTATAAGTCTATTTACATTTTTTATGATTTAAATAAACTTCTGTAAAGAGGAATTAACATCAATTCTTCACAAACTCTTCCTAAAAATAGAAAAGGAAGAAACTTTTTCCATCTTATTTATCCTGATAGCAAAAGGATACAAATACAGCACCAGAAAAGAAAACTGCAGGCCAATATCCCTAATGAACATAAACACAAAAATCCTCAAAAAACAGCAAAAAAAAAAAAAACCTAACAAACTGAACAACAGTGTATAAAAATAATAATACAACATGACCAATTGAGATTTACCCAGGAAGATAAGTAAAGTTGAGTCACTTAATCAGTATAACACATCATATTGTCAGAATAAAGAACAATACCCACACAATCAACTCAATAGATAAGAAAAACACATTTGACAAAATCCAATATCCTTCATGAGAAAAATATTCAACTAGAATTGCAGGGAACTTCTTCAACTTGATAAGGGGCATTATTGAAAAACACACAGCTAACATAATGCTTATTAGTGAAAAGACTGAAAGTGCTGCCCTAAGATCAGGACAACCAAGAATGTCTACTTGTACTACTTCTTTTCAGCATTACTGGAAGTTCTAGCCACGGTAATTAGGCAGGAAAAAGAAAAATAATGCATCCAGGTTGTAAAAGAAGTAAAACTACCTCTAGTTTTAGATGACTTTATTTTGCATTTAGAAAATCCCATGAAACCACAAAAAACCGTTAGAGCTATTTAAAAAATTTAGCAAGATTGCAGCATAAAAGATAAGTATACAAAAATTAATTGTATTTCTATATACTAATGATGAGCAATCTGAAAATGATATTAAAACAATTTCATTTATACTGGCATCCAAAATAATGAAATACTTAGGGATTAATTTAACAAAAGAAGTCCAATTTTTAATCTTGAAAACCATTAGACGTCATTAAAATACATTAAGAAATATCTTAATGAGTGAAAATGCATCTGCATACATGCGTTGGAAGAGTTAATATTGTTAAAATGCAATACTCCCCAAATTTATTTACAGATTCAACTGAATCTATATCAAAATTTCAACTGGATTTTTTGTGTGTGTGCAAAAATTAACAAGCTGCTCCTAGAATTCATGTGGAAATGTGAAGAACCATGAATCGCCAAAATAATCTTGAAAAAGAAGAACAAAATTGAAGGACTCACATTTCCCATTTTCAAAACTAACTACAAAGCCATAGTAGTCAAGACACTGTGGAACTGGCACAGAATAGATGTATAAATCAGTGGAATAAAAATGTAAATCAAAACAGTGATGAAATACTACCTCACACCCACTAGGACGGCTATAATAAAAAAGACAGGCAATAAAAATGTTGGTGAAGATGTGGCAATGTAAATAGTGCACCACTTTGGAAAACAGTCTGGCAGTTGCTCATGTGGTTAAATATAGAGTTATCATATCGTCTAACAACTTCTTTCCTAGGTGTATACCCAAGAGAATTGAAAATATATGTCCATACAAACACTTGTACATGAGTCTTCAAGCAGCAGCATTTTTAATAATATCCAAAAGTGGAAATAACCAAGCAAAGCGAAATGTTTATCAACTGTTGAATGGAAAAACAAAATGTGGCACATCCATATAATGTAATATAAAGTGCAGCACATCCATATGATGTCATATAAATATAGTTCAGCCATAAAAAAGGAATGAGGTACTGATTCATGTTACAACACAAATGAACTTTGAAAACATTATGCTAAGTGAATGAAACCAGAAACAAGAGACCACATATTGTATGATTCTATTTATAGGAATGTCCAGAATAGTCAAATCCATAGAAACAGAAAGAAGACCCCTGGTTGCCAGGGGCTGAGGGAAAAAGGGAATGTGCAGGGACTACTAGTGGGTGTGTTTATTTTGAGAATAATGAAAATGTTCTGAAATTAGTGGTAATTATTGCACAACTTTATGAATACACTAAAAATCACAGAAGTAGACATGTTGAAGAGGTGAGTTTTATGGTAAGAGTAATTTTTCTTTTTAAAAAGAAAAGTCAAAGAAACTATCTCGGGCTCTTCACTTAAATGACCTGAAGCAAGAATTTTTTAAAAATGTATTTCTGCTCAGTGAGTGTGACAGTTAGTTTTATGTGTCATCTTGGCTGGGTTAAGGGATACACAGATAGTTGGTAAAATACCATTTCCGAGTGTGTCTGTGAGGAAGTTTCTGGAAGAGATTAGTATCTGAATCAGTGGACTTAGTAAAAACCCACCCTCAGCCATGTGGGCGGGCACCACCGAATGGGCTGAGACCCTGGATAGAACAAAGAGGCAGATTAACTTTCGCTTCTGCAGCTGAGACACCCATCTTCTCCTTCCCTCGCACATGAGAGCTCCAGGTGTGAAGGCCTTCAGGCTCTGGGACTTATGCCCAGTGGCCCCCCATTTCCTCAGGCCTTTTGCCTCAGACTGAGAATAACACCATTGGCTCCCCGGCTTCTCAGGCCTTCAGACTCGGACTGAATCACACCTCTGGCTCTCCTGGTTCCCCAGCTCACAGAGGGTAAACTGTGGGACTTGGCCTCCATAACCACATGAGAAAATTCCAATCTTAAATCCCCTCTGATATGTCTAGGAGTCCTAATGGTTCTGTTTCTCTGGAGAACCCTGAGCAATACGGTTACTATTTCTTCTTACTGTTGTCCAGAATGTTTAGAGTCCTCTTTCCTTCTCACCTAGCTTTCCTGATGATAGCCTGTATCCCTTCTGTTTTAGAATGACTGACCCTGTTCCTTGAGGCTGTGGAGGATTCTCAGTGATTCCACTGGTCAAATGATGTGAGACACGGGGGGAGACCTATGAAAGCCTGCTGGTGCTAAGACATTGAGCTAAATGTCTTAAGTGGTGAATAGTTCGAACAGAGAAGACAGGAACAGACTGCACAGGACAAGCCCATCCAAATCAGAGGTGATGTAGAAGTGGTGACGGTTCCCCTCCTAGTCATGAAGGCTGTCACCCTGGAAGTGGACTGTGAAGTGCTCAATGAGGAGAAGGAGTTTCGCATACCCACCTAGCTCTCCATCTCCGCATGTTCAAAGCAGTTGCCATCACTTGATTGTTGTAGTACTGGGGATGCCATAACATAGATAAAACCTGCTAAGATTCTGTGAGTCAGTCCTGGGTTATCCCAGTACCCTGGAACCACAGCTACTGGAGATGTGACCCTAGCATTACAGATACACAAACAACAACAAAAAATGGCCTTATAGAGATTTAAGTTCCTATTACCAACTAATTATATTTCAGATTTTTATATATGGATATCTGTAATATTCTGCGGAAGAAATATAAAGACAAAATTGGCCATGTCTCCTCGGGACTCTGTAATGATCTCTGCAAGAAACAGTGCAAAGACAATTTTTATTTGCTTTAAACATTAAATGCCTCTTTTATGAAGTATAGTTTTAAAATACTACGTATTCTGTACTAATAGTACCAAAAATCATTGCAAATTTTTTTCTCTGTTTTTAAAAAATGTTTTGTATGTATATATTTACTTATTTTAACTTTTATTTTAGGTTCGGGGGTACATGTGAAGGTTTATTACATAGCTAAACTCATGTCACAGGGGGTCTGTTGTACAGATTATTTTCATAATCCAGGTATTAAGGCCAGAACCCAATATATATCTTTTCCACTTCTCTCTCTCCTCCCACCATCCACCCTCCACCCTCAAGTAGACACCAGTGTATGTTGTTTCTTTCTTTGTGTTCATAAGTTCTTATTATTTAGCTCCCACTTATAAGTGAAGACACGTGGTATTTGACTTTCTATTCCTGTGTTAGTTTGCTAAGAATAATAGCCTCCAGTTTCATCCATGTTTCCACAAGACATGATCTTACTGTTTTTTATGGCTGCATAGTATTCCATGGTGTATATATACCACATTTTCTTTATCCAATCTGTCATTGATGGACATTTAGGTTGATTCCATGTCTTTGCTATTGTAAATAGTGCTGTAATGAACATTCACATATTTTATGGTAAAATGATTTATATTCCTCTGAGTATATACCTAGTAATAAGATTGCTGGGTCAAATGGTAGTTCTGCTTTTAGTTCTTTGAGGAATCACCATACTGCTTTCCATAATAGTTGAACTAATTTACACTCCCACCCACAATAGTTGACTAATTTACACTCCCACCGACGGTGTAAAAATGCTCCTTTTTCTCTGCAACCTTGCCAGTACTTGTTATTTTTTGACTTTTTAATAATAACCATTCTGACTGGTGTGAGATGCTATCTCATTATATTTTTTATTTGCATTTCTCTAATAATCAGTGATGTTGCGCTTTTTTCCATATGATTGTTGGTCTGTCTTTATTTGTTTGTTGTTTGCTTGTTTGTTTTTTGAGACGGAGTTTCCCTCTTCTTTCCCAGGCTGGAGTGCAATGGCGCAATTTCGGCTCAGTGCAACCTCTGCCTCCCAGGTTCAAGTGATTCTCTTGCTTCAGTCTCCTGAGTAGCTGGGATTACAGGCATGAGCCACCACACCCAGCTAATTTTGTATTTCTAGTAGAGATAGGGTTTCAACATGTTGGTCAAGCTGGTCTCAAACTCCTGACCTCAGGTTATCCACCCACCTCAGCCTCCCAAAGTGCGGGGATTACAGGTGTGAGCCACCACGCCCAGCTATGTCTTCTTTTGAGAAGTGTCTGTTTATGTCCTTTGCCCACTTTTTAATAGGGTTGATTGGTTTTTTCTTGTAAATTTGTTTAAATTCCTTATAGATGCTGGATATTAGACCTTTCTCAGATGCATAGCTTGCAAATATTTTCTCCCAGTCTGTAGGTTGTCTGTTTACTATGTTGATAGTTTCTTTTGCTGTGCAGAAGCTCTTTAGGTTAATTAGATCCTACTTGTCAATTTTTGGTTTTGTTGCGATTGCTTTTGGTGTCTTTGTCATGAAATCTTTGCCTGTTCCTACATCCAGGATGGCATTGCCTAGGTTGTCGTCCAGGGTTTTTATAGTTTTGGGTTTTAACATTTAAGTTTTTAATCCATCTTGAGTTGATTGTTGTATATGGTGTAAGGAAAGGGTCCAGCTTCAATCTTCTCCATATTGCTAGCCAGTTATCTGAGCACCACTTATTGAATAGAGAGTCTTTTCCTTATCACTTGTTTTGTCAGGTTTGTCAAAGATCATACGTGTGTGGTCTTATTTCTGGCCTCTGTACTCTGTTCCATTGGTCTATGTGCCTGTTTTTGTACCAGTACCATGCTGTTTTATTTATTGTAGCCCCAGAGTATAGTTTGAGGTTGGGCAATGTGATGCCTCCAGCTTTGTTCTTTTTGCTTAGGATTGCCTTGGCTATTCAGGCTCTTCTTGGGTTCCATATGAATTTTAAAATAGATTTTTCTAGTTCTGTGAAGAATGCCTTTGGTAGTTTCACAGGAATAGCAGTGAATCTGTAAATTGCTTTGGGCAGTGTGGCCATTTTAATCATATTGATTTTTTTCTATCCACGAGCATGGGATGTTTTTTCATTTGTTTGTGTCTTTTCTGATTTCTTTGAGCAGTGTTTTGTAATTCTCATTGTAGAGATCTTTCATATCCCTGGTTAGCTGTATTTCTAGGTATTTTATTCTTTTGTTATGGCAATTGTGAATGAGGCTGCCTTTTTTATTTGGCTCTTGGCTTGGCTGTTGTTAGCGTATAGGAATGTTAGTGATTTTTGTACATTGATTTTGTAACCTGAAACTTTGCTGAAGTTGTTTATCAACTGAAGAAGATTTTGGGCTGAGGTTATGGGACTTTCTAGATATAGAATCATGTTATCTGCAGAGATAGTTTGATTTCCTGTCTTCCTATTTGAATGCCCTTCATTTCATTCTCTTGCCTGATTGCTCTGACTAGGTCTTCCAATACTATGTTGAATAGGCGTGCTGAGAAAGGATATCCTTGTCTTATGTTTTGTATGTATATATTTATTTATTTTGGTTTTCAAGAGGAATTCTTTTAGCTTTTGCCCATTCAGTATAATGTTGCCTGTGGGTTTGTCATAGATGGCTCTTATTATTTTGAGGTATGTTTCTTCAATACCTAGTTTATTAAGAGTTTTTAACATAAAGTAGTGTTGAATTTTATTGAAAGCCTTTTTCTGTGTGTATTAAGATAATCATGTGGTTTTTGTCTTTAGTTCTGTTTAGGTGATGAATCACATTTTTTGATTTGTGTATGTTGAACCAACCTTGCATCCCAGGGATGAAGCCTACTTGAATATAATGAATTAACTTTTTAATGTGCTACTGGATTCAGTTTGCAAGTATTTTGTTGAAGATTTTTGCATTGATGTTCATCGAGGATATTGGCCTGAAGTTTTCTTTTTTTGTTGTGTCTCTGCCAGGTTTTGGTATCAGGATGAGGCTGGCCTCATAGAATGAGTTGGGGAGTAGTCCCTCCTCCTCAATTTTTTTGGATTGGTTTCAGTAAGAATAGCACCAGGTCTTCTTTGTACATCTGGTAGAATGCAGCTGCAAATCCATCAGATCCTGGGGTTTTCTTGGTTGGTAGGCTATTTATTATTATTATTTTTTTGGTTTGGGGGAGTAGGCTATTTATTACTGATTCAGTTTCAGAGCTCATTATTGGTCTGTTCAGGGAATCAATTTCTTTCTGGTTCAGTCCTGGGAAGCTGTATGTGTCCAGGGATTTATTCACCTCCTCTAGATTTTCTAGTTTGTGTGCATAGATGTGCTCCTAGCAGTTTCTGATAGTTATTTTTATTTCTGTGGGATCCATGGTAACATTCCCTTTGTCATTTCTAATTGTGTTTATTTGGATCTTTTCTCTTTTCTTTCTTCTTAGTCTAGCCAGTGGCCTCTTTTAATTTTTTCAAAAAACCAACTCCAGGATTTGTTGATCTTTTAAATGGCTTTTTGTGTCTTGGTTTCTTTCAGTTCAGCTCAGATTTTGGTTACTTCTTGTCTTCTGCTAGCGTTGGGGTTGATTTGTTCTTGCTTCTCTAATTCTTTCAGTTGTGATGTTAGGTTGTTAATTTGAGATCTTTCTAAATTTTTGATGTGAGCATTTAGTGCTATGAATTTCCCTTTTAACACTGCCTTAGCTGTGTCCCGGAGATTCTGGTATGTTGTGTCTTTGTTCTCACTCATTGCAAAAAATGTTTTGATTTCTGCCTTAATTTCATTATTTATCCAAAAGTCATTTAGGAGCATGTTTTTAATTTCCATGTAATTGCATGGTTTTGAGCAATTTTCTTAGTCTTGACTTCTATTTTTATTGCACTGTAGTCTGAGAGTGTGTTTGGTATGATTTCAGTTATTTTGCATTTGCTGAGGATTGTTTCATGTTCAATTATGTAGTTGATTTTAGAATATGTGGCAAACTTTTTGAAATACGAATTGAGAAATTAAACCGTGAAAGGGGGAAGAGAGGGACAAACTTTTTTAAAGCAAAATAAAATTATCTGTGCAGCCCATGCATTATTTAACATTGCTATGTCTTTACTTATATTAGAATAGTTGTTACCCACATCGGGAGTGTTGGGATTTCCTAGGTCAGAAAATACAATAATACTGCTATTTAGTTTCACATTCTAACTATCAACTATTTTACATAATTTGTCCAAGGAACAAAAATAGGAGGTACAAATGGGGTTTCATCAAGTCAGAAGCCTGGAAGGAATGGATAGAAAGGGTGTTTTTGTCTAAACCTGAGCTTTACATATTGTATGAAATAGCTGACTTGGTGTTGCAGGCCTGGCCAGGTAAGATGCAAATCTATCACAAACTGTTTCCAGGACGAGGAAGATGAAATTAGTGTATTACAACAAGAGAGAAGGGATAGAAAAGAAAGGAAAAAAATTATGAAGAGAGGAGAATCTATAAATAAGAAAGAAAATGGGAACATGAGACAGACTGCAGGATCCGGGAGGACCAGGTGACGTATGTTAAAATATTTAAAAGATTTAAATAAAAATAATAAATTGTAAATAAAATTTGTTCTAGCCTCCTGTTTTGACAAGTATTCCTTCATAACAACCTGGAAGGCCAGACCAAGTTAGAAGTTTTGTGCCTCTTGGAGTCTGCAATGAGATTTGCCCCTGTGGGAGAGCCTGGGAGCCTGCATCCCTCCACCTCTCTCTTCTCACTCTGTCTTCATCCCAAGTGCAAGGGGCCTCCTGCATGTGCCTGTGGGTATCTCAGACCAAATAGTCCATATCCCTGCAAACAGTCACCACTCAGCCATCCTGAGGGTATAGGTTACATTTACCCTTGGGAGCATGGTTTCAGTGAAGAGACCTGTGCAGGCCCTGGAACTCAAGTTGAGCAGAGAAAGCCAGGGTCCCAGGTACCTGAAGGTGGTTCAGAAAGTTCTAGAAGGGTGCACAGGATCTAAGTTGACATGTCTATTCTCCCCATTAATTCTTTCCCCCAAAAGAAGGCCAAAGCAAGACTCTCTAAAGCACAAAGCCCAGAGCAGGTAATGCTCTGGTCTGGATCAAAGGATGATGCTGACAAGAGAGTTCTATCAGAGACCAAAGTCTTTTACTGATGGTTGCTGGAGCAGATAAGAAAGCAAGAAATCTAATTGAGATAAACAGAATAGTGAAGACAGTAAGATTTGGTTTGCTGCAAGGCAACTTGGAATTCAATTAAAACATTCTACAAAAGAAAAGGTAGTAAAAAGCTGGAAGGAAGTGGAAGGAATACAAACCCAGGAGAGGAGACCATTGTAGAGAACATTCCAGAAAACGTAATTCATCATACTCAAAAGCATGCACAAAATAAAGCCCAAGTTAAAACTGGATTGAGAAGACATAAAATGTAGGATAAAGATATTTAGCAGATGGAATTCTGATAAATTTTTTTGTTTGTTTTTAATGTAGTCTAGAAACATTTAACACTCAGAACATTTAGATTTTGTCAGTACGATGATAAGGTGATATGGAAAGTAGGCTATACGGTGGCCATAGCTGGGACTATAAGAGGAAAGCTGAGAAAGGGAAAACTTTCCAGCCTTCATATTTGTGAAGCTGGGTGGGGCTAGGGGGTGAAATAAGCCCAGTTACAATTTGTCTTAGAACAGTTATGACTATTACTTAATTTATTTTTCTTTCCAACTTTTATTTTAGGTTTAGGAGGTACATGTGCAAGTTTGTTACATGGGTAAATTGGATGTAGTGGAGGTTTGCTGTACAGATGATTTCATCACCCAGGTAATAAGCATAATGCCCGAGAGGCAGGTTTACAATCCTCACCCTCCTCTCACCTTCCACCCTCAAGTAAGCCCTAGTGTCTATTCTTCCCGCCTTTGTGCTATGTATACTCAATGTTTAGCTCCCACTCATAAGTGGGAACATGTGGCATTTGATTTTCTGTTCCTACGTTAATTTGCTTAGGATAATGGCCCCCAGCTCCATCCTTGTTACTGCAAAGGACATGATCTCATTCATTTTTATGGCTGTGTAGTATTCTATGGGGTACATGTACCATATTTTCTTTATCCAGTCCACCATTGGTGGATATTTAGGTTGGTTTCGTGTCTTTGCTCTTACGAATGACTATTACTTTAAGTAGCACTAGGAATAAACCTGTATTTTTGCTCTTGGGTTTATTCCTCTTCTTCCAATATGGATATAAAGAACAATTCTATTTAAATATTTTTCAATTATATTGAACCCTGAAGAATTAAAAGTGATGTTTATAAAAAATACTTAGCTATAAAATGCCTAATCATTTATGATTACAATTTTTCTCATTAAACAGAGCATGGGGTCTATCTTACTTAGAAAATCGTTTTTGCTGTTAATGGAAAATTTCTTTTGTAAAAAGTCATTTTCTCGCCAACTTTGTTAATAAAATACAATAAATTACTCTTTTATATTTAATTGTTACTATGTGGTTTATTATTTTAAACCTTAAATTCTGTTAAATTTGAGACAAATATATGTTTGCTTTGAGGATAGAGATTTAATTGGCTAGTGATTTAATTAATGACATTTAAAGTACAGGAAAGATAGTATAAAATTTATATGCAAAACAGAGACTAGAAAATTTCCTCTTTTTATTGCAATTGGATATTCTACATGAGAAAAAGATTAAACTGGGATTTAGAGACTCTTATATTGCAGAAGAGAGAGCTTTCACAATTTTACTTTAATTACCTTCAAATTTTTATTTGTTGTCTAAATTAATCAATAAGCCTGTTTGTCTTTCATTTATTGTTGTCATATCTTTTGAACAAAATATCTTCCTTCATGTCAGATCAAACATAAACCAAGAAAACGAGTTTCCATAAAAAATTACAATTATATTTTCTAAATTTTCTAGAACATTAATATTCATAAGGTACTCAATTCAACAACCTATGTGAGTTCATGTTTAAATGATAGAAGTACTATATTACCCAGTAATCAGGCCTCTGATTTTTTCAGACTTTCCAAAATATTGAATCCATCCTCTACTTTGTGTGTCTATGAATACTAACCATGTACTGTAGTGCTGCATTTTGTTGGTACCTTTCAGTAGAAACAAAGGAGCCTGTGAAACTGCAGATGTTTTAATATCCAATTTTAACAGATAGGTTGCCATCAAGTTTAAGGAAGTTTTCAACTCTTTTCAGTTCACCACCAATTTACAAATTACCATAGCTAATATTTTCTGATCACTTTTCCATCTACTGCATACTATTCTCAGCTCATTACATATATTAACACATGTAATCTTCACAAGAACCATATGAGGTAGGCATTATTATGATCCCTACTTAACAAATAGGAAGGGATTCAAAATGGCTGATTAGATGCATCTCTTATTCCCCTCCTCCACTAACAAGAACCAAAATAGTGAGTGTATAGCTGTACTTTGAATAGATCATCCAAGACAGAACACTGAAATTTAATAGAAAAGTGACAGTAAACACCTAAAGCAAGAAAACAGAAGGAAGTGAGGCAGCCTGCTCAGCTGGTATCAGCTCCAAATCCTAATTCAGGAAAAGGGTATGTGACAGATACCCAGTGGTCCACATTCCCACCAAATACCGAATTTTGCATACAATTCTAACCATGGGAGAGCCCCTCCACTCTCATAGGCCCCAAGACTAACATAGGGAGCTTTTTGAAAATTGTGAAAGCATTGCTCCAGAGAAAGAGCTCATGCTGGGTCCCACAAGCCCCTGAGTCCTGGGCAGCAACAGCATATACCAGACTGCATCCTACCCTGCAATCAGGCAGAGGCAGCAGCCATAAACAGCAATCCCACCCCACTGCCCCCTGCAGAGAGGCAGCTATACATTCTCATGTGCTCTGAGGACAAATTTCACTGCCCATAACCACTGCAGCTGGGAACCGTTTTGGGACAAAGTATAAGCAAAGCTCACACACCTCAGTTGGCTATGGCTGCTCCTAGGGAAAGTAATGTTGCCTTCTCCAGTAGAGGGGCTGCAATGCAGCTGCTGCCACCTTTACCTGAGTGTTTCACTGGCAACAAGGGGCTCATTCCACACCTGCACACCAAAGCCAGCATTTTTATGCACCACCAGGGAGCTTGAGGTCACAGGTCAAACCAGCTACATGCCCCCGGTTCCTGAGCACACTGTCCAGACGCCTGGGGATGGCCCAGCCCAGTCCCCTTCTGGTGGTACCTGAACATTCCACCTGGAGTTGGGGGTTGGGCCCACTCAATTTACTGCTAGCAACATAGATGACACCCATCCCCCAACACACAACCTGTGGGTCTGGGAACTGGCACATCCAACCCATTGCAACCACTGCCAACAACTGTCCCAAATAAATTGTTCCTCCACTGCTATTGTCATTTCCCACACCAAACCTACTGCCCAGGAGCCTGAGAACATGCCTATCCACCTGCCCCACCACTGCCATTTCTGGAACCCAAGAAAGCCATCTGGAGGCCCAAAAATCAGTCTGCCTGGGCCTGCTAACATCTGCATTAATGTATGTCACCCTGAGGGCCCAACGACAGACATACTCTGCCTAGTACTGCTACCTCTGGGGCTCAAAAATTGACCTAATTGGCATCCCAGACCCCAGCAAAACTTCACCACGGCCTGAACTAATGTCTGCAACCCAAGCCACGCAGGAAATCATGGATACCACTGGTGGTGTTTACAGCTAAAAAAATCCTACAAAGACTACACTAAGGTACACACTCAGATTCAAAGCCTAAATACCCTATCCAACCAACATCATAGATACATCTTCAGGAAAAAGGCCCTCTCCTTCAAAAGGAAATTCAAAAAGTTGAAAAAAGCAATTGTTTTACCAGATACACAGATATCAATGTAAAGACACAGAAAACATGAAAAAGCAAGGAAATATGACACCTTCAAAGGAACACGATAATTTTCTAGCAATAGATTCCAATCAGAAAGAATTCATAAACTCACAGAAAAAGAATTCAATATTTTGATACTGTAGAAACTCAGTGATATACAAGAGAATACTAAAAAATAAAAATACAGAGAATTAAGAAAAGCAATTCAGTGTATAAATGAGAAATAATTTTTCAAAGACATACCATAAAAAAACGCCAAACAGAAATTCTGAAACTGAAAAATGTATTAAATCAAATATAAAAAACAAAAAACTAGATCAAACAGAAGTAATCTTAGAACTTGAAGGTAGGTCTTTTGAAATAACCTAGTCAGACAAACATAAAGAACAAATTTAAAAGAATGAGTAAAGCCTGCTTGATATATTAATATCATAAAGCAACCAAATATTCAAACTATCAGTATCCCTGAAAGTGGAGAGAAAACAAAAGTGTTTGAAAACCTATTTAATGAAATCATAGATGAAAACTTTCCAAGTCTAGCAAGAGACTAAGACATCTAGATACAGGATGCTTAGCAATCCCCAAATAGATATAATTCAAAAAGTCTTCTCCACAGTACACTACAATCAATCTGGCTGAAGTCAAAGACAAAGAGAGAATTCTAAAAACAGCAAAAGTGTCTAGTCACCTATAAGGGGACCCCCCATCAGAATAAAAAGAGCAGACTTCTCAGCAGAAACCTTGTTGGCTAGGAGAGAATGAGATAATAGATGTAAAGTTCTGACAAAAATTCTGCTAGCCAAGGATGCTATATCCAGCAAAATTATTCTTTGAAAATGAAGGGGAAAAAATGTCTTACCCAGACAATCAAATATTGAAGGAATTCATTACCACTAGAGCAGCCCTATAAAAAATGCTCAAAAGAGTCTTACACCTGGAAGCAAAAAGACAACAATTACTAACCTGAAAACACAAATAGTATAAAACTCACTGGTAAAGCAAGCACACAAATAAGAGAAAGGACCTAAATGATACCAATACAGAAAACCACCAAACACCAATGACGAACAATTAGAGAAAAAAGAACAAAGAATATACAAAAAAAAAAAACAATTAACAGTATTACAGGAAAGAAAAACCTTACATATCAGTAATAATCTTGAATATAAACAGATTAGATTCTTCACTTCTAAGATACAGACCAGGTGAATGGATTAAAAGACACGATCCAACTATATGCTACCTACAAGAAATGCTCTTTATCTGTACAGATACATATAGACTTAAAGTAAAAAGATGAAAAAAGATATTCCATGCAAATGGAAACCAAAAGCAAGCAGGAATTGTTATACTTATTCAGATAAAACAAACTTTAAGTCAAAGACAAAAATAGTAGAAAAAAATAAAGATTATTATATAATGAAAAAGGGACTGATCCAGCAAAATGACACAAAAATTCTGAATATACATGCACCCAACACTGAAACACCCAGTTTCATAAAGCAAATATTACTAGATCTAAAGAGAGGTATGTACTCCAATACAATAATAGTGGAGGACTTTTGGTAGAAATGTACAAATCATTTTACCCAATAATTGTAGAATACATATTCTTCTCATCAGCACATAGAGCATTCTGCAAGATAGATCATTTGTTAGGCCACAAAACAAGTCTCAACAAATTTGAAAAATCAAAATCATACTGATTATCTTCTCAGTCCACAATAGAATAAAACTAGAAATCCATACCAGGAGGAACTTTGGAAACTATACAAAAACATGGAAATTAAACATGCTCTTGAATAACTATTGGGTCAATGAAGAAATTAAGATGGAAATTTAAAAATTTCTTAAAACAATAGAAATGGAAACACAACATACCAAAACATGTGGGATACAGCAAGAGCTGTGGTAAGAGGGAATTTTACAGCAATAAATGCCTACATCAAAAAAGTGGTGGAAATATTTTAAATAAAAAATTTATCAATGCACCTCAAGGAACTAGAAAAGCAAAAACAAACCAATCCCCAAAGTAGCAGACAGAAAGAAATAGTGAAGAGCAGAGCAGACCTAAATGAAACAGACAAAAAACAATACAAAGGGTCAATGAAATGAAAAGTTGTTTCTTCAAAAAGATAAACAAAACTGATAATCCACTAGCATAATTAACCAAGAAAATAAGAAAGAAAATACAAATAAACACAATCAGAAATGAAAATAGAGACATCACAACTGATACCACAGAAATACAAAAGATCATTAGAAACTTTTATAAACAACTATTCACTAATAAACTGGTAAACACAGAGAAAATGGATAAAGTCTTGGAAACATACAACCCACCAAAACTAAATCAAGAAGAAATAGGAAACCCAAACATACCAATAACAAGTAGCAACATTGTCAGTAATAAAAAATCTCCTAAAAAAGAAAAATTCAGACTCTTACGGATTCACTGTCAAGTTCTACCAAACAAAGAAGAACTAATACTAATCCTCCTCAAACTCTCTCAAAAAATTAAAAAGAATGGAATTCTCCCTAAGGCATTCTATAAGGCCAGCATTAGCCTGATACCAAAACCAGCCAAGGAGGTAACAACAATGAAAAAACTACAAGCCAATATCCCTGATGAACACAGATGCAAAAATTCTCAACAAAATACTAGCAAATGGAATCCAATGGTACATCAGTAAGATTGATTAATTATGATTAAGTGGAATTTATACCAGAGATGCAAGAAGGGTTCTACATACACAAATAAATAAATGTGGTACTGATATGGTTTGGCTGTGTCCCCATCCAAATCTCGTCTTCCACTGTAGTTCCCATAATCCCCATCTGTCATGGGAGGGACCTGGTGGGAGGTAATTGAATCATGGGGGAGGTTACTACCATGCTGTTCTCATGATAGTGAGTTCTCATGAGTTCTTATGGTTTCATAAGGGGCTTTTTCCCCTTTGCTCAGCACTTTTCCTTCCTGCTGCCATGTGAAGAAGGATGTATTTGCTTCCCCTTCCACCATGATTATAAGTTTCCTGAGGCCTTCCCAGCCATGCAGAACTGTGAGTCAATTAAAACTCTTTTCTTTATAAATTAATCAGTCTCAGGCTGTTCTTTATAGCAGCATGAGAACGGACTAATACAGTCAATCTAGGTGCCTACCAATGGTGAATTGGATAAAGAAAATGTGGTGCATACACACCATGGAATACTATGCAGCCATAAAAAAGAATGAAATCATGTCATTCGCAGCAACATGGACGCAGCTGAAGGCCATTATCCTAAGCAAATTAACACAGGAGCAGAAAAATAAATACCTCATGCTCTCATTTACAAATGGGAGCTAAATATTGGGTACTCATGGACATAACAATTTCAACAATAGACACGGGACTTCTAGAAAGTGAAGAGAAGGAGGGGAGCAAGGGTTGAAAAATTAACTATTAGGTACTATGTTCAGCACCTGGATGATAGGATCATTTGTACTCCAAACCTCAGCATCATGCAATATATCCAGTAACAAATCCCTTTAATCTTAAATAAAAGTTGAAAAAGAAAAAAAGAAATGTACTTTTTCGACAACCTAACAGTCATTACCTCTATGGGGAGAGGAAATCCAGACTTTAAATAAAGTTAGTAAGATGTATAACTATGAACTGATAGTTCTAATAGTCTCAAAAATAATTTTATTTTGCTTTCAAATTAAAAATATATATTTATTAACTATAATATTTGGGAAAGAATTAAGCAAGTGTTGTAACTAGTACACTTGCATGGAATTATTTTAGTATGTAGCCACTTTGAAGTAAGGGCATGTAAGTTAATTGTTCTAATTTATTTACTACAGTCTGTTGTGTTTCTGCAAAAGTTATGAAAAGGCTTTATACCATAAAGCTAAGAGCATAGATCTGGAAAAACTCACTTTCTCTAACTCCCTCCGCACAAATTGTTTAAGTACCAGATGAAGGAAGAAGATAAAGAAACAAACAAAAGGAGAAGTGTCTACCACCTTGTTTCCAAGTGGGCTGTCTTATCCCTAGGTTGAGTGTATAGTTAAAGCCATTCTCTTTAATATTTAAAATGATATTTTCTAGTGAGTTTTCATAGAGTGGGATGATCAAAGAGAGCTGATCTACATGAGTCTCAACATCTTGGAGCTTACATCTACAAGGTGAGGCACTCAACCTTCATGCTTACCTGCTGTCTCTGGGTCACATAAATGATACAAGCTTAAGGTTGCTCCTGATCTTCATAAATCATGGTGTCTTAAACTCTATGCCTCTCCAGGTAGGTGCTTCATCACACTTATACCATAAATATTATTCATTTTGACACCGTATTTCTTGGATGACAGCATTCTTCTTATGAAAGTGTTGTAAATTCTTCCATGGGATGTGTGCCTTAGTAAATTGCATTTTGCTTCACTGCTTGACTAAATAACCATACACACACACACACACACACACACGATCAGCTAAAAAGAAAAATGCCACTTTAAAGGATCCAGATACTTGGAAATAGCTCTGTTTGTGAGAGGCACTTTTTCTTAGGTGGGACTGAGAGGCATCCTGTCAGATTCAGACAAGAAAGCTACTCTAATGGTATATTGTCTCCTCCAGAGTATTTGAGAAGGAAAACCAATAGCGGTGCTCCTTGGATACAAACAGATAGCCAAGTGCAATTACAGTGTTTGCATATATAATAGACAAATAGAGTGCCCTATCTTTTGCTTGGAAACTAAAGAAAGAACCAAAGGATCAATGCAAATATCAGGTTGTTTATAAACATCTTTTCTGCACCAGTGGAACCATTATTTCAACCTTCCCTGTGATAAAAGGGTTATATAGGAGAGTGAAATTATAACCAGTATAGTATCTTAAATGAAGAGATTTAATTGAATGACTTTTATATATGCCTTTTTCTATTTAGCAGTGAGATGATTATTAGGAATTGACTTAGAAAGTCACCTAGCACTTTCGCCCTTTGTCGCAACCCTTGGTAGTGAGTCAGGGTTTTGGTTTGGTTTGTACTGGAGCAGGTTTGTTTGCCTCATCCACATGACTTGTTGTTAAGGAGCAAGTCATACATTGTGAAACTTTGGAAATCCATTGTCATAAAGGTCTTAGGCTTGGATTCTGTAGCTGAATTTGGAATGAGATTAAATCATTTGATCAACAATAATAAACAATATGTTGTACAAAAAATGCATCATAAAAATAAGGAAACTCAAACTTCCTTCACATTAAAACCAATGAAGGAAGAGAGGTCCATGACTGACCTGGCATGGGGGAGCAATGCTCTATTGGTGTGCCTCATCTTGGACATGTCTTCTCCAAGAATCAGGTTAAAACTATTTCTGAAGACAAAATGTCCAA
This sequence comes from Pongo abelii, assembly GCF_028885655.2. Taxonomy (NCBI): domain Eukaryota; kingdom Metazoa; phylum Chordata; class Mammalia; order Primates; family Hominidae; genus Pongo; species Pongo abelii. The sequence continues at coordinate 73,200,941 of NC_071992.2, forward strand.
CTTAGAAACAAGTGGAATGTGTTCATTGATCTTTATTGCCTGTCTTCCCAGTGGCATCAGCAAGGGTTTAAGATTATGTTTCTTTGAACTGAATGGGAGGTCTAATCTGAAAAATTTGCCACGGTTTTTGACTATGCTGGTATCTGACGCTTTGAGATGGTAGTTGAGATTCAGTTTTGAGGTGCTGTGCTTCCACTGACTGCAATGAAAGGCCGACAGGGATAGGACCTAAAAATGTGAACCTCCTGGGATTATCATGCAATCTAATATCAAAACTCCATTTCAACTATCACACATACATAAAATAGTATTTAATTCTATTGTGACATGTGTAAAGAGAAGTGTAATATTCTAAATTTTATACTCCTAAACGTTGAGAAATGCAGATTTAAGCACTTGATGCAGTGCCATAGCTACCTGCTATATTTTTCTGTCTTTTTTGGTACAGGTTTCAGAGAGGCTCCATCTGATTGTGCATATTTTGCAAATGAATGGATTACATAAAAGACCTTTAAAGAGGAAAACATTGTACTAGAAGACCTCTTCCCTGCACTCCTGTAGGTCAATTACCAAAACAAACAAACAAACTATGGACTCTTGAAGAAAACGGAGAAAACAAAAAATAATTACACTACAGTCTTAAAAGAGAGAAGTTAAAAGGTAAAACTGTATCATCCTTGTCTTATAAACAGTGAATTGTAAAACTTGTCTATCACTTTTTTTAAATTTTCAATGACTGGCTTTTTTTTTAAGAAAAGGAAAAGAAATTTCTGTGGTCCAAAACAATGTTTACTTGTAAAAATTGATGATGCTTAAAATAGGATAGAGATTAGCACAGCTCTGTCTACTGGAAATGTAATAAAAGGCACATAGGTACTTTTAAATTTTCTAATAACTGCATTTTTAAAAGAAAATAGTGGAAATAGGTTTAATGATATATTTTATTTAACCCAATATGTACAAATGATTATTTCAACATCTAACCAAAATATAATAATTGAGATACTATATATTCTTTCTTTTGCACGCTATCTTTGAAACTTGGTGTGTATTTTACATTCACTGTATATTTCAACTTGGGCTAGCTATATTTCTCATTCTAAGTACTCAGAAGCCACATGTGGTTATTGCTTATTGGCTCTCACATCAGTAAGCACAGGTTTAGCATACAGTCCTGTCTTTGTAATCAGACCAATATTTGTTCAAAACATGACTGTATGGCCTTAGCTATGTGGCCTTAGACAAGTGGCTTAACTTCTATCCTTTAAAAAAAATAAAACGGAGATAATAATATCTAACTTCTAGAATTTTGTGAGAATTAAATACTCTATGTCAATCTTTCTTCATGTAGTCAATCCCAATAAATGGCTGCTAGTATTGGAAGTACAATAGAGCAGATTATGATAGTGCAGCTATTATTTTTAAGCAAGTTAAAAATTACCCTAATTTTGGAGTATCTGCTATATTTCCAATAAAGCGAAGGTATGAACAAGACGTCTGCCAGCCTGTGCTGTCCGGCCCTATGGCAAAGTTTGAATATTGAAGCCCATCATTTCTTTATGTTTTGAAATGCATATATCCACACAAATATGTACAATTGAGATTGGATTTTGGACTTTTCTGAACCTTGTGTTGGGAACTATGAGTGAGAAACCTTTGGGCATTTAAGTATGCCATCGCCATAATAAACATCAAATGAGGCTGGGTGCGGTGGCTCACATTTGTAGTTCCAGTGCTTTGGGAGGCTGAAGTGGAAACATAGCTTGAGCCCAGGAGTTCGAGGCTGCAGTGAGCTGTGATTGTGCCGCTGCACCTCCAGCCAGGGCAACAGAGTGAGACCCTGTCTCTAAAAAAAATTTTTATAATGAAAGAAATAGCAAATGAGCCTCTCCAACATTCTAAAGGGACTATTCACATTGTTGGTAAGTCACTGAAGATCTAAGGCCAGTCAAGTGTTCAGCCAAGCAGAGTGAATGTACTCCTGGAGCCCCAGGATATCATCTAGTCATCTACACTGTCCAGGGCTGCAATACTCCCATTTAACGTTTTGGAAAAATGTATTGCCCTGGTTTGATTCTCCAAGAATGTTAATGGTTACAGGCTCCTCAGAGGAGACCATCGGTCTCAGGACTAGGACTTAACAGCTTGATCATGATGTCAGTGATAGATGTTTACTGAGCCCACTGGTACATACCATGCTATTACTCAGTCTCTTTAACTATAGCCATTTCTGACAAGGAATTTACCATCTGCCTTCTCAAAGTGGATAGTTTGGGTTTGTTCGTGTGTTTACATTGTGAAATTATGTTTATCAAGATCTCTGTACCCTGACTAATCACCAATTATTCGAGTGATCAAAAAGACACAGCCAAAACAAGTCACAGCAGTTTCTCTACCCGGCTGAGCTGTCTACCTACAAGAGAGAATTGTGGTAAATTATGTGGTCAGTGACCCAGAGAAAGGTTTGTAGACACCACTCGTGAAAGCTTGCATTAAAATAATACATGCAAGAGTCTGTTCTCATGTTTTTGTATGGGGGGAGCATGAAGCTGGTCCCCTATGATGATGAAAGCCATCATTTTTCTTTTTATTCTCGCAGCTCTGCAACATGGAACTAAAACCCCAACAGTAATCCAAACAGACTTGTGGTGACTAAAGGATCCTCTTTGATTTTCACTACTCAGCAGCAAAAGCAACACATTCTAAGCATGTAAAGTAGTTCAGCTGAGTTGAACAGCTGAGTCGATGCTTTTCATGAAAAGCCACTCACAGCCAAACTAGGGGAATCAATATCTTGACCCGTATTAGCAACACAGCTGAGGATTTTAAGGCTCATTTAAATAACACTGAACACCAAAGTGCAATGCCTCTCTTGATGCAGGGGAGAGAAGATTGACACTTATTTGGGACTTGGAATAAATGCTGTTCATCATCCCTGTACTGAGAGAACACTGGCTGGGAAACTTCCAAGACTGAAGTCTGATCTGACATAAAGTAGTTAAACTGCAAACCAGAAAGCAGAAAAAAATCATTTGTCTGTCTGGGGTGGATAGAAGAATTCTATTTCACTGCTTTGCACATTCTGTAGTGATATTCTGAGCACAGACAGCATATTTCATAAATTCACAACCTTGCCTAGAGTAAGAGCATTTCATCACCTTTCAAACTGCAGGGCTAGGTGTTTTCTGGTCCTAAAAGACACTGCCTCCTTATATATCAGTGTGGCAAGGCTGCCTGACATATTGGGTTTTTGTTTATCAAGAGACTAAAGCAAAGCATTGTGCAACTTCATGACTGCTTACAATACACTCAAAACAGCCAGAAACCCCATGGAGATCTGTGTTGATGTTTAGTTTACAGACTCTTGTGAAGATAATATTTAACGTAAATGTGCGATATTGAAATTTTCTCTCATGGCTGCCCTCCTGATGGATCTGTAGGGGAATTCAGTTTGAGATATGAAGAAATATTCTTGAAGGAACTTTCTGATGAGCTGTAGGAAAATGTGATGTGCTGGGAATTCCCTGCATAGCAGAATAAACCTCAAGGAAACAAGCTCAAAGGCACAACTTTTATTCTGGTTCTACATGCAGTTTACTCGAGCTCAAAAAAACTTGACAAATTATTCAGAGAAATTACTGAGATGATTGTAAAATATTTCATGATTATGAAATTACCTATAGAAAGTTCTAGAAGTTGGATAATAAAGCAAAGCCAATGCCCCTACTATAAAATAGAGTAGATCTGTCTAAAATATGCACTTTAATGTTCCATGTAATTTGTTTTGTATTCATTCTAAAGACTGTAGCCATCATCTAGAACTAAAATTTGGGAGTGAGCTCAAAGTATGTGGCTGTAAAAAATACACAAAATGTGAATCCAATAGGCTGCTTCCTACAGGATACACCACAGGCTTTAATGGAAGGTGAAAACATCTCTTCCTTTATTCAGCGCTACTCGCTTGTAAGGGGTATGAAATACAGCGTAGCAGCCAAATTCCCTGTGGCTAGCAGATGTCTTGGTCTCTAGAATTAACTAAGCATCCCATACTGAAAAGGTCCTTAGAGAACCTGACAAGCAGTCACATCTGTTCAGAATACATCTGGGCTGCGTCTGGGGGCCTTGGAAGGTAGAGATGTGGTATCTTCCCCTGTAATACTACACTGGCCCTTGGTACTCAAGCTCTTGGTACTGAAACATTTTCAAAGGACCTCCACTGCCTCCGATGCTTCATGTCCCAGGGTATCCATTGGGAACATGTGAGGAGAGTGGTTGTACTATTGATGCCAAGAGAAAAAAAAATGTTTTAGGGTAAAATAATGCTCACTATTTGGATAAGTGGAATTTATTTTTGGATCTGTTCAGAGATGAGTCAATAACAAGCACGTAGGGAATTTAAAACCAAATATTCTATGCCTTTTCAATTCATTTGGTGTATGGCCAAAGGAAGATCTTTAGGTTTTCAGGTGAGATGCAGTTCCTAGGTTATGGTTAATGACCCATGCACATTTATGCAAAAACAAGGGATATTCTTGATATGTCTGGAGAAAATCCAATTATAGCAATTTTTCTTTTCCATTTACCTCAAGATGTAAAAGGAGGTATGGTATTCTTTGCCACTTTTTTTCCGTGCTCCTGGATAATCTTAAAGCCCTTGGAACCCCTAGTTTTATTTCCAAATTTTCCATTATAGGTCATATGTAGTAAACCTTTATTTTCAGAACAAAATAAAATATTTAAAATCAAAGGATGTATTATTAATAATATAACTAATCTTCTCTTCTTGATCCTGATTTTCTTCAATAAAAAAATCTTCTGTATCTTAATGGTGTTGTTTCACATTATCCCAGGATAAATTTAAGGTTTCTTAGGGGTTGTATTAAATAGAGAACCCACCTCCTAAATCCCATCTTATAAAGCTTCATATAATCTTTGAGGGCTCAGTAAATGGCTCACTCCTACCATCAATTTGATTTCAGAACCCTTGCAAGTTCCTTCTGCAAAATTATTTAACTTGAATTATGGAAAGTGAAGTCCAATCAATCTGGACTCTCTGGTCTTGTGTCAAGGAAGTTTACAGCCTTGCAGGAGCGCACTCACAGAACCTGCCTCCACAGTTTGCCGTGGGATAACTAAGTCCTATTTACTACATCGTCTCAGTAGTGTGTATTATCTCATATCTGTACACTGTCCCAAATAATGGAACATTCTAGTGAGGTATGGAATTTAAAATGGTATTTTCTCTACAAATTATCCAAATGTACTTAATTTTAAAAAGTACATTTTAATCCTCATTGTGACGAAACAGGAGTAAAAGAGGGTTACCCAACCACACCATCAAACACAACAATGGCTAACATCCAATGAACCCACATTGTTTTAAGCTCTGTGAAATGCTTAGTTATTCTTCTATTATCCCCCCCTACTTTATAGCTGAGGAAACTGAAGCATTGAGAAGTTAAATGACTTGCCTAAGGTCATGGTATAAGTTAATGGCAGAGCCAGGATTTGAATCCAGGAAAAATAGCTGGAAAATACCAAATGGAAAATAGCATCTAATAGACAATTGTTTAATTCAGTATTCATTTTTTAAAAAATATCTGTTATGGGGAAATTACACTAAAGATGATTGAATTCCTGTTGCAACCATTCTTTAAGCAGGAATTCATGGATCCCTACTAGGGACACAGGTGAACTGCATAGATGTATGTAAACGTACGTGAAAGTGTGCATTTGTCTGTTGATGAGTTCAACAGCATTTACTAAATCTCCAAAGGGATCCAAGACAGCCCCCTGCCCCCAGTCCCCCATAATAAACTTCTACTAGGACCAAGTGACTCACTATATACCTTTCTCTAAACCCAGAAGCAGGATTAGCAATTGGTGCTTAGCGAGGTAAGGCTTAGTAATGTACCTATTTTAGAAATTTAGTAATTTCACTCATCTAGTAAACATGAAATATTAGCTGAGACGTCAGTGAGCAAGCAATTGTGCTATGACTACGCTAGCTACATTAGCTGAATCAGCATTTTGGCATAATTATACCAAGGAAACTGTGCTAGGTTTTCTATTGTACCACTCCAATATTTTAACCGATTTTCGTTGGCCTTGCAGTTAGCAAAACTTCCTAACACAGCAAGAGTTTGATCAGCAATGTTGTGCATTCTTTCTTTTCTACATCTACATGGTTATATTAAGGGAAGTCCAGAGAGTCTATATTAAGGGCATGATAATCAGGTGCCATTTGAAGTCAAAATTTTCACTAGGGATTAAAAAAAAAAACATTTTTGAGACGCTAAATGCCACTGGTGAAGGCAGTTGTACTTGTTGCAGGTTATCCTGCAGTAGACATAACCTAGCTAGGTTATCCAGAAGTAGACATTGAAATGGAGTTTGGCATTTGGATATTTCCTGAGGATCAACATCTGTGAACAAGAAAGAGGGAAAGGAAGCAGAATTGAGCAGGAGAGGCCAAATCGCCATGCAGACGTAGCACAGCCTCAGCTCAGCCAGTAAGAAGCTCTGCAGCATACATGGCCCAGCAGAGTCAACTGGCTTCAGGATGAAATGGCTGGAATTTATACTCTTGCCTCAATCAGTTCTTAGATGGGCCTTTGAAAGAAGCAACCCTGCAGGTGATGCAAACCCTTTAGTAGCTGACAGTTGGAGGCTGTGCTGACAACTGGGACACAAATCCTTCTTTCAACAGTAATCTGGGCAGTGCCTTTCCATGCCCACCACAATCCACACTTTGCACCACAGGAATCCAATGCTTTAGAGTAGCCTGGGAAGCAGCTCCTTCCGGGTTTCAGAAGGCCTCTCTTCTTTGGGTGTGCTTAGAATAGGAAAGTCAGTGGCATACGCTACAGCCTTGCCACTGCCAAGGTCTCAGGGCTGCAGCTGATACTGTCACTCTGCCCTCTGCATTCTAGACTTCCCTCAACTTTAGACAGCACTGCTGCTGCTCCCAGTGACTTACCTGGTGGCATGATGAAGTCTCTTATCCCTGAGAAGCCTCAGGCCTGGTGCCCCATGCACTTCTCAGGCCATGCCTGCTGCACAGTCTCTTCACCTCAAAGCTAAGCAAGGCCGTACAAAAGAGCACCCAACTGGGTCACCTGTATGCCAAATGTCTTCCTCTCTTCCTATTGTGTGACAGCAGTCCTCCCTCCTCCTGATGATAAGGATCAATGCCCCTTCTTGCCTGGAATTCCTTGGCACAAAGTGTCTGAAATGTTCAGGTGGCAGTAGCGGCCCCTAATTCTTTAGAACACTTGCTACGTCATTGGGTGGAAATAATCTATCTTCAAGAACCAGCACTTCTAAACTTCCATAACCTAGAGTTGTGGGAATGGGAAGCACAAGCTCCCTAAGTGGTCACTGCAAGCGATGGTAAGCAGAGCCTCATCTATTCGCGCCCCCGTTTCTGAGACCCATGTGTTCTTCCTATCATGGACACAGAACCATATTCAGGGCTTTGATGCAATTGTATTCTGTGCCCCGAGCTGGCCCAGCACCCTCAGCGGGCTATTCCAAGGCACTGTCAGGCGGCTGCTCTGGGTGTCAGCACATGAGAGAACCAGTGATTCCTGTGGGCCCGCTCCCACATGCCTTTGGTTCCTTTGTTATAACGGGTCCTTCTGTGGAAACCCTTGCAGATGGACAAACACTCGGGAACCATTGTCCTTATGATTCCTACTTCTTCCTACTTTTCAAGTGGCTGAAAACTGACCACACAGTACATCTAGTATACTCCAGTATACCATCCCAATTCACCTAAAAATGTCTAATCTCAAAAGTCTTAATTCTTCCGAAACGAAAAACTGAGAACTACCTTCCTAGTCTAATTTAATGAGCCAGTGAGAGGGGCAAGAAACAACAAAAAAGCCCTGTTCCCTATTCCTTCTGTCTTTTCGGTTAGATGTTACTTTAAAAATACATGTGTGTATATGTATGTGTGTGTGTGTATGTCAATACTTCGAACTGATCTGAGGAAAAATGCTGAATTTAGAAAAGCACTCTTGCCAAGAAATATTATTGAAGAAGGGTGTTTGTTTTCTAACAAGAAATGCAGGCTTCCCCTCCAGAATGATATGGAAGAAGACAGTTTTACTATCCCCTAAATTCTTCAGATTTCTTCTGATACATAGTCTCAGGTTTTCTAGTTCCTTGTATTGGACCCAGAGCTTCTTGTTTTTAAATGTATATTTGCAAATACCTATCAGACCGTAACTGGAAGCCAAGTAGACATCAGAGAGCTGTGAAGTGATGGCAATGGAAGGCCTGTGCATGAGACCTTCACACACAAATGTGAGGACACAGCCATTAATATTAATTTGAGTTTTCAATTGTAAGCTTATTTTGTTTCTCCCATGACACCCCATAAGTTTAATCATCTCTTTCCCAAAGATAAAAATTGCTGATATTTATGCTTTTTTAACAAAAGCATAAACATAAAGTGCTACTCTTTTCCTTCAGCAACACAATTCTTACTGATTTTAAAGTATAGGAAAGAAATTTGAATCTCTCATGCCAGGTAATGAATGAACACAGCAATTTAGTTGCTCATTTTTGAGACACTATTATAGTCAAAATGTTTTTTATCTGAGGTTTTTATGGTGGTGCGATTGTGATCATTGAAAATAGTAGAAATAGCTCTTTGGCTGGCTCCCTTTCCAGGTAAGGAAGTGATTGAATCAAAGGAATATATTACCTGGAAAAAAAATCCGGACGAGAAAAATAGATGGTAGTTGTAGCACTGGTCTGAACTCTACATTCTAATGATACTAATTAGACTCTGAAAATTATATTTTCACTAAAGACATGACAATTTCAATTTAAACTTTTTTTACTTGGCCCAGTTTCAAGAACTATATATCATATGGTGCTGCTGATTATAAAGCTCCATAGACAATGTTACATAAGAATGCTGATTAAATCTGCAAACTTTGAAAGTTTTAGCAAATAAGCTTCACATGCAACATACAGGTCAACTATACATCTTCTTATAAGTAATATTTATGCTTTAAGTAAAGTCACAGACAAGTATCATAAAAAATGGGCAATTCATTATTTATAGAGTCATTTAGTTGGAATGTTTCTAAAGGAAAGAAAATGAACATTTCTTCTGCATATCAATAAATAAGCCAAAGCAATTCTTCATACAGAAAATTAGCTATAAATTTACCTCTTAAATGTGCTAAAGTATAAGCAAGTATCTTTTTTAGACAGAATTAATATACTGGCTGTTGTTTCTCAACCAGTATTCAAAATACCAATACGTTAATATCCAAGCATGCAAATGAAAGCTATTTAGTTGATTATGCAAACTCCACCAGACTTCTCAAAAAAACATCTAACATTTCCACACTGGTTGAAAATATTTAACTATAATTTCAGTTTTCTTATAGAACAATTTTAACAACTATAGGGAATATCCCCAAGGAATTGTGAATATAAAGACCAAAGCTTCAGTTTTCTTTAGGATCATTATTCATCTGGAAAATGTTTTGGAGTCCAAATTAAATAAACTAGTACTAAAAAGAATAGTTTTGTTAGGAAAAGCAAGGCAATGACATCTACATTCTCATTTCAGGAATGTTTGTCTCCTAAAGTTTTAAGATAATCAGTTTCAATTTCAATTAGACAATCAATTCTATTTTATTAAAGGTAAAGGTTCTTATACTTATATTTAGAGTAATGATTTAAATAAGATTATTACTTGCTCTCTAAAATTTATTGAATATTATATGAACAAGGGTGAGAAAGTTGGATAAATAACTATACACATTAGTATTGAGGACAGCAAGAGTTGTAGATTTTTAAAATACTAATGAGAAATACAAATAATAGATACATACATGATAAAATGTAAGACCCAGAAATAGAAAGGCTAATTTGAACTTTTAATAACTGTGCTCATTGTTAAAACTCTTTCCGGGTCAAAGAAAATGTTTCGTAAACCTAGCTCTGTGGCATGCTAAGTCAGGCCGCCCAATCTCCTCACCTCAATTCCCGCATCTTGAGGATGGGAATAACAGCACTTCCCTCCATTGGTTATTGTGAGGATACATTAAGTAAAGAACTTGGTCTAGAGTTAGGGCTCCATAAATTGTAGGTATTATTATCAGAGACTAATGTGAATAATCTAAACAGAAAAGGCAATGTCATTTTAAGCCTTGAATGAATGGAATTTAAATGTACAAATGACAGGAAGTAAGCATAGGGAACTGGACTGGTCACTGTTATTTGTAACTGTGGAATATATGTCTGCAAATTTCTCAAAAAAGGCAAAAATATCACAACCTAAAAGCATGACAAGGATGCTTTTAGCAGACAAGCAGTCAAGAGTTGTGATCTTACAGTACATACATCTATTTCTGTACCAAGTAAAGATACAGCTAAAGACATTGAGGCCTATAGAAGTGAAATTATTTGCTCAGAGTACATCATGGTGCAGTCAAGATGAGAAGCTTATATAAAGAGTCTCAGCTGAACACTAAGGCCATCTATTCTTCCTTTGCTTTAACATCCGCCAACCCAGCCGGCCAACACAAAACTCTCCTTTGTTTTCAACCACAAGTAATTTACATTCCATGTCAGGGTTTCATCACCGATTACCTCGATAACTTTACATACTTTTCTCACAACGACTCTACTCTCATCATGGTTGAAAATGCTAGTGTTACTCAATATCCATGTTGTACTCCTTTGCTTTTTCCTGGGCACTCAGCTAGATCACATTTCTAGCTATTGCAGTTAGGTAAGCCATGAGACAATGGATTCTTTTCAATGGAATGTGATGTTCCAGCTTCCAGGTCTGGGCCATAAGGTTCTCCCACTCCCAATCCTTGTTTGGATATGGCATAATAAAAAATAAAATTTATTTGTTTAGACTTCCCCCAAGACCAAGATGACATAGTCTTCTAAAATAAGAACTTCTTTTATCTACTATCTAAAATAGACAAAAGTGTTGCTCAAAGACTAAAATAAACACTATTTCAAGCAAACCATCAGGGTATGAGGAGCAGCTCCAGAATTTCCACTTATGACGGCCTTGAGAAGGGGCAATCCCATGGAAGCAAGGCTGGAGGGCTTGACCACAAGTTGTGGACACACCTTTCCTTTTTTAAGATTGTTTATTTGGGGTGGCTGGGTTGGACATGTCTTTGCTATCAACTATGAGATGCACCTGGGGAGTAAGACTTTTGGTTAACTCGAAAAAGAAATGGCACTGGTAGTAATTAAAATATTCTGGCAAGAGAAATTCATCTGCTAACAGAAAATATTGGTTGTCTTGAAAATGTAGAGAAAGAGACATTTTTGTGTATTACTGATAGAGACCAAATGACCATAAATATATCAATATCTATTAACATTTTACCATAATAATTTCATACCATTTGGCCTGATAATTCCAATTTGTGGGTTCTACATGTAGAAACAAATATCCTAGTTCTCATGAACAGATGGGCAAAGAATTTGTCTTTCAGTATTGCTCCAGTGACAAAAAAGAAACTTAAAAAAACATAGCCTAGGCCAGGCATGGTGGCTCACGCCTGTAATCCCAGCACTTTGGTAGGCTGAGGTAGGTGGATCACCTGAGGTCAGGAGTTTGAGGCCCAGCCCGGACAACATGGTGAAACCCTATCTCTACTAAAAATACAAAAAATTAGCCGGCCGTTGTGGCAGGTAGCTGTAATCCCAGCTACTCAGGAGGCTGGAGCAGGAGCATCGTTTGAACCCAGGAGTCAGAGGTTGTAGTGAGCTGAGATCGTGCCATTGCACTCCAGCCTGGGCGACAAGAGTGAAACTCCATCTGAAAAAAAGAAAGCTGCAATATTGTGTGTATTGTATTATCCTATTCTGTGAAACCAAAACAGAAGTAAAATTCCTACAATTGTTCATCTTCATAGAAAATGGAGTAAAAATGGTATGGAAAGAGACTGACCTACCTGTTGTCATAGCTTAACTTAGAATAGTGGATGGTTAAGGGAGTGGAGGATAATACTGGCATTTTCTTTACATATTCCAGTGTTGTTTCACTTTCTAAAAAATTCATGCTTTCTAATTTTTTTAAAAGCTGCTAGATGGAGAAGCCCTTGCACAGGGTGGCTAAAGGCATGACTTCTGGCCCCAGGCCCTGTGGCTCAGTCCTGCTCTTCCGGGTACCTGTTCTAGAGCCACGGACAAGACAGTTACTTCAACTGTGAAGTGGAGGTAATAAAAGAACCCATCTCCTAAGGTTGTTGTGAGCTCTTCATCATTTACCACAGGCCCAAAGCTTGGCACATGGTAAAAGCTTTGCAAGTAGTCACTGAGAAAGTGGGAAACTCTTTAGGGCCCATGTGTATTTTTACCCTAAAACACTGTGATAATCAGAAAACTTTAGCTTTTTGCCCAAATCGGATGGTTGACCTGCTCTTTTCTACCAAGTGTTGAAAGAAAAATGGATATGTGAAGGGGAGAATAAACCAGCTCACTAGCTGATGGCAGTACCGGCAGGTTTAGTAGCTAGTGTCATCATTTCCCAGTCTTCCCTCCTTAGAAACATACCATGGCCATGATGGTTGATACAGCACTGAGCTGAGCAATGGAACACATCAAGTCTGTGTGGATGGAAGCCGGAGTGCTATGGGGACAGCTGCACTTTGGAGTCTTGCTTCTAGTCTCAGCACTGAATTGCAGGACTCTGAAATACTCGAGTATATCAAATGATAAATCTTAGCACTGCAAGTCTCTCTGCTTTATCTCTGCCTATCTGTCCCTGACTCTTTCACTCAGACACGCACACATTCATTCCTGCTTATTAGGTGTCTGCCTTGTTGATCACATTCTGCAGCTTTCTTTCCTCTCCCCTAATTGTCCACAGAGGAAGCTGGAAGTATGGGTGCCATTACCTCACACTTCAGATCCCTCTGAGCTGGACGAGAACCACTCCTACCTCATGTGGACAAGAGATGCCTTTGATAACTTTGACAATACAAAGTCACTGTTCCTGGAACAAAACTTATCCTGGAGCTCAGAGAGGGCCATGGTTCAGTTCCCTGCAATGCTGAAAATAACACCGATAATGAGTGAAACTGACCCGAGTGCCCAGCTTCCTCCACTGTCTGCATAGAAACACAGATAGGCACGGGATGGTACCTGCCTCATGGTAAGCGGAACAGTCAGTTCCTCAGGTGTCCTCTTCACCCAGAAATGGCAATGAAATTTCATCAGGTTGAAACTTGCCAGTGCCTATTTGGCTTTTCTCTTTTTTTTTGAGAGAAAGAGATGGTTTCATTTTGTCACCCAGCCTGGAGTGCAGTGGCGTGAACTTGGCTCACTGCAGCCTTGACCTCCTGGGCTCAAGTGATCCTCCCACCATGCCTGGATAATTTTTGTACTTTGTATAAAGAGGAGGTTTTGCCGAGTTGCCCAGGCTGGTCTCAAACTCCTGAGCTCAAGCGATCCACCCACCTTGGCTTCCCAAAGGCCTAGGATTACAGGCGTGAGCCACCACACCTGGCCATGTTTGGGTTTTCATAATTCAGACCAGCTGGTGTGCCTGCACAGGAACATCATTTCTCAATGTGCTTCCTCCAATCTCTTCTTCCTTCCAAGTCCTACTGTTCTCCTCTTCAGGAGGCCACAGCTAACTCTTCAGTGAAATTACAACATTCATGTTTGCTTTTTGCTCACAGGCTGGTGAGGGAGACAAACAGGATTTAGATACATTTCTTGGCCTTAAGAGCTTACAATCTACCTCTTACTAACCTCTTCTTTATATCATGCTGCAATTGTCCCAGAATATTAAATCATTAACATTCAATCCAGGCATATTTATTCTAACACATAGTAACCAAAGGTGCATCAGAAAACAAAAGAATTGCCAGCAAGCCCTCAGAATGTGAGCAAATGTGCCCAAATGTACACAGGTGGCTCAGTCTACATTTCTTTTGGACGCTTAGTGTGGCATAAACCCATTAGTCCCCAAGACCCAGATGTAAAGAAACAACAAACACAAAAGAAAATGTGTGCCCAACTGGCTCATAGCTTGCATCATAAAATATAATTCCTGAAAATTATATCTTCCGATGAGACATAGTGATATAAAATGATTTATATTTTACTTTAGTCTCTATGTGCTCATTTAGATGTTTTAGAATGTAGCATAGAGAAAAGATGCTCAGAAAAGCAAAGCTGTTTAACAATATTAAACCTGAACTGGTTTTCTCTCAGCTGGACTTGGAAGATGTCTTGTCATGGGCCCAGTGTTCTCCCATCCTGTCAGTCTGTCTGACTACAGGTACTTAGCACAAGGAACAAATGGATGTATCCTTAATGGCTTCAACTACGCTTTGTTTTTTGTTTATTTTTAATTTTTCTATATTCATAAGAATCATGCAATATTGTATTTCTCCAATATTTGTTCAGATCCTATTGATTTTTACTGTTTCACTCTTATTTGACCTTTGTTAATTGGAAACTGCAGTTAGTTTCTGTTAACTAAACAACTACTAATGCTATGCCTGGTGCAGAGTAGCGGCATGATTTTGGCAGGATGCAGTGTTGTGTGGCTGAATCTCTCAGCTGTGGAAAACCCTTTTGAACTCTGAGACAGGAATTGGTGTTTCTGCTCAAAAGATTGTAAGGGTCACCTGGATCTCTGATGAGGATAGTTTTTAGTTTACTAAGAACCAAGTGGCCTTGACTCTACAACAAAAACCGAGGAACAATCAAGGACACAATCTGAATGATTCAAATGGCACTTTAAGGAGTTCCAAGAATTAAAAAAAGGAAATAAAAATAAAGCCCCTGGCCCACCTCCCAGAGACACCCTGAAGACACATTAAATAATAACTGTGAATGTTTTACATCACATGGGAGGCAAAAAATTTTTTATCTGAAGTGTGAGTCCAATTTCTCTTATTTGTAATCATCATGCGGATTACATGATAATTATACTTTAGCTCTGTTTTGTCTTTGTGATGATTGTTCTTAATTTATCTATTTACAATGCATTTATTTTGCCCACACTTTCATACCATTTAAAATACTCAATGCAACATGTTCATATACTTATTTATTTAACAGATATTCAATGAGTGCTAATATGTGCCAGCCACTGCTGCAATGAAACCCAATTCCTTACCCTCAAGAAGTCTCCAGTCTAGTGGAAATGTGAGACAATAAATCAGTAAAATAAAAACATATCAGACAGTGGTAAGTGCCAAGCAGAACAAAAGAGAGGGGAGCAATGTTAGACCAAGTAGCCAGGAAAGGACTCATCAGGAATGCGACTTTTGAGGTGACATCTGAAGGAATGAGGGAGCAAGCATGAAGTTACAGAGTTGGGGGCTTCCAGGAAGATGGAACAGCAAGTGAAGGAGGAGTTTGTGTGGAAAGGCAGGGAGGGGCTGTGAGGAGGCCATGGCAGGGGTAGAGGAAGCAGAGCAGAGGAACAGGAGTAAAGTCAAAGAGGTCACCCAGGTTGTAGAACACTGATGTATGATGGGAAGCCATTGAGTGCTCAGCGCCATAATATGACCTGACTCAGAGTATCATGGGATTACTGTGGCTGTCATGTGGTAGATGGTATAGAAAGGGCTAGGGTGGCAGCAAAGAAACCTTGAAGAAATGACCACAGTGATCCAGGTAAAAAATGAAGGTGGTGCATGGCCCACAGTGTGAGCAACAAAGTTGATGGGAAATTACTAGATTCCAAGTGTATTTTGCAGGGAAAAAACTGACAAGATGGGCTGATGGATTGGATGTGAGATATAAGAGAAGGGGATGAGGCAAAGCAGACCCCAGAGATTTTTACAGGAGCAATTGCAAGGCTGGTAATGGAGTTAAAGAAGAAGTAGGCTTGGTGAAATTCAGGAGTTCAGTTTCAGACAGGATATATTTGAGATGCTGAACAGCCGTCCGAGTAGACAGGTTGAGTAAGCAATTGAATATAGAAGTTTGGAATGCAAGGAAAAGATCTGAGCCATAGATATGAACTTAGGAGTCATTAGAAACAGATGTTATTTAGAGCCGTGATAATAGGTGAGATTTCAAAGGAAGAAGTGGAAATAGGGGGAAGCCCTGGAGTGCCCTGTCCTGAATGGAGGAAGTGGAACCAGCAGAGAAGACTAAGAAAGAGAGACTAGGAAAACCAGGCCTGTGTCCCCTCCTGGAGGCTGAATGAAGAGCAAATTTCAAATAAGAGCAATCCACTGTGTCAACTCACCAACAGGCCCGGATGCCCACATTTAGCAGCTCAGAAATCATGACGATATTGAGGAGGAATTTCAGTAGCAACATAGAGGCAAAATAGGTTCAAGAGAGAATGAGAGGTGACAAATTGGAGCCTTTAACTGGAGACAATTGTTTTAAGGAATTCTTCAAAAAATAAAAGGGTGGTTGCTAGAGGAGGAGGTAGAGTAAAGACAATTTTTTTTTTCTTATGAGATGAGAAATAACAACAAGTTTGTCAACTGCATTAGTGTCCTGTGACTTCCATAGCAAATTACCACAAACTGGGTGGCTTATGAGAGAAATTTATTCTCTCACTGTGAAGAAGGAATTAATGAAATCAACTATAACCTAATAGTAGTAGTAACAGAAATTTTAAAATCCTCTTAAAGGTGCTGCAAAACGTGACCCCCCCCACCACCACCTTACACTCAAGTTAAAAGGGAATATTAACAGCCTGTCTTCTCTCTGCGGACAGCGGACCTTATCTATACTCCCCAACTCCACATTCCTCAAAGTTTATTACAGACCCAGCGAGTTCCTGCACGGCTGCAGGGTCACAAGACAGGTAAGTTTAGGTTGCAAGACATGTAAGATGTAAGAAATGTTGTAATGCTGCCTTTGTTTCTTGCTTCTGTAACTCGCTTCCCGCTTCACATGATTCCTGCCTTAAGATGTTTAAAAGTAGGAAAAGCCCTTTGTTCGGGGCTCAGACTTTCTGGACGTACGTCCGGCTGAGCTGGTGATCACCTTAATTTAATAAACTCCCCTGAACCTTTTTCAGTCTCTGCAGTCTTTGACTGTCCCACAGCATTTCGTCTGGAGACTGAAAGTCTAAAATCAGTTTCAGCAGGGCCCTGTTCCCCCAGAGACAATAGTTGAAAATCTGTTCCTTGCCTCTTTCAACTTCTGGTGGTTGCCAATATTTATTGGCTTGTGGCCACATCACTCCAATCTCCGCCTCTGTGGTTACATTTCCTCCTTCCCTTTTGTGTATCTCAAATGTCCCTTTGTCTCTGTCTTATAAAGATGCATGTGATTACATTTAGGGCACATCTGGATAATCCAGGATTATCTCCACATCGCAAGATCCTTAACTTAATAATATCTACACAAACTATTTTTCCAAATAAGGTAACACTCACAGGTCTGGGGGATTAGGGCATGGACATATCTTTGGGAGCCATTATCAGTCCACCACATTAGCAGATGACAAGGATCCAACAGAGAGAATAAAATGGTAATGCAGGAGGGGGGAGAATTACTGAAGCAATGCCCTTGAGAAGGGCAGAAGGGACTGGATCTAGTCAACAAAGTAGAGAGGTGAGCCATACCTTGGAGCATGGACAATTCATTTATAGTATTATTGGTAACATAATTTTATTCTTTAGTTTCAGAAGAATTTATCTAAAGTAAGTGTATACTCGGGTCTTTATTTGTATTAGTTCCCTATAGCTGCTTAACAAACTATTACAAATTTGGCAGTTTAAGGCCACAAAAAAAAATAAATTAAATATAAATAAATAAATACAAGAGGCATATATATGTTGTAACTCCCTTTACTATTGCCATGAAGTATAATCTAATCACAGGGGGATATTCATAACTTTTGCCATATTCTGTTGCTCAGGAGCAAATCACAGGCCTGTCCATGTTCACGAGAGGAATTCCACAAGTTGTGAGCACCAGGAGGTGGAGTTCACTGGGGTTCTGTCCACCACATTAATGATAAAGGTCAAAAGTGGGCAAAATATATCAGATTCATAGATTTAGTTAATTCTTGCATTTTTTATTATTAAAAAAGAAAACAGACAAGGATACTTGTGTACGGCACTTGGGGGTAAAGTAGGACTCTGCTTTTACACAATTTGAGTGTAACCTTAGAACAGAAAATGAATGAAGCAAGAAATCAGGAAGAGGTAGTTTAGAATTTTTAAAAATCAACAAGTTTCTCCCTCAAAAAGGTATATTTGGTTCACTTTTCTTATTTTAATCACATGCACAAGGATTGGTGTGCTCTAAATATTCTAATTGCATTGACATGAGAAAATAGCACTGGATTTTGTTGACAGGGTGTTAGGCACTTATTTTATTCACTGGCACCATGGTCAAATTACTCTGTCAAAGCCTTCATTTCTCTATCTGCAAATAGAGACAATAAAGTTTTCTATCCCAAGGCATTGTTGTGTGAATGAAATCAGACAGTCCATTTGCAATCATCATCACAGCACCTGACAGGTAGTAAGAGCTCCATAAACATTATTACATTTATTATTATTATCCTAACTCAGTCTATGGCCAGAATTTGACGGACCTATAAAAATAAGAAAACATATGCAATAGGTTATGTGCCCAGTTGATTGTTTTAACCGAACTTGTTGTTTGTTTATATTATCTTCCAAATAGCTCCCACATAAAAAGATCAAAGGGCACAACCACATAGTGGTTATCATGGAAAGTTCTGAATTTTGCTTGTTTTTGAATTCTGTTTTCTCCACTTCAAGCTGTGCAGCCTTGGAAATGTTAACCTCCATGTGGCTCAGTTAACTTCCATGTAGCTCCCTGGATACAAATTGAGGATAATTGTGGTATTCCACTCGGGTATGGTTAAGATTACACGGGATAATTCACGTCAAGCAATTAACCCAGTGCCTGGCCGAGGGCAAGTATTCAGTATACAGTAGCCAGAATGACAAAATAGTCCAACAAATAATAACCAAGCCCTTAGAAACATCAATAAGACAAGTATTACCTACTTAATACATGTGGGTATTTTTCTGTGTGTTTCATTCCTTGCTTCTGATTGTGACGCAAGTCAGTATTGATATTCCAATTTGGAGATTAAGGACCAGTAATATAGTTTTTGGGATTTCAAGATCCATGAATTTAAAAAAAAAAAAAGTTTAAAGCCAGAAAAAAAAAAGTATTTTATTTTGTTAAGCAAGAAAAAAAAATCAGTTTTATAGAATCAAAAAAGCAGAAAGAACATAGTCACAATATAGAGATCAGCATTTCAAATTCAATGAATTTGGCTTTATGAAAACTAGTTTTTTTTTTAAGGATGTGTGAAAACTGTATCTTGGACCAGTGCTGCTTGCAAAGCAGTGATTAGGAAATATGGGGCTATGATAAATGTAATTGCAAGAGCCAAAATATGGATTGACAAGCAAACCTGTAGGGAGAATTTCACTTCTGCAGCTGCAAGCATGAGAGACAACCTGCCTCAGCTCTGCTCATGGAAACACTGGGAAGATGCCTGTGGTTGTGATTCGGAGCCTAAGTCACCAGAAGAAAGGTCCTGTGTAAATCGTGAGCCCAGTTACTCATAATTGTCATCACCATATTCATCTGTTACATTCTTTTGTCATAGAGAGACACAGTCATCTTTGAAATTTTCTGGATGAATAACAACATATTGTTACTCATTTTTTCTTATCCCTCTCCTTTTTCATCACCTTTTTAAACTATTCAACCTTATCATAACAAATTCCTCAGGCCTGACTATACTCTAAGATCTCCAAGACAGGGATTAGTATTTGAAAATCTGAAGTTGAGGTGCACTCCAGGAACTTTCATATTTTAATGTACTTTTGGCAGCTTTGGAAAGTTAATGGGAACTGAATTATGTTTAATGCTATCTAAAAGGAAAGTCCCTTTACTCACAAATATGTGCTTTATAACGAATTTCTAATCATAAGCACTTCAGCATCAAGTTTCTTCGCAATATGTATATAAGATTAATTTTTTGACAGCCCTTTGTAATTCACACTTTTACCAGAAGCAAAGGAGGCTCTGCGATAAGCCGTTTTCTTTCACTTCATTTTGTGTATAATGAGCCAGATTCTCTAACATGGTATCAGAGAGCCAGTCCAGGCTGAACAAAGAGAAAGAAAATGGAAAGACTGGATATTGTTTGTCTGAGAGGTGAAATGGGTGGAAGCATTAAGTGATGTTCTATCACTCTATCAAATGAGGGGGAGCCACGGCACATTTAGGCTTTCTCCTGAGCTAGGGCATTTCTTTGGACTCTTATTTCTTCATGGGAAGTTTGAACTTTTGTGAAAAGGTGGAAACTTCATCTCACAAAGGAAATCTCATTATGAGAGTGAGGATTAAAGAGGCCTTTGCTCTCAAGGAGGAATACACTGTCTTTAACTAGTTCACTGTTCAAAAATTTCCACCCAAATTTAAGATAAAAATGTACATCAGCAACACAAAGGTAGAGCTGCTGTGAAGGGGAAGTAACAGAG
Source organism: Pongo abelii (assembly GCF_028885655.2). Lineage (NCBI taxonomy): Eukaryota > Metazoa > Chordata > Mammalia > Primates > Hominidae > Pongo > Pongo abelii. The sequence goes on from NC_071992.2 coordinate 73,221,415, forward strand.
GACCATTTAGAATTGCATTATCTGGCCAGGTGTGGTGGCTCACGCCTGTAATCCCAACACTTTGGGAGGCCCAGGCAGGCAGATCACCTGAGGTCAGGAGTTCGAGACCAACCTGGCCAACATGGGGAAACCCCGTCTCTACTAAAAATACAAAACTTAGCCTGGTGTGGTGGCGGGTGCCTGTAATCCCAGCTACTCAAGAGTCTGAGGCAGGAGAATCGCTTGTACCCAGGAGGCGGAGGTTACAGTGAGCTGAGATTGTGCCATTGCTCTCCAGCCTGGGTGACAGAGCAAGACTCCGCACCCCACCCCCCACCAAAAAAAATAATTGCATTTTCTGAACTCAGGCACGTCTACGACTGGGCCATCTACAGCAACAAATGGCAGTTCTTCAGAGGAAATCATGGAGACTGAAAGAATCAATGGTGATGAGAAAAGGGCTTTTTCCTCTCCTCAGTCTCCTGTAGCAATCTATGAATACCAGAAACAAATCTAGTAAGTGTCAGTTTTCTGAATTTAAACCCCAGTGAACCAGAAACCAAAGACACAAACTGTAGTGGAAATGAGGGAAAGAAAAAAGGGGACATGTTCAAGAGCTCTTTAAACTTCACCTTGTAGGTTTCTGTAAAGAAGATTAAGAAAATATGGCTGTGACTTAGTCATATTTCAGTGACTCAAAATGTCACTGAAAATAGTTGTTTATAATTACTTAGTAGTATTTTCTTTTCTTTTTAGCTTCAATTGCATAGGTACAGCCTTCGACCAAAGATTAGGTTTAATAAAAGAGATAGAAAAGCCACTTCCAGTTTTAGCTCTGACATGAAATGAGGTTCGAAGTCACCACTCTCATCCTTAACATCAGTAAAAATGGAACAAATGGAAAAGGAATGACCTTTCTTGGACTCATCGGAGAACTGAGGTTGCAAAGCAAAACCCCACTCTGAAATCTGAAAAGACAGGAGAATCTAGAGAGTCACACCTGAGATCTGCTTACCTACAGCAGAAGCCACAAGAGCCAGAAACTAGAAAGAACATTTAAATGAAAACTTTGATAAATTGCTGGAGGCTGGTTGAGTATGGTCTAATGTGAGAGTGAGAAATTCCTGGGGGCAGCAGTCTTGGGCGGGGTTGGGCCGGGGAGGACTACACTTGGAGTCTTTAACTCCAGGAACCTCACTAAGTTTTCACGGTTAAAACCCAAGAAAGCCCTTTGATGTGTCTAGCAGGGTGAAGGAAAGAGTAACAATGATGAAATAAGTCAAGAGGCTTCTCTCTAACAAAGTCTACTCTCTAACAAAAAAAGACTTTCCCAGAGCTGAATACTCAACAAACATAAGAAAAGTTATTAGATTTCATTAATGATCAAGAAATATAATGTAAAAATGAGACACAATTTTTATCAAAATATATTGACAAAAATCTTAAAGCCTGACGAAATCAAGTGTTTATTGGGATGTTTGGTGAAGTTGGAACTCTCATCCTCTGAACAAATTTGTTAGTATTCAACTAAATATGTTCATGCCCTATAATTTTACTTCTGGGTATAAACTCTAGAGAAAAGTCTTACACATGTATATAGGAAGACATATATAAGCATGTTGTGACTTTATTATTATTATTTTTATTTTATTTAGTTATTTTTGAGACAGAGCCTCACCCAGGCTGGAGTGCAGTGGCGCCATCTCGGCTCACTGCAACCTCTGACTCTGGTGTTCAAGTGATTCTTGTGCCTCAGCCTCCCAAGTAGCTGGGATTACAGGCACGTGCCACCACGCCCAGCTAATTTTTGTATTTTTAGCAGAGACAGGGTTTCACCATGTTGGCCAGGCTGGTCTCAAACACCTGACCTCAAAGGATCCACCTGCCTCAGCCTCCCAAAGTGCTGGGATTACAGGCATGAGCCACTGTGCCCAGCCAAAATTATTTTTAATAATAAAAACTCAGAAATAAATGAAGCTGTTTAAAATGAAAAAAATATATAAAGACTCTGATAGGTTGAAAGTAAAGGGATAGAAATAGATACGACACTCTAATACTAATTTAAAAAAAAAAAAGCTGGAGTAGCTATATTAATTTCAGATAAAGCAGACTTCAGAACACCAACAATTATCACAAATAAAAATAAGCATTATGTAATTATAAAGAGCTTACTTAATGGCCGGGCACGGTGGCTCACACCTGTAATCCCAGCACTTTGGGAGGCCGAGGCGGGCGGATCACAAGGTCAGGAGAACGAGACCATTCTGGCTAACACAGTGAAACCCCGTCTCTACTAAAAATACAAAAAAAAAAAATATTAGCCGGGAGTGGTGGCAGGTGCCTGTAGTCCCAGCTGTTCAGGAGGCTGAGGCAGGAGAATGGCGTGAACCCAGGAGGTGGAGCTTGCAGTGAGCCGAGATCGCGCCACTGCACTCCAGCCTGGGCGACAGAGCCAGACTCCGCCTCAAAAAAAAAAAAAAAATTGTTCAGTGCATGCCCTTCAACAGATTGAATGGTGCCCACCCACATTGGGCAGGACAATTGCTTTACTCAGTCCATCAGCTCAAATGCTAGTGTCTTCTGGAAGTACCTTCACAGAATAACTTCATCGTGGAGAACACTGAAGAACACTGCTTGAACCAGGTGATGAAGGTAAAAACCAGCAGTGATGAGTTGTCTTGATACTATGTATCTGTAGTATGATATGAAGAAAACGGTATTTCAACGCTGTAGTCTTCCTCTCCAAAACATATAACCCGAGTCTAATAAAAATAAAAATATCAGAAATATCCTAATTGAAAGACATCCTACAAAAATACCTGATTGGGACTCCTCAAAGCTGTCAAAGTCATCAAAAGCAAGGAAAGTCTGAGAAACTGTCACAGCCAAGAAAAAACTAAGGGGAGATGACACCTAAGTGTAACGTATGTCCTGGATGGAATCTGGGGATATAAAAGAGACATTAGGTAAAAACTGAGGAAATCCGAATGAAGTATGGACTTTAGTTAATAACATGTCCATACTGGTTGTTTTACTGTGACAAATGTACCATACTAAAATAGGATGTGAATAATAGGGTAAACTAAACACTATATATATAGAGGAGCTCTCTGTACTATCTCCACAATTTTTTGTAATCTAAAACTGTTCTAAAAATAAATTTTATTTAAAAATAATAAGATAAAATAATTTGATTTTCCTTTCTTCTTTCAAGCTTTGGAAGCAGTCTCAAAGGAGATATTAAGACTCACTGGAGAGCTAAGTTTGAGAGGTAAGTTTGTGGGCTATTTTTGTAAGAACAGAGCCCCAGAGAAGCTACTCTCCAACCAACAAATCCCTCTCTGAAGGAGTTCATCAATGAATACTACTTATAAGAACTTACTGTCCCAGAAGACTGGTAAGGAAATATCCACTATAGCAAATGAGTATGGTGTTTGAGTAAAGATAAAATGGATGGAATTTAGGATTATGTAGTCAAAGGGAATTGAAGTTAAAGCCACTTCCCAACTGTGGATTTATATAGCTCTTATAGAAGCAGCAACATGCCTAAAGTGATAGACACATGTTAATATTCAAAGAATGCAATCACTAGAGCCATATCTTCAAGTCATTATGGGTCCAAACAACAGCTTTTGTCTTCTGTGAGAACCAGAAATATTATCTAGAAACATCCGATTTTTAATTCAGAAGCTGTAGCTGCCAGGAAAAACTAGGGGACACCCATGTGGGAACTATGTAACTGTGTATCTTTTAAGTAATATCTTTTAAGCAATTTTTATTCTCTTTAAACAGTCCTGAAATCTTATTGCTAGTGTTTCTCCACTTAAATATTTTGACATTATTTTTTCATTATTTACATTTATGTACATTTATGTACAAATCTAAATTTAGTCTTTTACATTTATTACCTGTTGTCTTTTGAAAGATAAATTAGATCAATATATTCTTCCCTGCATTTCATCTTTCATAACACCATTCAAGAATGTCATTGAGCTAAAAAAACCTAACATAAAAGTAAAAATTATTATTGAATTGAACAAACATAGATAATATAACATGTGTTTATCTACTTGTAATTCTCCACTTCAAGGGATTTTCACATTTTTTTTTATGTTTGCTCTTTATTATTTCATCACTTTGTGTCATTTTGTTGCCTGCCTGCCTCCCTTACCAAGATAATTTCAAATTTAATCATTCTCACAATAATATATCTCAAAATTATTTAAATGCAAAAAGTAAAAGCAGCTGCACTGATGTGCAAGTGTTAAATCCCTCAGGTTCTGAGACTTGAAATGAGCATATATGATCTTAAAACAAAAATGTGCCTCAAGAACCAGCCCTTGATAAGTTGGGAAGTGTTAGCACAGTGAGCGTCATCCTGTCACTCTGTCCCACTTCTGCTCTTTTCATATTACCATCTGCTAACCTGAGATAGGCAAGCTATAGCTAAGTAGTGAAGAGTCAACTTTACCTTCTTTAAGAAAAAGTCCTCTAATGGCCTCAAAACATGACATGCAACACAGCCCCCTGGTGCTCCAAGTCCCTCCCTCAGCACTTCTTCCATTTCCTGAAGTTCCAAGCAGTAGTAAGTTATTTGCTCCCTGTAGGGTTTCATTTCCTCAGTTGTGTAAAGAAATCTGTGATTCTATGTGACAGTGAATAGAATTTAATCCTCTGTATTGAGCTGGATACTTAAAAACTATAAGACTGTTCAATTTTTTCATTTATTATAATTGAAAGACAATTCTGAGGGAAAACATTCTGGATAAAGAGAGAGATTGTTAAAGAATACCTTCTTGTTAGGAGGGCTTCTTGTTAGGAGAGCTGTCCTTTTGCTTTCACGGCATTGCAAGAGAATCCCAGGGACCTTACTTAGCCATGCCAACTTGCTATTAAAAATTGAATCCCATTCTATTCAATTGGCACAAAAATCAAGCAGTCATTTGTTTTCTTAAATTGTTTCAGATTCATAAGAATAAGTTATCCAGATTTTCCTTCATTGAAGCTAATATTTCAAGGTTTTCTTTTTTTTTCTACCCAGTGTTTTCCATGGATCCACTCTGCAATGGTATCAGTAGGAATTAAGCACACAGCAACAGAGACATACTGAACATATTGATTACCGAGTAAAATGGTTTCCCTGGCAACCGTAACCCAATAAAATCCCTCAGAGCTTCCTTCCTTCCACACATGATTTTTTTTTCTAATGATTTCAGGCATCACAGATGGCGGAAACAGATACAAAAGTACCTGTTCCAAATATGTTGCTGCTAAAATAAAGCTGATTCAGCAAGAGATGTTCTGCTCTGTTCTGTGGCTAGCTAACTTGTGTATTTTTTTGAATAATTTTGAAATGAGTCCGTTCCCATGTGCATTGTAGTATGTGAATGTATTAGTTTTCTATTGCTGCTATAATAAATCACTACAAACTTCACGGCTTAAAATAACATAAATGTATTATCTCACAGTTCTTCAGATCATAAGTCTGGCACAGGTCTCACTGGAATAAAATCAAGGTGTCAATAGAGCTATGTTCCACTGTGGTGACTTTAAGGGAGAATCCTTTGCCTTTTTCAGCTTCTAGGAGCTATTGGCATTCCTCGGTTCAGAGCCCCTTCTATTTTGAAGTTAGAAACATCACATCTCTCTCACCCTTCTTCTGTTGTCACATGCCAGCTGGGAAAGTTTCTTAAAAACTTGATCCTTCTGATTGCATTGGACCCATCTGAATAATCCAGAATAATCTCTACATCTCAAGGTCTGCACCATTAATCACAACTGTAAAGTCCGTTTGGCATGTAAGGTAACATATCCACATGTTCCAGGGATTAGGCCATGGATGTCTTTGCGAGGCCATTATTCTGCATACCACAATGAATGCATTGTCTAGCATATTTCCAAGAAAGGAAGATGTCTTTCAAAGTATTCATACACAATAGAGCATGCACTTTGAACTGATTCTTTTAAGTATTGGTGATTGTTTCACACTCATCTAAAGCAGAGACTGATAAACCTTATTTGTAGAGGGCTAGACCCTATGTATATTTGGCATTGCGAACTATACAATTTCTGTTACAAATATTCAACTCTGCCATTGCAGTATGAAAGCAGCCATTGACAGTACATAAATGAATGAGCTTGGCTGTGTTCCATAAAAATTTATACACAGAAACAGGCAGTAGGTCAGAGTCAGCCTGTTAGCTATAATTTGCCAATTTGTAAACTAGAGCTATGAAAGTGGGTTTCTTATAGAATATAAGCTTTCTTCAATATTATCAAATCTGTCTTGAGTACCAATGATAGGGCATAAGACCACAAAGAGCTAGAGGACAAAAGACCTACCCTTGAGGGGCTAAATATAATTGGAGAGGTGAAACATTTTTATTAAAACATAATAATGTAATATTTGATTTGTATGTTTAGTTGAATACATTATTTAACTCTCAAATGTATCATCTTTAAAAATTATTTTATGAGAGTTCCGCTTCTCATAATGAAAGACTATTTGGTATTGAACTACTTCCTACAGATGACAAATATACACTAAAAATAAAAATATTTTTTTAAATATTTGTAAAATAAACAGCTATCTGTAGGTAGTATAGAATGATCAGCAGCACACAGAAAGTAGAGAGGAGTCCAGCTTTGAAAGACAAGAACTATTCTGATAGAAATTAGTGCTTATATGACTTTTTGCCTAAGGGCACGTCCCCTCTGTGTGGCATAAAGCTGAAGAACTAAAGAACCCATGTGGTCTTATTGGCTTAAATAGTCAGCATATGGAGTTGGGAGATGTTACAGCGCATAGAGAATAAATGAGAAATCCCAGAAATTAGTGATTCACAGGAGGAAAACTCTCAAAACTGCATATAACCTCTGTCCCCTTTTGGTTGAAGCCTGAATTTTGCATGCATGGAAGATGTACCCAGTTTCCCAGTGAAAAGCAACAGCTGAAAGATTAAAAGAACTGAGTATTTTCAGCTGCTGTTTATTCCAGGAGAGATAGAGATTGAAGTTTAATGCTAATAAAGTTGGCATCCTGCTAAAACAAAAATCTACAGTTATAAGGAAAAAAGATTCCAGAGTCTCAGTCTTTAGCAGTAAATGCATCATTAAGAATAACTAGTACACAATAAAAAACAATAGACACAAAAATAAACAGAAAAATAGGAGCAATAGTTAAGAGAAAGGTAGTATATATGTAGTAACAGATTTCTAGATGACACAGATGTTCGAATTAGAAGGCAAGAATGTTAAAGTAAGTAAAATAACTATATTGGTGACTTAAAGGAGAACACGGTCATTATAAATGAACAGAAGGAGAAATCTGCAAACTAATGGAAACCATGAAAAGAGAACCAAGTGGATTATAGAAGATAAAAAGTAAAGTTTATGCAATTAAAAATATTACTGGATGGGCTTATCAGCTTATTAGAGATGGTACAAGAAAATGCCAGTGAATTGAAGAAAAAGATGAAAGGAAGAAAAAAATTATTGAAAAAGATGTGAAGAGAGCTTTATGGAACAATAACAACTTGATTAACATATGTGCAACTGGAGTCCCAGAAGGATAAAAGGATGAAAATGGAATAAAACAAAATTTGGAGAAGTAATGACTATTAGGTTTTCAAATGGAGTGAAACAACACTATTTTAGATCCCAAGAAGCTCTGCAAACCCCAAGCATAAAAAAGAGAAAGGAAGGAAGGATGGAAGGAGGAAAGGAAGGAAGGAAAGGAAGGAAGGGAGGGAGGAAAGAAGGAAAGAAGAGAGGGAGGGAAGAGGGAAGGGAAGGGAAGGGAAGGCAGTCAAAACATCATGGTTAAACTGTTGAAGACTGAAGAGTAAATTTTTTAAAAATCTAGAAAGCAGCCAGAGAAAGAGGACATATATATAAGGGAGCAATGATATGAATGATGGCTGACTTCCCAACAGAAACAGTGATGGCTGGAATACTATTTCTGGTAAAAATATAAAAGATAACATCAGAATAAAATAATTTTCAAATAAAGGAAAAGTAAGAAAAATTTTAACCCACAAACCTGCACTTAAGAAATACTAATAAAAACCCTTCACTTGGAAGGAAAATGACACCAGATAAAAACTAGGATCTAAAAGAAGAAATAAGAAGTCTTTGAAGTGCTAATTATATGGGTACATAGATAAGATTCTTTCTTGCCCTTTTTGTGTATGTATGTTTGTATGTATGTTGTGTAATATGTGTTATATCTCTATTTGTTCCTTTTCCTAGTTTATTTAAAAGCCATGTGAGTGTTTAAAGCAAAAATAAAAGAATAAATACACATTGTAAAATTTATAATACACTACATGTAAAACATAGGACAAGAATAGCACAAAGAGTAGGTCAATAAATTGCATTAAACCATTTCATGGTTCTTACATCTTACATGAAGGGTTGTAATATAAACACTAAGGAAATTGTGATAAGGTAAGGGTCTATATCATAATCCCTAGGGCAAATGCACAGCACCCACCCCCCGCCCCACACACACACACTACAAAGAGACACAGCTACAAAGCCAATACAAGAATTGAAATAAAATACTAAAAATTATTCAATAAGGCAAGAGAAGGCAGAAAAGGAAGAATATATAATCAGAAAGATGATGAGATAAAGAGAAAACGCATGGCAAAATTAAAGACTTAGATCTAAACGTGTAAATAATTGTATTAAATATAAATGAATTAAGCACTCCTAACAATATGTTAAAATAATCAAGACTGAATATTTTAAAAGTCTATTTATGGGAGATACACCTTAAATATAAAGGCACAAACAGTATGGAAGTAAAAAAAAAAAGGAAAGTGACATATTTTGCACAGTAACAGTAAACACAAGAAACCTGAGTAGATATATCAATACCAGAAGACAAAAATAGATAAATACAAAAAAACAAGGACTATTGCCAGCAATTAAGAAGGACAGCTTATAATGATAAAAGCTTAATTAATCAGAGAGACACATTGATCATAACGTTTGTGCAATAAATAGCTTATATAAAAAGCAAACATTGACAGAATTAAATGGAGAAATAAACAAACCCATACTCACAGTAGTAGATTTTTATACATTTCTAAACAACTGATGGTCAGAATAATAAGTAAAGATTTAGGAAACCTGAAGAACACTACTAAACAATTTAACCTGCCTGATGTTTATAGAGCATCAACACCCAACAAGTAAAAAATACATATTATTTTCAAGTACACATGAAATATTTCTCAAGGTAGACTATAACTTGGGCCAGAAAATGAGAAGATGAAATTTATGAAATTTAAAAGGAAGAATGAAATTTTACCAAGTATTTTTCCTGACCACAATAAAATTAATGTAGAAGTCAATAATAATAAAATATCTTAAAATCCACAAATATGGGAGCAGCCAAGATGGCCAGATGGAAACAGCTGCACTCTGTGGCTCCAACCGAGAAGGATGAAAATGGTGGGTGAATTCTGCATCTTCAGTTGAGGTACCAAGATTCTCTCATTGGGTCTGACTAGGCAGTTGGTGCGACCCACAGAGAGTGAGGAAACGCCGGGCCGATCTAGGGCCTACCTGGGAGCTGCAAGGGACAAGGGGAGCTCCCTTACCCAGCCAAGGGAGGCGGTGAGGGATTGTGCTACTGCTCCCTGAAAATCACCCTTTTCCCATGGATCCTTGCAACCCATGGATCAGGAGGCCCACTCATGAGCTCACACCACCAGGGCCTTGGGTCTCAAGCACAGAGCTGTGAAGGCTCACGGCGGCTGCTTCAGTGGGCAGCCGCCCAAGCAGGCACTGAGTCACAGGAGTTTTTGCATACTCCCGCTCTGTGAACTCTAGTGAGGCAGGAGATCCTCCCACTCCCACGGGAAGGGGGTTGAAGCCAGGGAGCCAAGCGGCCTTACTCAGCAGGTCCCACTCAAACAGAACCCCACAAGCTAAAACCCACTGACTTGGAATAAGACCGAGTTCCTTTGGGGGAGGGGTGGCCGCCATCACTGTGGCTCCAGTCAGCCGTTTTGTCCTGCCGCTGGTGCCAACAAGACTGGGTGGTTTGGACCCAGAGCAATTTCCCACAGTGCAGCACGTGGCTGGGACAGTTCGTGGCCGGGCTGCTTCTTTAAGCAGGAACTCAATCCACCCCTCCTCACTGGGCGGGGCCTCCCTGTGGGAATTTCAGCATGATCAGCCGGGGGCTTATGGACAGAACTCTGAAATCCCTGAGAGGAGACCCTAGGAGGAGGGGCTGCTGTGGTGTCATGGATCAGTGGTCTTAGTCTTTTCTGTCTGTTTGCTCTGGAGAGTCAGGGTAGCCCTGGCAAGGAAAGCTCCCCCCAGTGCCGCACACTTACTCTGCCAAGGGGCAGTCAGACTGCTTATTTAAGCAGGTCCCTGAACCCACTCCTTCTGACTGGGTGAGACCTCCCGACAGGAATATCCAGACACTTCATACAGGAGCATTCCAGCAGCATCAGGTCAGTTCCCCTCTTGGACAGGGCTCCCTGCTCCAGAGAAGGAGCAGGCTGCCATCTTTGCTGTTCTGCAGCCTCTACTGATGATACCTCCAGGGAAGGGAGGGACCCAGGAGAATAGGGTCTGGAGTGGATCCCCAGCAAAACTGCAGCAGCTCTATGGAAGACGGGCCTGACTGCTAAAAGAAAAACAAACAGAAAACAACAACAACAACATCGCCAAAAAAAGAGACCACAAAAACCCCATCCAAAGGTCAGCAGCCAGAAAGATCAAAGGTAGATGAACCTAGGATGATGAGAAAGAATCAATCAAAAATGCTGAAAACTAAAAAATCCAGAGTGCCTATTCTCCAAATGATCACAACATGTCTCCAACAAGGGCACAGACCTGGGCTGAGGCTGAGATGAATGAATTGACAGAAGTAGGCTTCAGAAGATGGGTAATAATGAACTTTGCTGAGCTAAAGGAGTATGCTCTAACTCATTGCAAGGAAGCTAAGAACCACGATAAAACATTACAAAAGCTGTTAACCAGAATAATCAGTTTAGAGAGGAACATAAATGACCTGATGGAGCTGAAAAACACAACATGAGAACTTCACAACGCACGCAAGTAGTTCAATAGCTGAATAAACCAAGCAGAAGAAAGAATATCAGAGCTTGAAGACTATCTTGCTGAAATAAGGCAGACAGACAAGATTAGAAAAAAAAGAATAAAAAGGAATGAACAAAACCTCCAAGAACTATGGAATTATGTTAAAAGACAAAACCTATGACTGACAAGGTTACCTGAAAGAGATGGGGAGAATGGAATCAAGTTGGAAAACACACTTTAGGTTATCATCCAGGAGAACTTCCCCAACATAGCAAGACAGGCAAACATTCAAATTCAGGAAATCCAGAGAACCCTAGTGAGATACTCCACGAGAAGATCACCCCCAAGGCACATAATCATCATATTATCTAAGCACGAAATGAAGAAAAAAATGTTAAGGGCAGACAGAGAGAAAGCCGGGTTACCTACAAAGGGAAGACTAACAGTGGACCTCCTAGTGGAAATCCTACAAGCCAGAAGAGATTGTGGGCCAGTATTCAACATTCTTAAAGAAAAAAATTTCCAACCTAGAATTTCATATTCTGCTAAACTAAGCTTCATAAGATAACCGTAATAACAACAAAATCCAAATCCAGCTTACCTGTTGACTAGATGGACAGAACTGTTTGCACTAACAGAAGACTGAAACTGGTAAAATTGTGATTAAATGAATTAGATACATTTTTCTTATTTTTGATTACTTTAAAAGATAGTTTATGTCTCAAACAAAAATAAAAACGATGTATTGGAGGTCTATAACATAAATAGAATTAAAATATCTAATAACAATGGCACAAAGAATAGGGTAGAAGGAAATAAAAGTATACCATTGTAAAGTTTCTGTATTATACAGGAAATGATATGTCATTATTTGAAAGTAGATAGTGATAAGTTAAAGTTGTATATTGTAATCTTCAGAGGAACCACTAAAAATATAAAATGAAGTATAGCAAATAACATATGATGTAGATAAAGTGAAACCATAACATTATTTCAATCCAAAATTAAACAGAAAAGAGTTATCCTCTTTTCTGTTTAATTTTGGATTGAAATAATGTTATGAGGAAAAAAATCAAATGTTATAAAAACAGCAGTATAGTAGCTTTAAACTGAACCATATCAATAATTTTCTTATATATAAATGGTCTAAACACTCCAATTAAAAGGCAGAGACTGAGATTAGATTTAAAAAGCAAGAATGAATAATACACTATCCACAAGAAACTGTCTTTAAATATAAAAACATAATCTAAAGGATGAAAAGGTATATGCCACATAAACATTAATGAAAAGAAAGTTGTAATGGTTATATTACTATCAAACACAGTAAATTTCAGAACAAGAAATAGTGTCTTGCATAAAGAAGGACTTTTCATAACGATAAAGGGGTTAAAAATACATAACAATTCTAAATATCTATACATTGATAATAGAACTTCAAAATAAGTAGAGTGAAAGCTGATCAAACTAAAAGAAGAAATAGATAAGTCCAAAATGACACAAAATTTCAACACTTCTTTTTCAGTAAATTAGAAGGAGAGAGAAAATTAAATGCTAAGTAAGCAGAAATAAGGAAGGAAATAGTAAAAATAAGAGTAGAAAATAGAACAATAGAGAAAAATCAATGACATCAAAAGCTGGTTCTCTGCAGAAAAAAATATGACTAACCTTTAGTTTGAATTATCAGAAAACAAAGAGTAGAGAGAATCATCAATATCAGAAATGAAAGAGGAGAAATAACTACTGATCCTATAGACATTAACAAGACCATAGAAAATATAAAGAACAGCTTGGTGCTAATTTTAATACAGAGTCTGACACTGTTTTTTGATATTTGACTGCTAACAACTTTTAAAGCTCAATTCCTCCCCTTCCACTCCACATCTGGGCAAGCTGGCAAAAAAAAAAAAAAAAAAAAAAAAGGCCAGAGTGTTTTCTACTTTGGCATCAGCAGGAGATTCAACACGTAAGCACCACCCACACATGGAAACCTTCACACAGGCCTCACCCCTACCTACCACAAGTGCCCCAAGCCAGTCACCTCTCCTCGTTCTCTCAAGTTATTTCAAACCTGCTTAGTAGACTTGCTCTCCACAGAAAGTCTCATTATGTGAATAATAACCTTTTCATACCCATTTGGGGTGTGTGTGCGTCTGTGTGTGTGTGTGTATGCAAACATTAGCCTCTGAAGGCTGTCTACAACACCAGTAATTCTGAGATCTGATAAAAGGACAAATTTGTTAGAGGACATAAATTTTTAATGCCCAATTAAGAGAAAATAATCTAGAGATCTTTGTACCTATTAAAGAAACTGAGTTTGTTGTTTAAAAGTTTGCACACACATATACACAATTCCCAAATCCATATGGCTTCAATGGTGAACCTAGCAACCACTTAAGAACTGATACTGCTACTATCACTAATACAATTTTTATACAAATGTTTCCAGAAAATAAAAGAGAAGGAAACACTTATTAACTTATTTTATTAGTCCAGTATTACTATGATTAAAAAACACACAAAAGAGACAACATAAGAACATTATAGACTGATATCCCTTAGGAAGATAGAAATAAATATTCTTAACATATTTTAACAAATAAAATCCAGCAATATTTAACAAGGCAACTAAGAGTTAACTTGGGAATAAAAGGTTACTTCAAGATTTGAAAACCAATATATACCTCATAATAAATTCTAAAGAGGAAAACTATGATAATCTCACTAAAGAGAAGGCATTTGACAAAATTCAACATCTATTCATTATAAAAACTTAGCAAACTAGGAATAGAACATCCTCAACCTAATAAAGGGTAGTTATAGAAACCCTACAACTAACATCATTCTTAATAGTGAAACTTAGAAAACATTAGTTGTAATGGCACCAAAAGTAAAATAGTTAAAAATAAATGTGACAAATGCTTTATAATACGTTTTATAAAATATGTTTAACAAAACACATTTAATTACTTTTATTTTTAACTTTCTGGGGTGAAGTTTTCTATTTCTGGATAAAATATTATACATGTATATGCATTTATCAAACTCATCAAATTGTGCACTTAAGATGTGTATATCATCATAGGTAAATTTTATGTAAAAAAAAAACCCATAAACAAAAATTAAACTCTAGTGATTAAGTTTGCTTTATATGCTAGTACTGTTAGCAATTTGGAAACTACTTTCTGTTTATTATAGGAATGAGTAAAATGGATGACTATATTGAGAATGATCAAAGTTAAGTTTCTTACTGCTGAATAAAGGAGTTACAAATGTAGAAAGACAAAGACTAGAATTTATCTTCTGGTGTTTTATCGTAATGGAATTAGATTTTTCAGTATGAACATGTATTTCTTTTTTCTTTTTTTTTTTTTTTTTTTTTGAGATGGAGTCTCACTCTGTCGCCCAGGCTAGAGTGCGGTGGCGCGATCTTGGCTCACTGCAAGCTCCGTCTCCCAGGTTCACGCCATTCTCCTGCCTCAGCCTCCCGAGTAGCTGGGACTACAGGTGCCCGCTACCACGCTCGGCTAATTTTTTTTTCTTTGTATTTTTTAGTAGAGATGGGGTTTCACCATGTTAGCCAGGATGGTCTCGATCTCCTGACCTCGTGATCCACCGCCTCGGCCTCCCAAAGTGCTGGGATTACAGGCGTGAGCCACCGCGCCTGGGAGAACCTGTATTTCTAACTCTGTGTAAAACTTTGTCATTGTCTCTTCCTTCTTGTCCTTTTTCTCCTTGTCTTCCTTTCTCCTTATCCTTCTTCCTGTCTGTGCAGATGCATGCATGGGTGCACACACACACACCCAAACACACAACCCAACACATATGTATATTTCCTACCTCTGTCTGCTCAGAAGGCCTATAAACTATTGGAACACCAAAGCAATGAGTACATCTGGCATCTGTATCTTGGTTTGTAAATACCATTGCCTAGTTAAAGAAGCTAATTTAAGTTAAAGAAGCTCAACCTTCTTGGAGAAAAGTCTGAATCCAGAACTGGCAGAGAAACTACAAGATAAGACTGGAAAACTTTGCGTCAGAAAATAAGCACAATGGTCAGTTTTATGTGACAAATGGACTAGGCTCTCTAGCCCAGATTACTCAATCAAACACTTACCTAGGTGTTGCAGTGAAGGTACTGTGTAATACACAATTAGTTGACTTTAATAAAGGAGGCATCCTGGAAAATCCTATTAGTTAAAATGCCTTATGAGCAAAACTAAATCCTGAGATTCCCTGAAAAGGAAGAAATTTGCCTATGGACTACAGCTTCAGATTCTGCAAGAGAGTTCCCAGCCTGCCAGAGTGCCCACAGTTTCCAATTTAATTAAGCAGCTCCAAATAGTGTAAGCGAATTCTTTGCAATACATTTCTCTCTCTCTCTCTCTCTCTCTCTCTCCCTCTCTTTCTCTCTCTCTCCCTCTCTCTTTCTCGCCTACTATTCCTTTTCCTCTGGTGGAACCCCAACTGATATAGTAAGGGAGAACAAAATAACAACAACAAATCAAAAAGACATAGCAGCTGGCTTGAAGAGGCATCTACATATCCAATATGAGAATTTGGGGCATCAAAATATGCAATGAATGATAACTTATTGAATAAAGTAAGGATCTATGTGTCTGTACTAACATAAATAAATGAGTAAAGAAATGAGCACATAAGTGGAAGATAGAAAAATTCTTCCTTAAAGTAGAATATGAACTAACAAATGTAGAGGGAATGGTGTAGTTTAAAAAATCATCAATGGATGCTAAAACTCAATAAAGGTCATGAGAAACAAGATATTTACAGAGGCGCCAAGTAGCCCCTCATAGAATATTAATAACAGAGAAAAATGGTAGCTTTACAGTGGAGGATCATGGACCACATGATCTCAATTAAGGAATCAAAGTTAACATCATCGATATTGGGACAAACCAGATCCATATGCCTCCTGATACTGTGTGTTGAAAGGGACTCAGTGTCACTTCAGTGTGCCTGACACACCGCATACCTGACAGTACACATAACAAGAACCTAATCATGAGGAAATAGCCATGCCCAAAATGAGGAACATTCTATAAAATAAATACCTGTTCTCCTTCAAACTGGCAATGTTCATAAAGATTCTTTTAAGTTTGGGGAGTGTTTTGGGTTAAAGGATGCTAAATCAGCCTGGCAGCAAAGTATAATTGTAATACTGGATTCAATTCAGCATGAAAAAATAAAATTAGCTATAAAGCACCACACTGGGATAACTGGCAAAATTTGTCTGTGACTTGACTAATGGTAATGTGTCTATGTTAAATTTCCCAATTTTGAAAACTGTACTGTGGTTATGTAAGATAATGTCCTTGTTCTTAAGAAATACACTGAAGTATTTAGGAATAAAAGGGCCCAATGTCTCTACATTACTCTCAAGAGGTTCAGAAAATATGTATACATAAATATTTAGTAAGAGAATAATAAATCAATGGGACAAAATATAAACGATTGGTGAATCTGAGTAAAGGGATAAGGGATTTCCTAACACGATTTTTGCAACATGTCTGAAAGTTTAAAACTATTGCAAAATTAAAAGTTACACAAAAAAAGTGTAAAAAAAATCTATGGTGCCAAGATTACATTTTGTGGTAATAACCATATGGATATAAAGAAAATAGGAAGACCTAGGTTTTATTTCCATTGAAAAACAATGAGTAGATAAAATTAAAGGTCAACAACTAAGTCAAATCCGATTTTTGCATTCTGCTTCATTGCCATAGAAAGTAAACAAGAACAAAAGATCAGAATTTTGTTTCCTGACTGTAAAACTTCGTCACTTGTCTTTTTTCTGATTTGCTTTCCAGTCTCTCACGTCTGGAATTCTCGAAATCACTGGTTCCAACTGGATCACTCTCCACAAATGGCCTCAGCATTAAAGAATGATCTCTTTTTATAAACTTCAACAGAAGGTAATCAAATACAGTATTTATCATAGCAAAATAGTGGGAACATGGGAAAATGCCTTTCCAGCTGGTTCTCATGTTTTCCTGAGTGGCTTTAGATATTGCAGCCTAAATAATTTTAGAAAAAATTCTCAGCTCAAATTAGTAAGTAGATGGCTGAAAGCTTATTTTATTTGCAAGGAGACACTATAATTGGACTTTGAGAAAGAGGAAAAAAAGGCATGATTATATTGCTGTGGTGTTGAATTGCAGAGAAGAGGAATGGACTTAAATTTATAATGTGGATTGAACTTTTCCCATTTGTAGAGACCTCTATTGTGGAAATAAAAACGTTGTATGTAGTTTTTGTTTACTTCTCTCACCAATTCTGGGTTCTCCAATCCCAAATAATTTTTTTCCCAAAGCTGTAATTACTGAGATTACAAATAATTCGAAGCATTGCAGCTGGTCCTGGTCCTGGCATAATTCCAACACATAATCACCTGTCGTGTGCACTAATTCCTGCCATGATTAAGCCCCTTTATTCGCAGTAGGGTTTGACAGCTCTATTGTTTAAAATGCCACCCATTAATAGAACAGGCATGGGCTTGTCTGTACTTGAACTAGTTTCCTTGCATGTTTCCTATGTCAGCTTCAGTTAAGCTGTTGTACTGTGTATGTGATGAGTGATCACTTTTCCTGAAGCCTGATATTGATAATAAAAGACTAATGATACGTGAGACCACAGCTTAGTTCGATGTAAACATAGATTCAAACAAAGCCTTCTAGAAAACATTGGAAAGAGAAATTAATGGGCTCCACACTAGAGGAGTAGACACAGAATTGTTCTGGTGTCTTTTAAGACAAAAAGGCCACACTTACACATGACGATAATACCGTTTTTCCTTGTTGTGGGAAAACAAGCTTCTGGCTGAACCTGAAAATTTACGATTTGAAAATGTCTCTACAATATATTTTTAATATAGTATTTTTAATGAAGGTAATCTTTTCAAAATCTTTTTGTTATTTTTCTAAAACTCAACTCTAAATACTAATTAAATGTGACAAATCTTATGAAACTGCTTACAGGGATACAGAGCCTAGTTCAAGTGAAAGAAGAAGAAAGCCAATACCTTCTATAGGTGACCTTGAAAATGGTAAATTACAACCACTGATTTTGTTGTTCGAACTGAAAATTTTGTGCGATCCTAAAAAGCTCCATTGAGAAAAATTGGCACAGTCCTAAACTGACCCAAATGGAGATGCCAGAAGGAATAAGGAAGGCTTTGTGTTAACGCTTAAGTTCCATCTCCCGACTATATCTTATTCAAATTCATGCATGCTTTGCTAATATCTTTCACCTGCTACTGTTAGCATTTATGGTTGCGGCTAGATTTCTACCGTGCTTAATCAAATAGCAGCCTCCTTATGTTTCTGTAACCCACAAACACCATGTGATCACGTCTGCAGTCATTTCCATTGTCTACTGTTTGCCTAAAGTTTGATCACAGACCACAGCAACTTACAGTGATTGTGCAGAGAGCTGTCTGAGAAGAATGTCTTTCCCAGATCTATTTGGTCCACCAGCTGCAAAGGTCAATGATAGATAGATAGTATCAGAACTCCCAACTCCTACATTTTCAGCCTGTACCCAGAAGGAGGGCCCTTCTGATCCCTGACTCAAGACCTTCACTCACTTACATTATTTTATCACCAAGTCCTAGCACTTCCCTTACACATATTGAAGATCTTATTCCTAATGGATCAAAGAGCTTGAAAGGCCAATCAAAAAGCTATCCTCTCAGCCAATAAGAGGTAAAGGATACATGTTGTTTTTTAAAAAAATAAAAAAAAACTTTTGTCCTTGGGTCAGCCTCTCACTGACCTATAGGAAAAAACAGACAAAGAGAGTCTTTAGGAGGTATAAACAGAAAAGAATTGATATTTTGGGAAAAAGATTTTAAGAGTGGAGGATTCTAAATATAGTTTCAGAATTCTGCCTTTCTATCGGCACAATATAAAGTCATTTGACATGTTGTTTGTGCTTTCATTCCAAGAAGCACATAGATGAATGGGCGTGGAGAGAGCCAGGCATCAAGCCAATGCATTGTGTAGGGGCTCTGTCCTGGGCAAATTTTCCCTTTCCCTCCTCCTCCTTCCCTAAATCCCAACATGCTGCCAACAAACAACTCTAGCCAGGACAGATAAATTTCACCACTTGTAAAATTAGGCAAATATGTAGATAGCAGAGCAAATTGTTACTTAGACTGTGCCATGTTTCTAAAAATAAAAACAGTAACAATTACCCTTGAAACTGCTTGTTAAAATGTCTAAAACTCTTTCAAAAATAATAGTTAGAAATGCTATTGAATCATCAATTATTTTCTTAAAGCCACCTGTTAATTGCCATAAATCCTCCCCTGTGGACATAGTTATTCAGTCTGTTACAGATGTAATTCACCTTTACATAATTTCTGAAAAAATACATGCAAATCGAATTTTGTGAATTGTATAACATTTTAAACATGTGTGGAAAGTTTTCTATCTGAAAAAAAAAAAGCCCAGAGTCCATTTGAAAGGGACTGCAAGAATTTAATATTACAAATGAAAATTGACTACAATAAAAAAAATTATCCTACTTTATTGGCTCAGTATTTTTAATATCCCTACTCTTTAGAATTTCTTAAAGCTAGTAACATCCATACAGAATAGCATAAGCTTAAGAGGTTGCATGTATATATTACATACATGCACAATGGTTGCTTATTAGAATCTCATAATAAAGTACACCAATATTTTCCATGTCAGGTCATTATTTCCCCATACAGAGCAACTAAATATGCCATGTATGACTATTAAAAAAGTCTGTTACAGTTTTAGGCAGTATAAATATCTTCAAAAGCATGGGATCTGGAGTTAGGCAAAGATATGTTTGATTCCCATCACTTTCAGTAGCCTTGGGAAAGTTGTTTATACATTCTAAGACTCAGTCTCCTCAACTGCTGCGTGGGGAATAACAGTAGTTCTATCTTCGGAAATTCATGGCATATAAAAACACTTTGCATAGGGCAAAATGATCAAGACTGCAGTGATACCAGGTCAGTCACTTCTGACTGAGAGAATGCTGTGTAACAACTTTCAAATCTCAGGGACTTGCAAAAACAAAGGGCATTTGTTGCTCAAGTTCCATGTCAGGAGCTGGTTGGCTGCAACTGTGTGATTCTGAGCCTGTACTGCAGGGAGCAGGTGGACAATGAGGCTGCGCTGTCTGCTGATTCCTGGAGTCAGGCTGGAGCAATGGCCCCTACTTGATATATGTTGTCCTTATGAGGGAGGGGAGAAATGCAAGAATAGTGGTAGAAATGCATACTGCTTCTTGAAGATTCTGCTCAAACTGCCACCCTATCATTTCTGACATGACATTTGACCTACATGAATCATATGGCTAAGCTCAAAGTCAATGGAGCAGGGATGTGCATTCCCTATCAGAAAGAAGGCAAGACATGTGGTGAAGTGTATAAATAAATATCTTGTTCGAAGGAAGGAGTGAAGAATAGTGACAATAATACAATTGAATACATACACCAAGGAACTAAAACAGCTCTATGTAGTTGGCAATAAAAGAGGGGAATTTGCTGAAAAGACCACATTGGGGCATCCCATATGATCAAAGAAAAGGGCAGGGCATACAATCAAACTGAATCATAGACAGGGCAAACACATATATGGACTTCAAGAACAAGGGGAAACAGAGTTTTGACACAGCTACAACTCTGTATCTCTCTTATACCTACTGGTGTTGGCTTGATTTATTTTCCCCGCCAAAGAAGATTGGATTCCATCATGAGACAGAAAACATGGCGGCCTTTGGTTTCCAAGTCTCACATTCTGCAGCTCTCCCCACTGGGGAGCAGTTCCCTCCCTTTACCAGTGCTGGTTACAAAATTCCTGGAGAAGAATATTGTTTGAATCAGATGTCTGGGCTGGGCCCAACCTGAATCAGATGTCCCATCAACTACTGAGCTGAGCTGGGGTCATTTTCCACAGGAGCCCATGATGGAAAGTACTGGTCTGGGAACAAAACAACAAGTGGCCAGCACATTAGGACATAGTACATGTATGTGTTCAAGGGTTAGAAATTATTTCTAGAGCTGGTAGTATTTTACTTTATACATTTTACATATGTTTTTTACGTAGCACAACAGCTCTATAGGGAACATTTCAGTGATACAAGTTTAAATTTCCATATATAATTTTGATTGGCCTTTGGAGCCTGAAATGACTAATTAAGAAGCAGCTTGGCTTCATGGAAAGAATACCCAATAGGCAGACAGGGAGGAGACTTTAGTAAACAGTACTGGCTCTGCACTAACTTGCTGGGTTACTATGAGTACGTTGCTTGAACTTGCTAATCTCTTACTTCCTCTAGCATGAAGTCCAAATTAGCTAGCCCGGCCATATTCTTGCATCCACAGTCTTTACAGACTTATTGTCTTCTCTCTTCACTTACCTCCCCCATCTCAAGTCTTACATTCCAGCCTCATCTGTACCTCTTTTTTTTTTTTTATACCTGGCTTCATTCTAAAAGGAGGCAGTAGAAGGCTAAACAGGGACTTGCTTCTGCAGAAAATCAGGTCAGGATCCAAGTCTGTGCTTGCAGCTGTTTCTCTGTCCAGCTACTTGACCTTGGGCTTGGCTTTGGACCCTTAGTGTCCAGGTTGCTGTCTGAGCCTTCAGCTCTTTTCAACCACTCTGGTGCTTCCTGTGTTTCTCAGTCTCCTCTCGGTCCTATAGTCATGCTTGAAGGTAGGTGGGAAAGAGAGATGGGGAGGTTTCTAAACTGAAACACATATTGAACCTAAGCAGAGTGGCAGTTAAAAGTGAAGGCTTGGCTGGCATGGTGGCTCACACCTGCAATCCCAGCACTTTCAGAGGCAGAAGTGGGAGAATCATTTGAGCCCAGGAGTTCAAGAACAGCCTGGACAACATGGTGAAACTCCATCTCATATATATATATAGCCAGGCATGGTGGCATGCACCTGTGGTCCCAGCAAGTCAGGAGACTGAGGCAGGAGGATCGCTTGAGCCTAGGAGGTAGAGACTGCGCTGAGCCATGACTGCACCACTGCACTCCAGCCTGGGCAACAGAGCACAACCTGTCTCAAAAAAAAAAATAGAGTGAAGGCTTGGAAGAAGACTGCCTGGTTTCAAGTCTTGGCATAACCAATTATCATCTATGTGAACTGGTTCAAGTTATTTACCAGACTGTCAATGTCTTCATCTATAAATGGGAATAATGGTTTGTGTGAAGGTTAAATGAGATAATACAAAGTGCTAGACCAGTGCTTAGTAATAGCAAATACTCAGTAAATGTTAAAACTATTTTTAATTGGTCTAGGTTGATGTATAGTGGAAGTGTGTCTATATAAATTATGTATAGTATATATACATTACGTATGTACATACAAAAAACAATCATACACAGACACACATACAAGAAAGAATTGTCCTTCTTTCACAAAGGAGAAGGATCACAGTAAGATTACTTTGTGCTTGTATTACTACAGAATTTCCTGGGCCACATTTCATCTTTCCAGCAGCAAACAGGACCCAGAAGGCATGTATAGATTGTTGTTCTGCCATTGTTACAGATGGCTTCTCTACAGTCCTCCAGTGGGGACCTTCTGGGTTCATCTTGAAGTGTGCATAGCAATGCCATTCTCTTGGTTGTGCAGTGACCTGAGGAGAATTTGTGAGTCTACAAAACCGCTCTCTAATTTACCCAGGTGCATCATGGTGAGGAGACCAGAAGAAGAGCACTGGAGTTTCACCCTCTCCTTCACAACCTCCATGCTCACCTTCAGACGAACTAGCTTACAGCTGCCGCAGAATTTTCAAATGACTATCTATTTGACTCCACTGAAGTAATTTTGAAATGATTATTTTTAACTAAGTACATAAGCAGTAGGTAAACATGGGGAAATTTCTGAGGTTGTTATAGGAAGTGAGTGTTTTAAATTCCTGACTTTTCATTATTTAGACAAAGCTCTATTTCAATGGCATTCTCTAAGAAAAAAATAGTTTTTCAGTGGCAAAGACCACATATTAAATCAATTTCTGAAGCCATGAATCTTCATATTACTTGATGACAATGTCAGTGGTCATTCTAGATTATTCACATACTTTATATTTCAGATAATGAAATACAGAAATTGCCATAAATAAGACAGAATACAGAGGACAGCAATGTACCATTATACTATGTATATAGACTTCAGAATAATTCCAAAATGGGTATAAAATCTGGAGCCAAGACTTAAAATTATCTTTACTTACTTTTGGCACATGACATGTTCTTCCTATTTTGACTATTTCTTAACATTTTTGGAAATTTTTAGGATACTTCAAATAGAATGGTACAATGAATGTCTGTAAGCCATACCATGGTAAGCTAAACATATGGACATTTTTTTACTCAGTCATAATGCAGATACTCTCTCATCTCCTATTGAATTTTCTATAATAAAATTCACGCTTTTTGGTGTACAGTTCCATGAGTTTTCACAAATGCATAAATTTTTGTAACCACCACCATAAGACAGTTACACCATGACATAAAAAATTCATCTTACCACCCCATTGTAGTGAAACCTTCTCTCTAATTGCCACTGAGCTATTCTGCATCTCTATAATTTTGCCTTTGCAAACGTGTTGCATATTCTTGAGTGTGTTACATTGCTTGGGTCTACTGCAACTCATTTGTCCACAGATCAGCTGAAGGACATTTAGACTGTTTCCAATTTGGGGGGATTATAAGTAAATCCTCACATACAGATATTTATGTGAATATTTTCATTTATTTTGGGTTGATGCCTAAGAGTAGGATTGCTGAATCATGGTAAGTACATATTCCATTTCATAAGAAACGCCCAAACTATTTTCCAAAGCAGCTATATCATTTTGCATTCCCCCCAGAAATGTACTAGTTTTCCAGTTACTCTGCACACTCACCAGCATTTATATTGTCACTATTTGTTATTGTAGGTATTTTTGTATGTGTGTAGTGCTACATCATTGTGGTTTTAATTTGTGAGTTACTGAGGATTAAATAATGTTGAGGATATTTTATGTGCTTATTTGCCTACCCTATATTTTCTTTGGTGAACTGTCTTTTTAAATCATTTGTTCATTTTTTAATGGACTAGACTTTTTCATATTGATGAGTTTTGAAAGTCCTTTATATATTCTGGATATACATGCTTTGTCAGATATGTGATTTAGATACATTTTCTCAGTCTGTAACCTGTCCCTTTCATTCTCTTAAGAGTGTCTTTCACAGAGCCAAGGACTTTAATTTGGATGATGTCCAGTTTACTAAGTTTTTCTTGTATGCATCCTGCTTTTGGTGTCATATCTAAGAACACTTTGTCTAATCCAAGGTCACAAAGATTTCTCCCTCTATTGTCTTCTGAAAGTTTTATAGTTTCACATTTTGCATTTAGGTCTATGATTCATTTTGAGTTAATTTTTGTGTAAGCTCCAGGATATAATTCTAGGTTACTTTTATGCCTATGGATGTTCAATTGTTTTGGCACAATTTGTTGGAAAATCTATTCTTTTTCCAGTGAAATGTCTTGGCACCCTTGTAAAAATCAATTAACCACATTTGTCTGGATATATCTTTGGACTCTTTATTGTGTTCTATTGCTCTATCTGTCTATCCTTTCACCAAACAATATTATTTTGATTACTATAGCTTTAGAGTAAGTCTTGAAATAGGGCAGCATGTGTCCTTCAACTTGATTGCTCTTTGTCAAAATTGTTTTGGTTATTCTAATACCTTTGGTTTTCTGTATAAATTTTAGACTCAGCTCGTAAATATGTACAAGGAGTCCTTCTGGGATTCTGACTGGAGTTACATTGAATTAATAGATTATTTGGGGAAAAATTGGCACACTAACATTGTTTCAATACACAAACATGTTATATCTCTTCATTTATTTAGATTTTCATCTATCTCTTTCATCAGTACTTTGCTGTTTTCAGCATATAAATGCAGTATATATTTTGTTAGATTTATACCTAAATGTTTCATTTTTTGATATAATTGTAAATAATACTACCTTTTCAAATTTGATTTCCAGTTATTCCAGCTAATATTTAGGAACATGATTGTTACTGTATAATAACCTTATATTCTGTGACCCACTAAACTCAATTATTTGTCCCGAAAGCTTTTTGTAGATTCCATGGGATTTTCTTTGCAGACAATCATGTCTGCAGGGAGAAAGCATCCTGGCCTTGCACCTGGTTTGACGAAGACAGCATTTGGTCATTCACCACCCCCTTCTGGAGAATGTTACTCTGGATGACAGGAAGTCATCCAAAAAGCTCTAGCTTGACTTCTATCTGTGACGGTTCCAATTCAAAGTCTTTGCTACACAGTTTGGGTCTTCCCAGCATATGCACCATATAAAAGGTTAGTCTGAGACTTGGCAGTGGTTTCTATGGAGTTCAGTTCTTGAACTCGTTGCTGTGTGTCTTTGGTCCAATCCACACATACATTGCTCAGGGGTAACTCTGGAACTTATGCCAGTTTATGCACAGAATTAGGCGATGCTTTTCTCCAGCTCTCTGCAATTTGGGATTTCTCCTACTATCTCTGACCCCCCCACTCTCCTTCTCATTCCTCCTGCTGGAAGGATGGAGTTCTCAGAGTTTAGCCTCTAGCACTGACATGCAGTTCTACACAACCGAAGCCATCCTTGTGTCATTATTCAAGTTTTGACCTTCGTCCCTAATCTACTCAATGTTTGTGATCTACAGCACACGTATCCACAGTCAATATGCTCTGTTACCCCTAGTGGATGCCGAAAACCATGGATATGCCTACAACCTATGTCTACTGTGTTTTTCCTATACATATGTAACTATGATAAAGTTTAATTTGTCATAGGCTCAGTAAAAGATTAACAATAACTAATAATTAATAGAACAATTATAACAACTATGCTGTAATAAAAGTTTTGTTAATGTGATCTCTTTCTCCGCTTTCAGTGGAGTCATCCTGTTCTTTTAAGCTTTGAGGCTGGGCATTGACTTCTCTGTGTGTAAAAAAGTCCTACATAGCATCTTCTTCCAATAAAAGGCTGTTTCATCTACATAGAAAATATGTTTTTTAGTGTAGCCACCTTCATCACTTCTCTTAGCTAGATCTTCTGGATAACTTTCTGTAGCTTCTCCATCAACACTTGCCACTTCACCTTACACTTCATGTTATGAAGACAGCTTCCATCCTTAAACCTCATGAACAAACCTCTGCTAGTTTTAAATTTTTTTCTGAACCTTTTTAACTTCTCTCAGTCTTCATATAATTGAAGAGAGATAGGGCCTTGTTCTGGGTTAGGCTTTGACTTAAGGGAAAGTTGTGGTTGGTTTGATCTTCTATTCAGACCACAAAAACTTTCTTCATGTCAGAAATAAAGGTGTTTCACTTTCTTATCATTTGTGTTTTCACTGAAGTAGGAATTTTAATTTCCATCAAAAACTTTTCCAGAGCTGAGTGTGATGGCTCACACCTGTAATCCCAGCAATTTGGGAGGTTGAGGTGGGAGGATCACTTGGGGCCAGGAGTTTGAAACCAGCCTGGGCAACATAGCAAGACCTTAACTCTACAAAAAAGTTTTTAAAAAATCATCTGGGTGTGCTGGCATGTGCGTGTAGTCCGAGCTACTTGAGAGGCTGAGGCAGGAGGATTGTTTGAGTCCAGAAGTTCGAGGCTGCAGTGAGCTATGATCACACCACTGTACATCAGCATGGGCAACAAAGTGAAATTGTCTCAAACTACAAAACAAAACAAAAGAACTTTTCCTTTGCATTCACAACTTGGCTAACTAACATATCACATACAGAGAAAGAAGGATTATTAACAGCCACCTTCTTATCAGAAACTGTAAGGACAGAAAAAGGGAGAACAATCTTTTGAAAATGCTGAAAGAAAAAACTGTGGACCCAGAATTCTATATTCAATGCCAATATCTTTTAAGAATGAAGCCCCAGCCGAGCATGGTGGCTCACACCTGTAATCCCAGCACTTAGAGAGGCTGAGGCGGGTGGATCACCTGAGGTCAGGAGTTCAAGACCAGCCTGGCCAGCATGGTGAAACACTGTCTCTA
Source organism: Pongo abelii (assembly GCF_028885655.2). NCBI lineage: Eukaryota > Metazoa > Chordata > Mammalia > Primates > Hominidae > Pongo > Pongo abelii. Next base: position 73,248,545 of record NC_071992.2, read on the forward strand.
CTAAAATTACGAGAAAAATTAGCCAGGTGTAGTGGCACATGCCTGCATTCCCAGCTACTCAGGAGGCTGAGGCATGTGAATAACTTGAACCCGGGAGGTGGAGGTTGTGGTGAGCTGAGATTGTGCCCCTGCACTCCAGCCTGGGTGACAGAGTGAGACCCTGTCTCAAAAAAATAAAAAAAAAACAAAGTGAAGCCCCAGAACATCAGTACATTTATACTCTCTCAGACCTTGTTGGGTAGCTTCATTTGGCACAAAAGGCTTAGCTTTTGGTCTATCTCAGCTTTCGACATGCCTTCCTCACTGATCTTAATCATTTCTAGTTTTTGATATAAAGTGAGAGAAATGCAGCTCTTTCTTTTACTTAAACACTTCAAGGTCATTGTTGAATAATTAATTAGCCTAGTTTAATATTCTTGCGTCTTTTGGAATGGAGAGGCCCGGGGAGAGGAAGAGAGATGGAGAAGTAGGAACACACACATCACTGACAGATAAGTTCACTGCCTTATATGGGGATGGTTCATAGTGCCCCAAAACAATTACAATGGTAACATCAAAGATCACTGATTATATATCACCATAACAGAAATAATAATAGTGAAAATGTTTGAAAAATTTTTAGAATTACCAAAATCTAACACAGAGACATGAAGTAAGCACACACTGTGAAAAATGGCACCAACAGACTTGCTCGATTAAGGGTTGCCACAAACCTCTGATTTGCAAAAAATACAGTATGTGAGAATTTCAATAAAGCAAAGCGCAACAAAATGAGATATGCCTGTGTTTTCTTAGTCTGTATGTTTATATAGTATTTATTAACTCTTATTTCTAACGGCTTTAAGAATGTTCCATTTTATTACAAATGATGAAATACAATTTTCTAAATATTAACTGTTTTGTTATCAGAAATAAAAATTGTAGCATTTTATATACACATGTTTCAGTTAGCACCAAGTTTTTTATTGTCTTAATTTTAATTTTTTAAACTTTTTTCTTTCCAACTATTATTTTAGGTTAAGTGGGTACATATGCAGGTTTGTTATATGGGAAAATTGTGTGTCTTGAGGGTTTGGTGTACAGATTACTTCATTACCCAGGTAATAAGCATAGTACCCAATAGGTAGCTTTTTGATACTCACCCTCCTCCCGCTTCTGATTTTTAAGAGATCAATTTGGAAACCCCATGTAATGTCTTTTTGTTGTTGTTTTTATAAATCTTCTGGCATTTTCAGGATTTTTTTGACTTTTATTTTAGACTCGGGGGTACATATGCAGGTTCGCTATCTAGGAAATATTGTGTAATACTGAGGTTTGGTGTATGAATGATCCCATCACCCAGATACTGAGCATAGTACCCAACAGTTTTTCAACATTTCCTTTCCTCTCCCCTCCCCGGTAGTCCCAGTGTCTATTGTTGCCATCTTTTTGTCCAGGAGTACCCAATGTCTAGCTCCCACTTATAAGTGAGAACATGTGGTATCTGGTTTTCTGTTCCTGTATTAATTTGCTTAGGATAATGGCCTCCAGCTACATCCATGGTGTTGCAAAGACACTATTTTATTCTCTTTTATGGCTGTGTAGTATTTCATGGTGTACATGCACCACATTTTCTTTATCTAATCCACTTGATGAGCCGCTAGATTGATTGCATGTCTTTGCTGTTGTGAATAGTGCTGTAATGAACATGTGAGTGTATGTGTCTTTTTGGTAAAATGACTTGTTTTCTCTTGGCTATATACCCAGTAATGGGATTGCTGGGTTGAATGGCAGTTTTGTTTTAAGTCCTTTGAGAAACCTCCAAACTGCTTTCCATAGTGGCTGAACTAATTTACATTCTTACCAACAGTGTTTAAGTGTTTTCTTTCTCCACAGCCTTGCCAACATCTGTTGCTTTTTGACTTCAGAAGAAGTCAAACTATCTCTCTTCACAGACAATATGATTCTATACCTTGAAAGCACTAAACACTTTGCCAAAAGGCTACTGCAACTGATAAACAACTTCAGTAAACTTTCAGGATACAAAAAATCAGTAGCATTTTTATACATCAACAACATTCACGCTGACAGCCAAATCAAGAATACAACCCATTTATAATAGCCACAAAAAAATTTGTAGGAATACATCTAACCAAGGAGGTGAAAGATCTCTAAAAGGAGAACTACAGCTAAAAGAAATCACAGATGACACAAACAAATGGAAAAACATTCCATGCTCATGGACTGGAATAATCAATATTATTAAAATGGCCATATTGCCCAAAACAATCTACAGATTTAATGCTATTCCTATCAAACTGTCATCATTTTTCACAGAATTGGAAAAAAAACTATTATAAAATTCATTTGGAAACAAAAAAGAGCCTGAATAGCCAAAGCAATGACATTACTCTACTTCTAACTATATTATAAGGCTGCAATAACCAAAACAGCATGGTACTAGTCCAAAAACAGACACTTGGACCAATAGAACAGAATAGAGAACCAAGAAATAAAGCCTCACACTTATAGCCTCTAATCTTTGGGAAAAATTGACAAAAACAAGCAATGGGAAAAGGGCTCCCTATTCAATACGTAGTGCTGAGACAGCTGGCTAGCCATATGAAGGAGAATGAAACTGGACCCCTACTTTTCACCATAGACAAAAATTAACTCAGAATGGATGAAAGATTTAAATGTAAGACCTTAAACCAGGAGTGTCCAATCTTTTGTCTTCCATGGGCCACATTGGAAGAAGAATTGTCTTGGGCTACACACAAAATACACTAACACTAATGATAGCTGCTGAGCTAAAAAAAAAAAAAAAAAATGCAAAAAAACTCATAATGTTTTAAGAAAGTTTACAAATTTGTGTTGGGCCACATTCAAAGCCATCCTAGGCCACAGGCTGGACAAGCTTGCCTTAAACTGTGACAATCCTAGAAGAAAATGTAGGAAACAGCATTCTGGACATTGGCCTTGGGAAAGAATTTATGACTAAGTCCTCAAAAAAGCAATTTTAATAAAAACAACAATTGACAAGTGGGACCTAATTAGAGAGCTTCTGCACAGCAAAACAAACAAACAACAACAACAACAAAAACTATCACCAGAGTAAACAGACACCCTACAGAATGGGAGGAAATATTCACAAACTATGCCTCCAACAAAGATCTAATATCCAGAGTCTTTCAGGAACTTAAACAATTGAACAAACAAAAAACAAATAACGTCATTAAAAATAAGCAAAAGACGTGAACTGATACTTCTCAAAAGAATATACACAAGCAGCCAACAATCATGTATTAAATTTTAAATAGGAAGATAATACACCATAAACACAAATGTTCCTATGTGAGAGTAAATCTTAACTGAACATTTCTTTTTACTTTCAAGCTGATTTACCCTCTGCTTAGAATTTCAGCATGCAACTGATTTTTGCAGTTGTTTGATTCAATTATGTGATTCTCCCCATTAATACATTTTTCATGTGATTTTTCAGTGCTGTCACTTTGATGTCCTCAATTCCAGGTCTATGAATTCCTTTACCTTTCCTTTACTTACATATACGGTCCATCTCTTCTCTTATTTTAGGTTGGTAGTCCTGAATAGTGCATTTAGCCCTTCACCCATGACAATCCCAATAACAGAATGCCCCGTGGAATTGGAACATCATCATAAGGAGAGTTCCAGGACACCTCTCTATTATCTCTGAAACAATGTCTGGCTGTGGCACCATGTGCTAGGCTACTCAGTGAAGTCTGAGAGAGTATAAGTGTGTTGCTGCTCTGGAGCCTTCATTCTTAAAAAATATTGTTACTGGTTATAGAATTGTGCATTGGCAGTTGTTTTCTTTCAGCGTTTTCAAAATATTGTTCTCCTCTTTTCTGTCTTTCATGATTTCTGATAAGAAAGTGGCTGTTAATTATCATTGTTTCTTTGTATTTAATATGTTAGTTTTCAGTATTTACTCTTTATATTTGGCTCTCAACACTTTACTATGATGTGCCTTAACTTTAGCTTGTTTGTGTTCATTGTGAGTATTGTTTGTGGAGCATCTAGTATTTAAACATTTTTGTCTTTCACCAAATTTGGGAAATGTTCAGCTATTATTTCTTTACAGAAAAAGTTTCACTTTATGATTTATTTGCACCTCAGAGTCTGAGCACGTACATTTTACCTTCCTCTCTCACACCAGTGAACGGGCAGTTGCAACACAATGTGTTACGGTGCCCTTGGGAATTGCCAAGTCTTCTGAGAAGATCTAAGCTGAGAGTGGGAGGGTAGGCATCGACCTGGGAAGGGTGCTGGGAGAGGAGAGGGTTCCGTGAGCCTATCTCCAAGTCTTTCAGCTGATTGAAAGATAAAGAGGGAACATGATGTGTCTATAGAACTTCAAGGATACTGTTAGAGCTGGAATTTTCGGTAAAAGGGGGAAAACAGAAATGAGGGTAGAAGTCAGCGGGAGGTGGGCCATGACGGAATGTGTGCTCAGTTCTAATTAAGTGAATTCAACATAATCCCCTGTAAAAATACAATAGGATTGTTCTTGAACTAGAAAAGCTGGTTCTAAAATTAATAATGAAAACTATCAAGCATAAAAACCAGAACATTTCTAAAAAGCAAGAGTCATAAGGGATAATTTATTATAACATATTACAAATTTCTATCATTGTTCTCTAATATAATAAAAAATAGTGTGGAACTGGTATATATAGTAATTTATTATATGATGAAAGTAGCATTTCAAATCAATGAGAGGATTAATAATTTAGTTTATGGTGTTTGAGCATCTGGAAAAAATAATAAATTTGGATCCATACCACACAACTGATGCCAAAATAAATGTCACAGTTTTAGATGAGTAAAAGTTTAAATGTCAAAAATGAAACCTCTAAAATTCTAGAAGTCATAAAATTTAAAAAATACTAATAATCTCAGAATAAGGAGGATCTTTCTCAGTCTGATGCACAACTCAGAAGCCAGGACTTTTTGATAAACTTGATAACATAAAACTATTTCTCATATTGAAAAATGCCACAGAAAAGACAATGACAAATGAAACAAAAATGAACAAATGAAACTTCCTTCCACAAGGAGCTAATTTCTTTAATTTATAAAGAGAAAGAACAATAGTATAATGACCAAAATAAGAGATATCTCAAAAGAAAGCAAGTGTGAATGGTCTTAGACATATAACATTTTCAACTGCATTTGTTATAAAAGAAATGCAATTTAGAATTACCATGACACGGCCAGGCACAGTGGCTCACACCTGTAATCTCAACACTTCGGAAGGCTGAGGTGGCTAGATCACCAGAGGTCAACAGTTTGAGACCAGCCTGGCCAACATGGCAAAACCCTATCTCTACTAAAAAAAAAAAAAAATACAAAAATTAGCCAGGCGTGGTGGCGCATGCCTGTAGTCCCAGCTAGTCAAGAGGCTAAGGCAGGACAATCACTTGAACCCAGGAGGCGGAGGTTGCAGTGAGACGAGATCATACCACTGCACTCCAGCCTGGGTGACAGAGTGAGACTCTGCCTCAAAAAAAAAAACAATTACCACGACACACTGGTTCTCACTTGTCAGGTGGACAACAGTTCAGTGAGGGAGCTCCCTGGCTTTTGCAGGGCAGAGATACACAGATCCTTCTTGGCAGAGCCAGGACCTGGGCAGCTGATGGTTCTTGAAGGCAAAGGTTTTCAACCCTTAGCATCACCTGAGGACCTTTAAAGTTCCCAATGCCCAGGCGACAATCTGAATCTTTGAGGTGGAACCCAGCCATTAGTATTTTTCAGAGGCCTGAGTGATTTCCATGTGAGAGAAGGGTGTGAATCACTGCTGGAGGGCTGTTAAGAAGTTAACCTGCAGATATACTCATTCATGTATAAAATAATGTGGAAAAGAATAGTCTTTGAAGCGTGATTTGCCATAGCAAGAAGAGGCAACATAATAAACATCCATCAGCAAGAAATTGGTTAGATGTATCAGTGGTTTCTCCAAATAATGGAATGCTGTGCAGATAGCACTTCTATATACACTGACTTGGAGCAATTGCCATAATGTATAGTATTTTTGAGTGAAAAAAAGTAAAGTGTAAAACGTGTGACTGGAGTATCAGCATTTGTGTACACATTTTAAAAGGAATCCAAAATTTCCACGTTGATTATATATTCTAGTTTACTGCAATAGAATAATTTTTTTTGTTTTTTTTTTGAGACAGAGTCTCACTCTGTCACCCATGCTGGAGTGCTGTGGTGTGATATTGGCTCACTGCAACTTCTGCCTCCTGGGTTTAAATGATTCTCGTGCCTCAGCCTCTCTAGTAGCTGAGATTACAGGCATGCACCACCATGGCTGGCTAATTTTCTTGTATTTTTAGTAGAGACGGGGTTTCACCATGTTGGCCACGCTGGTCTCAAACTTCTGGCCTCAAGTGATCCACCCGCTGTGGCCTCCCAAAGTGCTGAGATTATACCGCACTTGGCCATGCAATGGAATAATTAATTTACCTGAAATGACTACTGTTACCTTGCAAGGCATGTGTATTACATTGAGAGAAGGTACAATTCTTCATGATATTGCAGGGGCTAAGACATATACAAAAAATATATGTAGATATGTGAAGAGTGAACACTAATGTTTCCAAGTAAACATTTCTGGACAAATAGACTTCTTTTTTGGAAAGACTGTTTATTTACTGATAAATTCCAGAGGAATTAATTTGTAATCTGGTCAGGATGTGTTTATGAGCTAATACATTCATTTTCCTCTCACCAAAAAAAAAAAAGAAGAAAGAAAAAAAAATGCCTATCATCTAGCATGCAATTCAGAGAATGGAAATTGGCACAGGGACTAATTACAGCTCACAAAGAAAAAAATCTGCTATTTTGATGAAAATGTGTTTTCCTAGTGTTTCTGTTATTTCTGTTGGTAATTGCAGAAAATAGTTTGAGTGCAGTGACAATTGTTATGGTTCTCTATGTATTCCTATTCTAAGTCATAAATGAAGCAGTATTCCTGGCAAATATTTTGGGATCCACCTGGAAAGAAGGAATGATGACAACTCCAGAAGATAAGCTTTTGTTGTTTCAGTGTCTCTCCTGTCTTAAATTGGTTGTTAAATAAAAACTATGTCTTGGTGGGCATTCTGAGACTCAAAAAGTCCGCTTATTCTTTCAACTTTGAAAGAACAAAAATCTATAGAGTTCCTAAGTATCTATTTGCAAGACAGAAACACAAAAAAAGCTAGAAAATTCTGTACACTAGGTTTGTTGGATGTAGGTTAGGATTAATTCAGAAAGTCTAGCCCACAGCCAGCTGTTGCTTTTTTGGAGGGTATTAGGGACATTCTTTGGCAGACTGCATTTTGTAATTTCAAAAAAAAAAAAAACCATATTCTAGAATGTTATGTTCTCCCACAGCCTACTGTTGCCCCAGCTGTTAGGATGGGGAGCCTGAGGAAGTCCACGGAATGTGAAAACAGAAGAACTAATACATGAAAGAAATATTTTAAAATACTGTGAAAGTGCCAGTATTTTGTAGATTTATAACCATGACTTTCCAAATAAATTTCGACATTTATTCTGTAATGAGTTAAAAATCCTGCTAGCTACTGGCATGCATTTCAAATTTAAAACATATTTTTCCATTCAACAAATGTAATAAATGACACTTGGTGAGCCCTAAAACCCTTGACCAGTCACAGAGTCACCAAAATACTGTGTATTTTAAATGGAACAAAAATAGGACAAAATAGAAAAAAATTAAATTTGTATTTGAGATGATTAATATTTATCCTGAAGGCTGGTTCTTGAACTAGGAAGAAATTAATTAGAGCTAGTAAAACAGTATTAAGAAAATATAATCTGTTTATTAAATTACAGGGACTTTGAAGTATTGTTCCCGCTTATTTTATATGATTTCTTGCCCCTTGACGAGAGTGCATCACCATTGATCTCCTTATGTGTATCAGTTCTAGGTAAAGGTGTTGGAAAGAGATTTTTCCTCAGGTAGCTGAGCACAAATTGGAAAGGAAGGGGGAGAATTAAAGAGTGTGTATATGAATATATAAAAGGTAAAACCTTCAGTAAAATAACCAAAAATAAGAGCATAAATAAGCAAGAGTCCCTAAAGAGAACAGACAGGAGACGGCCGACCAAAGTGCAGGGCGCTGTCCAGGCCTGGGACACAGAGAAGGCAGGGTATCTGTTGGTGTTTGGTGAAACTGGCACCCAGCTGCTCTTCAAACTGTGTCACCAAGGCTTACCATAGAGACTGGCACTATGAACAGGGGTTCATCAATATTTGTGGAATAAGTGAGTGAACAAATGAATGGGAAAATAAATCCTGACCCCTCGGGGAGTCTCCCCTTCTCAGAGGCAACATAGGGCGGCCAAAACCAGGCAACCCAGCTCTGCCTCCTGGCTGTGTCAGGCTGATGGGATCTTAGGAATGTTAGTTGGGTCTCCCTGTTCCTCTATCAAATGGAGGGGACCCTCCTCTATAAAATGGGGTGATGACAGCATCTCCCACCAAGGACTTTGGTGAGGGTTTCGTGAACTACCATGGCCAAAGCGATTTCAATACTGCCTGGCACTTAGCAAGTTCTCAATACATGTTGCATCATTCATTCATTCATTCAAACATTACCTCCTGGAGGCCTACTGGGGCCCAGGCTCTTCTCTGGTGATAGGACAACAGCCATGGACTTGAGAAAGTCCTCTGAGCAAGTCCTCCCCTCACAAAGTTCACATTTCTGGCAGGCATGTGTTTTACCCCATAGCTCTGGTTGTGAGAAAAATCTAATCCTTTCTTTTTCTAAAACAAATAAACAACAAAAAAAGAAAAAGAAAAGAAATCAAATCCAAGCCTCCATTTATCAAAGTATCAAGACATTAAATCTCAGTTTCATCTGTCCCCTTGAATCTACAGGGTTAAAATAGCAAAGATAGGGTCCTTGTTGGTGCCATGTGAAACTGGGACCCAGCTGCTGTTCTTCAAACAATATGACTAAGACTTACCATAGAGCCTGGTATGTAGCAAGGGTTCATCAATATTTGTGGAACTTGGGAAAGAGGGAAAGTGTCTCTGAGCGCTGAGGTGCCCAGTGGCCCGAACTGCAGGGTCCACTGAAAGATGGGCAGAGTTCCATGTGCCAGGATCACCAACCACCAACAGCAATGCCAGCAAAGCATCCCAAGACTCAGATCACCACCCACCATCTTTCTTTTTCTAGGGAGATGACAGTTGAGCTGAGGAAGGTTAAGGGGCCTGCTACACAACAAAACAGGAGAGTATTCCAGGCTGGGGCTTAGATACATCGTTCTAGCCCATTAAAAAAAATTGGGGGCTCCCAGGAAGTGCAGAGTGGCTAAAAAGTGTTATGTGACTTTTGTGGCGACATGAGGCATCATTGATTTAGAACCCTCTTCCCAAACACGTTCTCATCCAACTCACAGCAGCATTGTTCCTGGCAGCAGGAATGAGAAGCAGAATGTCCCAAAGGGAGAGCGAGGTTGGCAAGCAAAAAGCTACAAGCCCCTAGAGGCTGGAGGGGAGCCCACACAGGGGCAAGGATTGAGATGAGTTCAGAGAAGTCGCTGTGGAAGGAGGCACCCAGCAGCACAGGAATAGGCTCTATGCCCCTCTGTCTTTGCCTGCAATGGGCCTTTTCTCCTCAGCTCCTCTCTGGCTGAATGGCAGAGGTCAATGGGACCCAGAAGAGCAAGGCCAGAAGGTGCTCTGTCCTGCCAGGGCCTGATCTCCCCTGGACAGGTCCTTTGGGCTGTGCATGCTTTCACAGTCTTGCTTCTCTACGCCTGAGGTTCTCAGGATACATTCCAAGGTTTAACTTTGCACTTGAAGATGGGAGATAGAGATAAAGAAGGCAACTTTCCCAAGATGAACCTGCAAGAACTGACCTCCGACCCATTTGGGGCTTCAAAAGAATGCTTGAGTCAAGCATGGTTAATAGTTTATTTTCCTATACGTAATTTTTCTTTTCACGTTTTACATGGTCTTCATAATAGACAATAAGCTATTGTTTTATTTGGCTAGAAAGGCTTTACTGTAAACACTTTTCCAAGGAGCAATTTGAAACTGGAGTGGCTAACTGACCCATTTGTTATCATAAGGGACAGGGACATGACTTACAGCAGAGGAAACAGATCACTGTTGCTATCAGTTGATAATTAGTGTGGCAACACTAATTTTTTCATTATAGGTAAGTTTTCTCATTATAGGCAGAGCATCAAGTTAAGCTTGGATCCCAGCTTCCATGTTCCTTATTCCCTCATAGCCAGACCTCCTTAAACTCCACTTGTAAATTTGGCCTTGCCTTGGATCATCACATTGACACAGCCTGGAGGCAGCCCCTGCCTGCATCTGGAGCTCCAGACATCCCCAGGGTAGGGACTTCTGGCTGTGCTTTGGGTAGCTTCCTCCCAGAGGCCCCAGGTGGCTGCTACCGCCACATGGCGTGTCTGAGGGCAGGCAACTTGCTTCTCCTCTGTCCTTCTGCTCTCCTCCCCCACTGATTGCCACTAGTCTCTCCAAACTGATATTAATGTCATTTATTCAGCATGGATTGAGCACCTACAATGTGTGGGCAGATGTTAGTTGTGAGGATTCAGCAACAAGCAAATCAGAGCCCTGCCTTCATGAGGACTACAATCTGCCAGGGATGACTGATACTGGGCAGGTAATGACAAACACAACGACTGTCATAAAATGAGGGCCACAGGGTACAAAGACAGCTCATCTAGACCTGGGAGCAGGGCTCAGCTGAAACCTTCTGACAAACTTTTAGCTGATACTGTTCTTTGCACACCCAGATTAGAATTCGCACACATGTAGCTGGATCCTTGTTTCCAACTTCTGTCTGTCCCTGTGTTCTCCTGTGAGGTCTGGACTGTCCCTTCCCACTCCGTGTAGCAAAAAATCACATACATTCTCATATCAGGATATGACAAAAATAATATCCCTTATAAACACATTCCCCATTTGTAATATATTATCCATCTAAATTGAAAAACTTCTTTTCAGCTTTTTTTCTTTTAATTCACACCTTTCCAAGAACACGTATCTTTTATAATTTATTATATTTTAGAAATGAGCATTGCATGAATATGTCATCCTAATAGCAAACTAGCACACAGGCTTATCCAAGCATAAAATAAATTGTAAAAGAATATGTTTGGGAATATATTACTGGATGACTCTGTTAACTCCATTTTAAAAATGTGGTTTGCCCATCTAAACTATGTTTCAGCACAAGTCCATTTGTGGGCTTCTGAGAGGCACTTAAGAATCACTGAGCTACTCTTTTCCCCCACTGAGCTCCCCATAGGCTGAGCTAACTGAAGAGAGTGTAAATTTCCAGAGGGTAGCAGTTCCCTCTGTGGCTTGGAAACATCTGTAGCTGTGTGCTAGTCATGTTCAGCCATGGGGAGGGGGTGTCCCTGCAAAGCCCAACATGCTTCTGCCAGGGAAAGAGGGGAACACCACGGGGTGGGTTTGGACAGGGGCAGGCTAGGAGCAGAGGATGAGAGGGGAGTCTCATGTGACAATGTAAAACTATAGTTTTGGCTTCCAGCCAAAGACAAGAAGAAGCCTGATTATACTGCATATTTTAGGATCCTTTTTCTATTTCATTGAAATGAGGAGGCAAAAAGCTTCTCTTTGTCATAAGAAATCAATTTCCTAGCTTCCATTTCTGCTTAGTGCAATGTTTTTCTGTTACATCCTTTAAAATGCCATTTGTTCATGTGATTACAGAATGAATTCCAATCCATGCTTAATTCTTTAAAAATCATCTTTTGCATTTAAAGGGTATAAAAAAAGCATATGGATGAGCATATTAATCACAGCTACTATTTCCAGGGCCTGAGTGTAAAGAAGCATTTATGTTAATGGTGTATATGTCTAAGCATACAAGTTTAGAAATATTCCCAATTACCAAATGGATTTCTTCTGCTGAAACAAGAATATAACTGAAAGAATAAATTGTCCTAACAGCACACCCCCTTCAGGTTACCTCTCTGAAGTTAAATTTTTGCTGTTTGAATCAAAGGTTACAGAATATACATTGCCAATCACAACACTTAGGCTATGATTGAATCAGCCAAAATGTTTAGCCACATTTTCTGGCTCTGTCTCTGAACTGATGTGGAAAGTTCCAAATGCATCCAGTTGGGCTCCCTGGCAAATCAAACCTTATAAAAGTGTTCCTTATTCACTTACAGTAGAAGTTTTTGCAATCGGTTCCTTAGTTGAAAATTGGCACTAGTTATTCATAGCATGCCATACATCACACACACAGGCCACCAAAGCACTGCATGCCGAATATTGTGCAGTGGTGGTAAATACAACAAATCATGTCAGCATTGGGCAGGGAGAGCTATTGCACATCCTTTAGTGGCCTAGGTCCTTGAAGAGCATTTTAGAGCCAAAGGAGGAGAAGTCTTGGGAATGATAAACTAGTCAGTGTCATGTATCAAACTCACATTAAACAGGATGAAACCACCTGTCTCAGATTTCTTATCTGCTATTTTTCCTCCCCTGTGGTAGGACAAACTCTTTCCATCACATGCAAAAGGGATTCTCAGATCAGTATACAGTTTCCAAAGTGAGGAAAGATTCCATTAACTGAATTACAATCATTAAAATAGGCGATTTTTAAAGCCAATTTAAAAAATGTTATAAACAGCTAACATCTTTTTCTCGCCAGTTATAGTAATAGAAAAACACTAATTCCTTAGCATCTAGGGATGCCAGATCAAGATCATAGGAGTCTAAGAGTGGATCAGAACCTGTATATCTGTTTATGCTACCTCTGCTAGGTTTGAATTACAGGTGCAAAAATTAGAAAAAGCTTATGACATGAAAAGAGTGGCCTGTGGCATACAAAGCTGATATCTTGCCACATTACTACATATTTCTTCAATTTATTAGAATAAAATGTTAATGAGCACAGACACCCAAACACAGAATTCCAAATTGCTAACTGGGGATTTTTGCTGGCATTGTACTTATTGTCAGATTCAGAGAAGGAAGATGAATTTAAAGTTTTAGAAATACCACCGGTTAGGGATGTCATCAAACAGCACATCTGTGTCCCTGATGGATAGTAATCAGAAGAACAATACATGAAGCAGGTTCACTGTGCATCAATATCAGTCCCAGAAGAAGATGCTAAACACCTTGCCAATATCATGTATCAGTATCAATCCACTTGCATGGGTCCAGTGAGACAGAAAACTCACGTGTTAAGTAGAGCAACTTTATTACTTACAGAAAGTCAGCAAGGGACAATAGAAGCCTAGGATTTATGGCAAGCCAGTCCCCCAAGGCTCAGGAAAACTGCCCCGGGTGGATTGAGTCTCACTTTGTGTGTCTTTTTTTGGGGGGATGGGGAGGGGATGGAGTTTTCGCTCTTACTCTGGAGTGCAATGGCACGATCCTGGCTCACTGCAACCTCTGCCTCCTGGGTTCAAGTGATTCTCCTGCCTCAGCCTCCCGAGGCGCTGAGATTACAGGTGCCCGTCACCACTATGCTCAGCTAATTTTTTGTATTTTTAGTGGAAATGGGGTTTCACCATGTTGGCCAGGCTGGTCTCGAACTCCTGACCTCAGCTGATCCACCCACCTTGGCCTCCCAAAGTGCTGGGATTACAGGTGTGAGCCACCACATCTGGCCACTGTGTGTGTCTTATCCTGCACTGCAGCTGAGGGACCCCAAAAGCATGATCTGATCTGGGTTTTATGTGCAGGAGCAACTGGACTTGCTAGACAAATAAGCACCACAGGACAACATCCAGTTCTGAGGAATGGGAACAGAGCCTGTGTTATTCTTCTTTATCTCAGGATATGGCTGTCCCAGCACATTCTTGAGAGGTACAAGTGACAAGAGGAGAAAGAGCTTAGTTGTCAGGACCATTGAGGGGCTTATCCAGCACAGGAGTTATTACTTCCTCACCAAAAAACAAAACCAAGATTTATTACTTAGCATTGACACCCTGGTAGGCAAGTATTCTGAACCTTGGCTAATTATCGTCATCCTCAGCAACCTCATAGCCAACATTTACAAGCACCTACTATGTGCTTTATTCAAATAAATTCCTGTAGCAACTGTATTTGCTTGGGTCCTCCAGGAAGCTGACTCATGATGGGGTGAAATCTGTGGGAGATTTATGGAAAAACAGATTTGAGGTAAAATGGTGGGGGGAGCTGGGAGAGGCGGCAATGTGGGTCCAACTGCTGTGGACAAGATTGGGAGAAAAGGAAGGTTGGGTGGGAAAAGTCTTAGACTACACTGCAATTTTAAGAAAGCCTATCAGCAGTCCTCGAGTCAAGGTTACCTATCATAGGCACCCACATCACCCAAAAACAAGCTGCCCTATCATCCCTGCCATGCCCCATTACTGGCTGGGAGGAGCCTGGGGAAGCAGGGCTTTGGCATGGACACTGAGATGTGTCAGCACCACAGCTGGGCTGGCCTTCAGTCCATGGCATCTCCTATAGCCAGAGACTCAAGGGGTGCTTTTCTATTTTATCAGTCTGGGTCCAATCAGGAGAGATAATCCATATGGGGAATTAAACAGGAGAAGTTCAATTTAAAAAACCATTAAACTCTAATAAAAAAGAGTGACTACAAGTTACAAAGACACTCTGCATGGTACCCCAGAGCTTAGGTAAAATACAAAAGGAAGGACAGACTCAAAAGGGCTGTGGGGTTCACACCTTGCTGCAGAAAGCACAGTTCAGTCCTTGAATAGTGGGAACAATTTGCTGGTTTGCCCTGACTAGGGCTGATATGCTGTGACCCAGCAAGCAGAAAGCAGCCCTCTGAATTACAAGCAGTGTGGGTGTTCAGAGAGAGGGCTGGCTCTGATGGAGCCATGCACAAGCCTGCGGAAGGAATCAGGTGCAGTGTGGCAGGCGGCCTTCAGGGCACTGGTCTCCATGTTGGTAGGGCATGGAAAGGCCACCAGGCCAGGCTGAGATTCTGGCCATGAGATTGAGGTGGAGCTGCATAGATTCCTCACCCTTACCCCACTGATGCACTGTGCAGCAGGGAACCTTTCCTCCTGCGGGAACCCTCCATGCACTCTCCTGAGGAAAGTGACCCTGGGCTCACTGTGAAGGAGAGATGTGGAAGAATGTCATTCATTGCAGCAGAGCGTGCCTGGAGCTTGGGGCTAATGAGCAATGCATGGATAAATGGAACACATGGTCACCTTGGGAACCGTATGAGGTTAGTACTTGTGTTGTCCCTTTGTATAGAGGAGAAAACTGAGGCTTGGGGGAAGTAAATATTTAGCAAGTTGAGGAGCTGGAGTTCCAACCCTAAGTCTGTGATTCCAGAATTCATGTCTTACCCACCATGCTACATTAGTAAGATTCATCACAGAAGATGCCAGGATCCTTTCTAAATCTCCTGCTTGTAATGATGAGCCTGGGATTTGTTAGCATACCATCAAAATAATTTTAATGTTTTGTAGGCTTGAGAATGCATTTTTCCCTTATATTCTGTAATAGTTTGGCTCTGCCAAGAGTAGGACAGATTTTTAACCAAATGTCAAGCAATAAACCTGCCTCAAATAAAAGGATCAAAGATGGCAAAGCAGTGGGGACTGTATCCATGAGGAACTATTACAGGCCCTGTGGTCATTTAGCCTCAGGGAGAAACTGAAAAAGAGTGATGATTCCGGTATTCAGTATGCGAAGATTTTCTCAATTGAGAGACTCAACAGCTTTTCTCCTTTTCCCCTAAGGGCTGAATGTGAGGAAATCAGCTCGCATTAAAACCAGATAGATTTCTGCTGCTTATAAGGAAGAACTTCTTAACCATTATGATGATGAAACACTAGAATAGGTTCCTTACAAAGTGTTAAAGTCTCCATTTCCAGAGATATTAAAACAGAATAAAAACTATCCATCATGAATGATTTGGACACTAATCTAAATGAAAATAGCAGCCTCCTAAGGTCCTTTACTGTCCCAGAATTCCAATATGCCTTAGTCATCTTTAATTCTTCCTTGCCAACAGAGGTAAATGGCTTCCAAGGACAATGAACCAACAGGGAAGTTGTTAATGATAGTTCACACTTATTGAGCGCTCACATTCACCAAGTGCTCTATGCATATTGTCTCTCATCTTTGCAACACTACAAGGTAAGCACCATTATTTTTCATTTTTACAGGCAGTCAGGCTCAGAGAAGTCAAGCACCTTATCAAAGATCACACAACAAGTAAATAGTAGTCATAATTCTAACCCAGAACTTTCTATATCCAATTCCCTGTATTCTAATGAATAAACTACGGCTTTTAACTCTTCCAGTAGGCTACTTAGCAGTCCCCCTTAGATGCTTACCCTCCACCCCAAAAACTCTCCACGACACCCTCAAAATCTGCCAAGTCTAATTTGTACGATCAACTTAATACCACCTGCCTGGAAAATTAGCCACAAATGGAGAGGAAAAGACAGATAAAGAGCATATACTATATTATATTCTGCCACCTGGGCTCCTGTGAAATAGCAAAGAACTGACTTAGTTCAGAAAAGTAATCTGAGAGAAGAAATGAATGATACAGCCCTGGTCAAACATGTGAAAACTAGCCCCTGTTAGTTTTGCAATGGGAAAGTGTGAAACCTGAACCACTGTAGTAGTGCTTGTAGAAACCAAGCCATCTGAAATACACAATCCCTGGTATTTCTCTGAGGGATTGGTTTAAGTGTTTTGACAACTAGAGATTCCTTCTTATTCCCCTGCCATTAATCTTTTGCATCTGTGGTCACAGGACAAGAGAGCAAATCTGTTTTTCATGAATGCCTCATTGGGATAACACCCCCACCACCCCACCCGATTCACCTCCATGAAAGCATTAACCATTAACTAAGTGTGGTGGCTGGTACCTTTCCCATGAAACAGGGCTCACCGTGGTCTCCCCAGCCACACCAACTGCCTGGAGCAGGATTCCTGTTGCTCCTTCTGTCCAGATGGCTTCAAGCTGGAAATTACTTATGAGAATTCAAGAAAACACTTGTTCTCCCCAACACTATTTATTTGCTTTGGAAGACCTTTACAAAACACTCCTATATGCTCAACCAACAAAATATCACCTCTACCCTGCCCCTCTTGCAATATTAAACAAACTGAGTGCTGAATGGTTAAAACAAAGATGAATACAAGGTTTTCTGTGCCCTCAAAGATTTCACCGAGTTGTACAGAAGATAAACATAAGAGTAACAACAATATGGTGTGGACCCTGATTAAAGTATCAGGAATTCTGTGTAAGCAGAAAAAAGGCACCCAGCCTCAGACATTGGAGCATACTCTCCAGGGACTGAGTTTTGAGCAGAGCTTTCAGCATTAGTCAACACAGACTGCCATAACCAAATACTGTACACTGGGAAGCTTAAATGACAGATGTTTGTTTTATCATGGTCCTGGAGGCTGGAAGTCTGAGATCAGGGGACCAGTATTGTTGGGTTCTAGTGAGGCCTCTCATCCTAACTTGCAGATGGTCACCTTCTTGCTGTGTCCTCACATAGCTAGAGACAGGTGGGGAGCAAACTCTCTGGTGTCTCTTCACATAAGGACACTAACCTACCAGATTAGGTCCCCTCCCTTATGACCTTATTTAACCTAATAAGGCCCCATCTCTGAATAGAGTCCCATTGGGAGTTAGGACTTTATCATATGCTTTTCTGGGGGACACAATCAGTCCATAACACCTCCAGAATGATAGGACTGGCCAGGTGGAAGGTAGTTAGAAAAGGGAGGGCATGCCTGGCAAACATACCAGTGTTCAAAGGCTTAGGCCACAGGTTCAATGGTTTAGGCAGACACAGCACATCAGGGGAGCACAGAATGATCCAACATGCTTACACAGAGGAGAATGTGGTGTAAGGTGGCCAGAAGGAAAAGCCTTGAATGCTTTCTAAGCACTATCCACTTTATCATGTGGGCAGTCTGGATTTTTGCAGAACTTTTAAAAGAGTTGAACAGACTGACATTTAGGAAAAAAACAAGCAGTTGGTTCATATTTGAAGAATGAGTAGTAGGAGTCAAAGTAAATTGGACTGGGGATCCAAGCCATGGGCACTGCAACAGGAAAGGTCATAAGGGGGTTTGCCAAGGCAGTAGCCATAGATGTGAGGAAGAAGAAACAGGTATGAGAGTTATTTAGGAGCCAGAATAGAAGGCATGTTGACTATGGAGGGTAGGAAGGGGAAGAGTAGAAGAGAACTCTAGCTCTCTAGATGGGTGCCTGGCTGATAGTTATGTTTCTATATTATCTACAGTTGAGCTAGAGCTACATGCTTCACTTTTTGGTTGTTGCTTTTGTTCTATTCACTGACTACCCTTCAGCCCTTCCCATAAATCTCACTTAACACAGTGGTGGTTCTGGCATGTGAATGAAAGAATAAAGATACAAACTGTGATCATTATAAAAATTTCAGTTAATACTTAAGATGGGCAGGAGATGTGGTGAAATAACAGTATCACAGTTTGGTTTTTTTTTTATTATTATACTTTAAGTTTTAGGGTACATGTGAACAACGTGCAGGTTTGCTACATATGTATACATGTGCCATGTTGGTGTGCTGCACCCATTAACTCATCATTTAACATTAGGTATATCTTCTGATGCTATCCCTCTCCACTCCCCCCACCACACAACAGTCCCCAGAGTGTGATGTTCCCCTTCCTGTGCCCATGTGTTCTCCTTGTTCAATTCCCACATATGAGTGAGAACATGTGGTGTTTGGTTTTTT
This sequence comes from Pongo abelii, assembly GCF_028885655.2. Lineage (NCBI taxonomy): Eukaryota > Metazoa > Chordata > Mammalia > Primates > Hominidae > Pongo > Pongo abelii. The sequence goes on from NC_071992.2 coordinate 73,267,310, forward strand.
GTCCTTGCAATAGTTTGCTGAGAATGATGGTTTCCAGCTTCATCCATGTCCCTACAAAGGACATGAACTCATCATTTTTTATGGCTGCATAGTATTCCATGGTATATATGTGCCACATTTTCTTAATCCAGTCTATCATTGTTGGACATTTGAGTTGGTTCCAAGTCTTTGCTATTGTGAATAGTGCCACAATAAACATATGTGTGCATGTGTCTTTATAGCAGCATGATTTATAATCCTTTGGGTATATACCCAGTAATGGGATGGCTGGGTCAAATGGTATTTCTAGTTCTAGATCCCTGAGGAATCACCACACTGATTTCCACAATGGTTGAACTAGTTTACAGTCCCACCAACAGTGTAAAAGTGTTCCTATTTCTCCACATCCTCTCCAGCACCTGTTGTTTCCTGACTTTTTAATGATTGCCATTCTAACTGATGTGAGATGGTATCTCATTGTGGTTTTGATTTGCATTTCTCTGATGGCCAGTGATGATGAGCATTTTTTCATGTGTCTTTTGGCTGCATAAACGTCTTCTTTTGAGAAGTGTCTGTTCATATCCTTCGCCCACTTTTTGATGGGGTTGTTTTTTTCTTGTAAATTTGTTGGAGTTCATTTTAGATTCTGGATATTAGCCCTTTGTCAGACGAGTAGATTGCAAAAATTTTTTCCCATTCTGTAGGTTGCCTGTTCACTCTGATGGTAGTTTCGTTTGCTGTGCAGAAGCTCTTTAGTTTAATTAGATCCCATTTGTCAATTTTGGCTTTTGTTGCTATTGCTTTCAGTGTTTTAGACATGAAGTCCTTGCCCATGCCTACGTCCTGAATGGTATTGCCTAGGTTTTCTTCTAGGGTTTTTATGGTTTTAGGTCTAATCTATTTTGAATCAATTTTTGTAAAAGGTGTAAGGAAGGATCCAGTTTCAGCTTTCTACATATGGCTAGCCAGTTTTCCCAGCACCATTTAGTAAATAGGGAATCCTTTCCCCATTGCTTGTTTTTGTCAGGTTTGTCAAAGATTAGATAGTTGTAGATACGCGGCATTATTTCTGAGGGCTCTGTTCTGTTCCATTGGTCTATATCTCTGTTTTGGTACCAGTACCATGCTGTTTTGGTTACTGTAGCCTTGTGGTATAGTTTGAAGTCAGGTAGCATGATGCATCCAGCTTTGTTCTTTTGGCTTAGGATTGACTTGGCAATGCAGGCTCTTTTTTGGTTCCATATGAACTTTAAAGTAGTTTTTTCCAATTCCGTGAAGAAAGTCATTGGTAGCTTGATGGGGATGGCATTGAATCTAAAAATTACCTTGGGCAGTATGGCCATTTTCATGATATTGATTCTTCCTACCCATGAGCATGGAATGTTCTTCCATTTGTTTATATCCTCTTTTATTTCATTGAGCAGTGGTTTGTAGTTCTCCTTGAAGAGGTCCTTCACATCCCTTGTAAGTCAGATTCCTAGGTATTTTATTCTCTTTGAAACAATTGTGAATGGCAGTTCACTCATGATTTGGCTCTCTGTTTGTCTGTTGTTGGTGTATAAGAATGCTTGTGATTTTTGTACATTGATTTTGTATCCTGAGACTTTGCTGAAGTTGCCTATCAGCTTAAGGAGATTTTGGGCTGAGACAATGGGGTTTTCTAGATACACAATCATGTCATCTGCAAACAGAGACAATTTGACTTCCTCTTTTCCTAGTTGAATACCCTTTATTTCCTTCTCCTGCCTGATTGCCCTGGCCAGAACTTCCAACACTATGTTGAATAGGAGTGGTGAGAGAGGGCATCCCTGTCTTGTGCCCGTTTTCAAAGGGAATGCTTTCAGTTTTTGCCCATTCAGTATGATATTGGCTGTGGATTTGTCATAGACAGCTCTTATTATTTTGAGATATGTCCCATCAATACCTAATTTATTGAGAGTTTTTAGCATGAAGGTTGTTGAATTTTGTCAAAGGCCTTTTCTGCATCTATTGAGATAATCATGTGGTTTTTGTCTTTGGTTCTGTTTATATGCTGGATTACGTTTATTCATTTTCATATGTTGAACCAGCCTTGCATCCCAGGGATGAAGCCCACTTGATCATGGTGGATAAGCTTTTTGATGTGCTGCTGGATTCGGTTTGCCAGTATTTTATTAAGGATTTTTGCATCGATGTTCATCAAGGATATTAGTCTAAAATTCTCTTTTTTCATTGTGTCTCTGCCAGGCTTTGGTATCAGGATGATGCTGGCCTCATAAAATGAGTTAGGGAGGATTCCCTCTTTTTCTATTGATTGGAATAGTTTCAGAAGGATTGGTACCAGCTCCTCCTTGTACCTCCGGTAGAATTTGGCTGTGAATCCATCTGGTCCTGAACTTTTTTTGGTTGGTAAGCTATTAATTGTTGCCTCAATTTCAGAGCCTGTTATTGGTCTATTCAGAGATTCAACTTCTTCCTGGTTTAGTCTTGGGAGGGTGTATGTGTTGAGGAATTTATCCATTTCTTCTAGATTTTCTAGTTTATTTGCGTAGAGGTGTTTATAGGATTCTCTGATGGTAGTTTGTATTTCTTTGGGATCAGTGGTGATATCCCCTTTATCATTTTTTATTGCGTCTATTTGATTCTTCTCTCTTTTCTTCTTTATTAGTCTTGCTAGCGGTCTATCAATTTTGTTGATCTTTTCAAAAAACCAGCTCTTGGATTCATTGATTTTTTGAAGGGTTTTTTGTGTCTCTATTTCCTTCAGTTCTGCTCTGATCTCAGTTATTTCTTGCCTTCTGCCAGCTTTTGAATGTGTTTGCTCTTGCTTCTCTAGTTCTTTTAATTGTGATGTTAGGGTGTCAATTTTAGATCTTTCCTGCTTTCTCTGGTGGGCATTTAGTGCTATAAATTTCCCTCTACACACTGCTTTGAATGTGTTCCAGAGATTCTGGTATGTTGTGTCTTTGTTCTCATTGGTTTCAAAGAACATCTTTATTTCTGCCTTCATTTTGTTATGTACCCAGTAGTCATTCAGGAGCAAGTTTTTCAGTTCCCATGTATTTGAGCGGTTTTGAGTGAGTTTCTTAATCCTGAGTTCTAGTTTGATTGCACTGTGGTCTCAGAGACAGTTTGTTAGAATTTCTATTCTTTTACATTTGCCGAGGAGTGCTTTACTTCCAAATCTGTGGTCAATTTTGGAATAGGTGTGGTGTGGTGCTGAAAAGAATGTATACTCTGTTGATTAACAGTATCATAATTTGAACTCCATGTGTGCAGGAGTATACATTATGCTTTTGTTTACTCTACTAACAATACAATTAATGTCAATTATAGGCGCTTATTCAAGAACACAGATCTTATGCAGCTCCAGACAAATTCTTGACACACTTTTAGAGTTTCCGGAACCTAGGATTCTAATGCAAACTCCTACCATTGTCTGTGATTAAAAGACTATTCCTGGAACCCATGTGTTCAGATATCCTGACAATTTTTCTAACCATATTACTTTAAACCAGCACTGTTGAATAGAACTATAATGCAGGCCACAGGTGGGAGGTACATATGCCATTTTAAATTTTCCAGTAGCCACATTTAAAAAGTAAAAAGAAACACATCAAATTACATTGCATAATATATGTTATATAATCCAATATATCAAAAATATTATTCCAAAGTAATGGATACAAAAAGTATTAATATAATATTCTACATTTTTGTTTATACTTTGTCATCGAAATCCAGTTTGTATTTTACACTCACAGCACAACCCAATTCAGACAAGTTATGTTTCAAGTGTAGAGTAGCCACAGGTAACTAGTGGGTGCCAGACAGTGTAGGTCTAGGCCAAGAAATGTTCTTGATACAAAAACTCCAAATATCAGAAACTATTATTTATTAACCTACAGATCAAGGTGATGATTTATTGTAAAAATATGAAACACTGAGTGTTGTTTTAACAACATATCATTATTTCCTTTCCTTCATTTTACATTTTATATTCTAGCTTCCAAAAGCTATGTAATAAACCAAAATTTAATGTTCCTGCTTTATAAGTAAATTTTTCTGATACATTGCTTATAAAGCCACCAGAGAACAAATACTCTATGACTGCTCAGAGGAGTATTTGATTAGAGCATTTACCTTGTCACAGAGATAAATAGCAAGATATCCTCTGCCTCTGGAGACTAGCCAGAAGACATCAAAGGATAAGAAAAAGTCTATTCTTCTCACATGCATAATCTTGTTATTGAAAATAACACAGGAGATTCATAAAGCGTTATGAGTATCTGATGTGATGAAGCAGTAAATGTAAATTGGCTTACTTTAATAATATTTATTTGACAATTATAATAATCTGGCTTAAAACAATCTGGGGATTGTTATTACAAAGTCAACTCAAGTCTTTTTTTCCACTGAAGTTATTTTAAGTAGAAGAGGGCTTTGAGTTGTGTTGACTTGATGGTGAAACAAGTAAAAGTATAAAATTCTCTATTGGAATAAGAAAAGCAAAATGAGTTGCAACCTTCTAATCTTTTTTCTCTCAGTCCCTGACCAGCTGGCTAGGCCATTTGCCATGGCTCCTGAGTCCATATGTGTTTTACAACTTCAGACAGTTTTTCACTCCACAAAAAGCAGATGCGCATCAGCCCAGGAGTTCAAGACCAGCCTGGGCAACATAGTGAGATCCAGTCTCCACAAAAAAATTAAAAGAGAAATAAGCTGGGCATGGTGGCACATGCCTATAATTCCAGCTAATTGTGGGGCTAAGGTGTGAGGGTCACTTGAGCCCAGGAGGTTGAGGCTGCAATGAGCCATGATAGTGCCACTGCACTCCAGTCTGGGAGACAGAGTGAGATCTTGTCTCAGAAAAAAAATAAAATAAAATAAAATAGAATAGCAGATGACAGATGCCTGCCTGGATGTTCTGCCTGTGGTGGGAGGTTCTCCCATGGCCACCTTTCAGGGCCATCCCTGAGTGCTGGCCAATATAGCACCATCCATTTTCTTCTTACGTCCACATTCCAAGCCAATGCACCCATGAACAAACCTTGGGATTCTTCCTTCTCCATCAGCTGCTCTTAGGGATCTCACTGGGTGGCAGGTGAGCACTAGGGAGAGGCGATGGTATGGCAGGGATATATGACATGAGACCAGGGCTTCCTACTTATGCAGCCTCGGGGAACACAGCCAGTTACTGCCAGCAGTCAGGTACTCTATCTTAACCTGAGCCCAGTATCAAACCTGGAGCTGTTTATCGAAAGGCCTATAATTCTCTGCTGCATATGATACAGCCTTGACCTGGACTCCTAGGCATCTGTATAGTGATTTTCTCTGTGAGTATTACCATAAATGCCACACAGCATTTATGGTAATGACTCCAGTGACTTCACTATGATAGGCCAAGTCAGCTAGGTCATATGACCCAAGTGGCAAGGCTGTGTGTCCTTTAGTATGGGTGTCTGCTCCTGAGGCCTCTGCTGTTCTGGCTCTTCAGAGATGACCCCCTCTGTGTCCCCTTGTGTGCAGGATGGAACAGTTTTATTAGATGTGAAATATGCTGTCTTTAGAACCTGCCAAGGCCTACCAGACACTGTGCTTACTTCTTAGAGGCAGGAGCAGCATGGTATATTGTAGTTCCACTTAGTCATGAAGCCCATGTCCATATCATACATGGGGGACCTCTGAGCTTTGTATTCTCTTCCAATGATCTATGAGGCTATCTGTGATCCACACAGTTGGAACTTCACTCTGTTCTAACTGCTGCGGCTTTGTAAAAATTCTTGATTTCCAGTAACATAGGTCCTCCTACCTTGCTCTTTTTCAGTCATAATTGGACTATTCTTGGTCCTTTACACTTCCATATAAAGTTTAGAACCAGCTTATCAAATTACACATGCACACAAATACACATGCACAATGGTTTTGATTAAAATTGCTTTGACTGTATAGATCAGTTTAGTAATAAATGACATCTTTAAATATTGAATCTTTCACACAAATAGAATTCCTAAAAAAAAAATAAGTACTTTTTCATTTTTCCCCAATAATCAGTTTCTGCATAAAGGTGTTACACATATTTTGTTAGTTTTACTCCAAAGTATTTAGTATGTTATGCTACTGCAAGTGGCATCTTTTGATTTTTTTTCTTATTGTTTGTTACCATTAAGCAGAAATTAATTTTGTATATTGACTTTATATATATAATCTTGTTTAAATTACCTATTAATTCTAATGATTTATCTGCAGATTCTTTTTAATTTCCTTTGATTCTCTTTAACTTTTTAAGGTTCTTTTTATATGTAATCTGTGAATAAATAATAGTTAATTTTTTCGTTTCAGTCATTATACTTTTATTTCATTAAGTTATTTATTTGCCTTACCACACAGGTTAGAATCACCAATATACAATGTTTTTAAAAGTGATCATACTGAGTCATACTTGTGTTTCATCATGGTTCAAAGAGAAAGCTTTTAACATGCCACAATGAAGTTCTTTTATTCAAAGATTTGACTTAGTGGTGCTCCCTGCTTTACCTAGTTTGCTAATAGGCTTTATTATGACTGAATGTTGAATTTTAACAAATGTATTTTCTGCATCTACTGAAATAATCATATAATTTTTTCTCATTATATTTTTTATAAGGTGAATTTTATTTTTAAATATGAAATTAACCTTGCATTTTAGAAACAAATCCAATTTTATTTTAATGTATTTTCCTTTTTATGTATTTATTTTATTTATTTTTTTTTTGCATGTGTGACAGAGTCTCACTCTGTCGCCCAGGCTGGAGTGCAGTGGCTTGATCTTGGCTCCCTGCAACCTCTGCCACCTGGGTTCAAGTGGATTCTCCTGTCTCAGCCTCCTGAGTATCCGGGATTACAGGCGCACACCACCATGCCCAGCTAATTTTTTTTTTGTATTTTTGGTAGAGACAGGTTTCGCCACGTTGGCCAGGCTGGTCTCAAACTCCTGACCTCAAGTGATTCATCCACCTTGGCCTCCCAAAGTGCTGGGTTTACAGGTGTGAGCCACCACGCCTGGCCATATTTTTATTTTTTATAGATTGTTAGATTCCATTTTGTTTTTGCTTTGTTTTTGTTTTGAGACAGGGTCTTGCTCTGTCACCCAGGCTGGAGTACAATGGTGCAATCTTGGCTCACTTCCTCCTCGGCCTCCTGGGCTCAAGCAATCCTCTTACCTCAGCACCCCAAGTAGTTGGGACCACAGGTATACACCACCACTCCCAGCTAATTTTTTATTTTTAATTTTTTGTAGAGACAGAGTCTCCTTATTTTGCCCAGGCTGGTCTCAAACTCCTGGGCTCAAGCAAACCTCTTACCTCAGCCTTCCAGAGTGCTGAGATTACAGCATGAGCCACCATGCCTGGACTAGATTATATTTTGATTAGCATTTTGCATCACTACTCATCAGTGGTATTGACTTATAACTTTTTTGTGATAAAGTGTTGTCCACTTTTAGTTTCTGCATTATGCTGACCTCGCATAATATGTTGGAAAGGTCTCTTTCTTCTGTTTTCTGGAAGAATTTATTTTTTAAATTGGCATTATTCTTTTAATAAGTGACAGAATTCACCAATACAGCCTCTGGGCCTAGAGTTTGCCTTATAAAACTGAAACCACCTTTGCAAAATCCTAACTGAGAAAATTATGACAGTGAAAGATGTCAGGCCTAATTGACCCCATCTTCCTTTAAACCTCTAAACTGTCCTTGTTCATTCCTGGGTGTAGGCTGAACTAGCCTTGGGAAGGAAATTATAGTTTGAAGTTAGACTGTTCTTGTAAGACATATGAAAGGCCACCAGCCACCAAGTTAGAATGAGAGAGGCTGGAATTCTAAACATTACCAGCCATTATTCCAGAGGTCATGAGATTCGCACCTTCCTAGGCCAGGTCAGGTGGCTCATGCCTGTAATCCCAGCATTTTGGGAGCCTGAGACGGGCGGATCACCTGAGGTCAGGAGTTTGTGACCAGCCTGACCACATGGGGAAACCCTGTCTGTACTAAAAAGGCAAAAATTGGCCAGATGTGGTGGAACCCGCCTGTAGTCCCAGCTACCCAGGAGGCTGAGGCAGGAGAATTGCTCATACCCGGGAGGCAAATGTTGCAGTGAGCTGAGATCACACCATTGCATTCCAGCCTGAGTGACAGGGACTCTTGAAGGTAACATCACTATTGTGAAACTAAGATCAGCCTTTTGAAATGTCCTTTTAGGTTTTGCGTTTCTAACCACTGAACGGCCCCACTTGGACCTGCCAACCAGTTCTTTGGCCCCGACCCAGGAACTAACTCTGCATAAGAGAGTAGCTTAGACTCCCCATGATTTCATCCCCAAACCAACCAATCAGCACCCCTGATAAACTGGTCCCCCACCCACCAAATTAGACTTAAAAACTCTGATCCCAGAGTTTTTAGGGAGACTGATTTGAGTAATAATAAAACTCCAGTCTCCCGCACAGCTGGCTCTGGGTGAATTACTCTTTCTCTATTGCAATTCCCCTGTCTTGATAAATCGGCTCTGTTTAGGCAGCCAGCAAGATGAACCCATTGGGCTGTTACAAAACTATTTTTAATTACAGACTCCATTGCTTTAATAGACATACAAATATTTGTATTTTTAATTTTCTTTTGTATTTTTGTAAGTTATATGTTTCTAAGAATGTATTTATATTTGCTTATCAAAATTTCTTAACTACCTAATAAATCGAGAGTCTGATAATGATGTCTTTTTACTATTCTGACATTGGTTATTTGTTACTTTTTTGTATTGATTGGTATAGCCATTTGGAATACATTCAACAACAGACTGATAGTGACAGAAGGCAGCCAAATGCCTTGGCAGATAGGGCCAGGTCCCCGTGAAACCCCACCTTCAAGCCAATAACAGCCTGAAGGCTGAAAGACCTAACTGCCAGTCCTGGAGGAAACCTACAACCCAGAGTGAGAACTTCTGTTCCGTGCCTTTTAACCAATCAAATGCTGCCTCTTCCAATACTACCTACACCCTGCCCCTCCCCTACTCTGAAGCCCTAAAAAGCCCTGGACCCAGCCACGCCAGGAGGAGAGAACCACCTAACTGCAGGGCTGGGGAAACACCCCGTCACCCCTTCTCCACTGAGAGCTGTTCCTTCACTCAATAACATTCTTCTCCACCCTTCTTACCCTTCAATGTCCAGCATATCCTCATTCTTCTTGGGTGCAATAAAAGAGCTCAGGACCGCTAAGTGTGGGTACAAGCTATAACACAGGTGAGCTGGGGCACTCTAGCATGGCCGAGGAAGGCCTGGGCAGGGCATTGCCAGCTGGAGTCCCTGGCTTGCAAAGTGACTGAGAAGGCAAATCCTACATCAAGATGAGCAAGAACTATGCACTGAATATTACAAACATTGCAGGGGAAAACATCAAAAGAATTTTTAAAATGGAGAACAAATGGAGAGTTATATCATATCTATAGGCTGGAAGAATAAATCATGTAAAGACATAAGTTCTTCCAAAACTGAACCATAGATTCAATGCAGTTCCAATGAAAACTCCAGTAAATGTTTTTGTAGCAATTGACAAGCTGATACCGAAATTTACATGGAAATTGGAAAGATACAGAATAATCAAAACAATCTTGATGATGAAGAGCAAAGTTTGAGGGCTCACAGAAGTTGATGCTGAGACTTAATTAGAAAGGTAGAGTAATTATAATAGTAGTCTATTGGCATAAGCATTTAAAAAAAGATGAACAGAACAGTATTGAATCAGAAATAATCCTACACGAATGTAGTCAATTGCTTTTCAACAAAAGCACCCATGAAATTCAATGGGGAAACAGAAGTATTTTCCATAAATGGCATAAAAAGCTGGGAGGATCACATCCATATGTGTCATGACCCATTCCTCACGCCATACACAAAAATTAACTTGATTGGTGATACAAATGTAAAACAAATTATAAAAATCTTAGATGAAAGCAGAGGGAAATATCTTTGAAAATTAAAAGTAGGCAAAGATTTGATTTCTTAGATAAATTGCAGAGTAATATTGATTTTAAAATAATCAATGGTACTTATAATGAAATGCTTTTGCTCCTCGAAAGTTACCAGTAAGCCAATGAAAAGGCAGGCCACAGACTGGTAGAAAATTTAGATAGATGAAAGATAGGTAGACAAAGATATATACAGTTAATTGTCATTATTCAGAGTAGTTCTGTTCTATAAAGTTACCATAAACACTGGATTAATGAACACTGAACTGTTAAGGGGAATACAATAAGTCTTCCATAGGTTCTGTGAAAGGAAAATAAATCTGGAGACCCCCAAATCACAAAGCCAAGGAAAAGTCAAGCTGGGAACCATGTCAGGCAAACCGACCTCCCGTTTTATTCCTAAATAAGATCGCTACAAAGACAAAAAAAAAAAAAAAAGCTATATACCTCCCTCACAATTTGCCCACAAGGAAATTCCTTGCAGACAAAGGACAGACAGAACTCAGTCACCTCTCTGAGGTTCCTGTGAGACAAGTATGTATCACTAAGCCAGACTAAGGCATAAGTGACTATTTACCTTCTTCTCATATGTAAATTCTCTATTCAGTAAAAGGCTTCTCAGAAACTCAAAAGAATGTAACCATCTGTCTCTTATCTACCTGGAAGCTCCCTCCCCGACTTCCAGTTTTCTTGCCTTTCCCAACAGAACCAATGTATATTGATTGATGTCTCATGTCTCCTTAAAATATATAAAACCAAGCTGTGCCTTGACCAGCTTGGGAACATATCATCAGGACTTCCTGAGGCTGTGTCATGAGTGCATCCTTAAACTTGGCAAAATAAACTTTCTAAATTGGTTGAGACCTGTCTCGGATATTTTGGGTTCACAGTTCTTAGAAACTGGGACTGTAAACAAAATCATACACCGAAACCAATTCTACTGTAGGCTAATGGATACAAACAAGAGTTTCGTTCCTATGACATATTTCTAGTCACAAAAACATCACCAAACTTCTGACTAAAGACCCAATATATTTCTAATTTAACCTTTGAAATAAATGTGAGCAATTCATACATTTAAGAAATATTAATAAAAACAAGTAACATAATGACTTACCCAATTTTTAGTGAAGCAGTGAGCAACAATAGTCACAGCGGTGGTGAGTTAAATCAAGAAATAAATGTTTGCAAAGCAAAAACTGGCAGGAGCAATGCCTCCCATCATGCAGTTCAAAAACCATCGCAAACATGGTGGCTCACAGCACTTTTGTCTTGCGTTGTTTATTGTTCTGCATTTGGATGATCATCATCTACTTAAGAAAATTTATTTCACAATCATTTGTAGTCATTAATTCATTCATTTTCTAACTTACTTGTTCCTGTTTAGGGTTGCAGATGGGCAGAGTCTATCCTGGTGTCTCCAACATGAACAGGGGCTGGGTACAATGAGGCTGTAGACCTACTGGGCTATACCCCCAGGAGGTTAGGTATTCTTAGTCATACGATGAGACAGGAGGTCAGCACAAGATACAGGTCACAAGAACCCTGATGATAAAACAGGATTTGGTAAAAAAGCTGGCTAAAACCCACCTGTTATAAATAAAGTTAAGGTGCCGCAAAATAAATAGCACTCGAATATAAAATTTTCTTTTTAATTTTCAGCAAGGCAAGGTACTTCTATAGAAGGGTGTGCTCTCACCGGTGGAGCAATGGTGGGCACACATTTGGACAAGAGAGGGGAAGGGGTTCTTATTCCTGACGCACGTGACCCCTGCTGCTGTGTCGTTCCCCTATTGGCTAGGGTTAGACCGCACAGGCTAAACTAATTCCGATTGGCTAATTTAAAGAGAACGACGGGGTGATCGCTTTGGCGGGAGTCAGGGCAGAACAGGTAGCAGGTAATCAGAATGAGTTAGGGTGGAGCAGGTGATCAGAATGAGTTAGGGTGGAGCAGGTGATCGGGATGGGTCAGGGTGGGGTAGACAATCGAGAAAGGTTGCTTCACCAGGAAGTTAAGTTTAAAAGTAGAAGGCAAAGAATTGAACATACTGACATACTAATTCTTTGAAGACAAATTTAGAATTCATATTCAACACATCAAAACCAAGATGGCAATGAAAGTGGACTTTGGTCATCCTCGCTGTTCATTTTACACTAATTATAATGTATTAGCATGCTAAAAGACACTCCCACCAGCGCCATGACAGTTTACAAATGTCATGGCAATGTCCAGAAGTTACCCTATATGGTCAAAAAGGCGAGGACCCCTCAGTTTCGAGAATTGCCCACCCCTTACCCAGAAAACTCTTTAAAAATCCACCTGTTATTTAGTATTTAACCAAGAAATAACCGTAAATATACCCAGTTAAGCAGCCCATGCCACTGCTCTACCTATAGAGTAGCCATTCTTTTATTCCTTTACTGTATGGACTCATTCTGAATTATTTCTTACAGAAGGTCCAAGAACCCTCTCTTGGGGTCTGAATTGGGACCCTTTCCAGTAACACTGGCAACTCAGGGTGCAAGGTGGGAACCAGCCTGGACATGATGCCATCCCATCATCCCATTTCAGGGTGGACTCACCCACACACACATACTCACACTCACACACACAAGTGCATTCACACTGGGACTGTGTGGACATGCCAGTTCACCTAAGTGCACAGCTTTGAGATGTGGAGGAAACTGAATGCCCAGAGAAAACCCACACAGATGTGAGGGGAATATGCAAACTCCACACAGACAGTGGTCCCAGGGAGGAAGCAATTTTTTTCTTATCAACATTATAATGAAACTGAGATAGAATAGGAGAGGGATGTAGCTCCTCCTTCACATATTTTTTCTTCTTTCCTTCTTTTCCTCACAAAACCCACACCACTACCTCACCTATACTATACCTGCTAGCCCTGAAGCTTTAACCACACAAAGAAAATAGCTAGTCTTCTGTGCTCTCATAATGTTTAACCATGCCTTCCACTTAAAGAATTACAGAAACTGGCCTTAGGAGATCCAAATACTGAACAAAGGTTGCAGAGTGTGCTCACTTTGGAAGGAATGCTGAACAACTGATTTACAGCCTTGTTGCTCTGGCCAGACCACCAGGTGACCCATTACTCAAGAGAAACATCGGAACCAGACTTGCTAACCTACATACCCTAACCCTCACGTGCTTCCCCCAGCCCAGCCTGCATACCTTACCCCTGATGTCAATTCTCATGCTTTGCCTAATGAAAAATCCCTACTGGCTGCTTTCAGGGAACCAGTTGGAAGATCCTTGTGCCTCTGCTGACTCTGCTGACTCCCTTGCACTCCAGCACAAGCCAGGAAATAAAAGCCTTGTCCGGGAAATCTGTTGGCCCCTATGTTAATTTCCATTACATGGGTAGACTGAGAGCCTGTGGTCTGTAACAAAATGATGTTGAAGGAGACAGCATTAGTTGAGGACTTGTACAGGGTTATGTTCCCAAGCCTCTGGTCACAATATTTCCACCAACTAATCAATATATATCATTGTTTTATATGTTTTTCCTTAAGAACAGCTTACTTAATATATATCATTGATTAACACTGAAGTCACAGCCAAGAGCACTGTAACTCCTGCCTGAATGAGACTTATCTAACACATATATTTTCTCTATAGGGAACATCACAGCCTCTTGTGCTTAGGAACACTAGAGAGCACTATGCTGTGGGCCATGATAAACAGTGAAATCAGCAACGAAAAGGGCAAAAATACAAAATTTGGCACAACATAGGCACAAAACAGGACACTTGTTGACAGTATGAGAGCTGAAACAAGAAAGCAGAGCATCATTTTTTTGACTTAAGTTGGAAAAGTGCACATCAGATAACTCAAGATTTTCAAATCTGAGCATGCTTGCAAGAGACCACAAAAGTGCCCTAAGTATTCATTTGAGGGTTGCAAATAAATTTTAGCAAGTAGAAAAACTTGCAAATGTTGAATCCAAAAATAATGAGAAACCACTGTATTGATAAATGTGTGTGTGTATATATGAGATAAATGTGTGCGTATGTATATGAGAAGCCACTGTATTTATAAATGTGTTTGTGTGTATATATATATATACACCTATATATAAACACACATTTATATACATGTGTATATTTATATTTGTATATGTATGTACTTATACGTGTGTGTGTATATATATACACACACATTTATACACATGTGTGTATATGCGTGTATACATTTATATACATGTGTGTATATTTATATATGTGTTTGTATAAGTATGTATTTATACATGTGTGTCTATAAATGTGTGTATATTTATACATGTATTTGTATATATTATATATATTATATATGTATATTTGTATATATGTATATATTTACATATGTATATTTATATATGCATATACATATATTTATATACGTATATAAATACACACATATATAAATATACACACATGCATATATATGTGTATATATGTGTATATATACACACATTTATCATGTATGTGTATATATCAAATAATTTGTCTTCAGAATATATAAATAACTTCTAAAAATAAAATTCAAAAAGATCAATAAAAATGGGCTAAAGACTGGAATAGAAAATTCAGTAAATAATATAAATGCAAAATAAACATATAAAATGTCACTCAATTTTGTTAGTCATAAAAGACATGAAAGTTTAAACCAAAAGGAAATAACACTACATACCTACTAGACTGGCTAAAATTAAAAGATTTATAATACCAAATGTTGAAGAGGAAGCAGAGTCACAGGAAATATAATACATTTTTGGTGGGAGTATAGATAGTATTTGAAAAACATTTTAGGCAGTTTCTTTTAGAATTAAATATACCTATCTTATGATTCAGCAATTCAACTCCTAGGTATTTACTTGCCCAAAATAAAAATATATGTTCACACAAAAAAAGATTTACACAAGAAGTCCAATGCAGCTTAATTAATATTAGCTATGACAATACTGGAAACAACTCAAATTCTCAGGAGAATGGTTAAACATATTGTGTTTTATTAATACAATGGAATACTATCCAGCAACAAAAAGAAATGACTTTCTGATATTTACAACAATATAAATGAATTTCAGAAATATTGTGTTAAGCTAAACAAGCCAGACAAAAAAGAATTCATATGCTATTATTCCATTTATCTGAATTTTGAGAAAACAAAAACAGAATCTCTAACGGCAGAAATGAATATAGTGGTTGCCTCTGGAGAGGTGTGAAATTGATTCTATTTTCTAAAATGATGAACATTGCATCTCTATACTGATTTGGTGATCTTATTTGTATATATTTGTCAACTCATCAAATTATACAGTTTTAAGATCTGTGCCTTTTACTATGTATAACCATATATTAATTATACAAAGGAGAAAAAGAAAAGTGAGAAGGAGGAGGAGGTGGAGGGGAAAGAAAGGAGGAGAGAAGGAGGAGGGAGAGGGAAACGGGAAAAAGGAAGAGGGAAGGAAAGGAAGAGAAGCAGAAGCCAGGAGGGGAAGAAGAAAAGAAGCAACAGCAGCAGCAGAATCCACATTCCTTGCAAGAAGCATGAGAACAAAATGTTGGTGGATTTAAGAGCAATTTCTCTCCATCTTTTCTAAGTACTATTATCTTGAAATGGTAGATAAACAAAAAGCAAGAATTTAGGTGGGGCATTAAGAAAATTTCAGCTAGAGTTCATGGCCCTCCTCCTCCCAAGAGGTGTTTTCACACATGGACTCAGAGGTTTTCTGGATCTTTTAAATTCACATGAAGTCCTGAGTGTGTCATTTCCCACACAGACATTTTTCAGGAGATAGGGCAGCATCAGAATTTTCAATGAGCCATAGATCTGAAATACGAAGCTTCACTGTCTTAAAAGAAGTTGCTAGCCACCAGGACAGATTACAGAGTAGGCATCTGAAATGTCTTTCCTGACAGATCTTTACAAATAGTCGGTTTATTAGAAAATATTTTGGCATTAATGTTAAATTTCTTGAACATTATATTGGTCTTGTGGTTATGCACAATATCCTTATTTTTAGTAGGTGTATATTGAAGTACTTATACGGGTATAGTTTTCTATCTTTGATTTTCTTTCAAATGATTCAACCAAAAAAAGTGCATGTGTGGACACTACATATAGAAAGAAAAACATTGCACCAAATGTGACAAAAATATTAAAAATTGGTGAGTCTAGGTGAGGCATATACGGATATTCATTGTGCTATTCTTACAAATTGCCTGTAGTTTTGGAGTGTTTCAAAATAAAATGCTGGGGATAAAGAATAAGACACATACTCAAAAATCTTTTGATCATCTAGGCAGAAAGACCGTTTCACACCTATAATTGCAAAAATCCAGGCTACCCTCAGATTTCTCCAGAACAATATCCACTGTTAAAATTTAAAACTATGATAAACTAACTTTATCTTAAGGGAAAAAAACTTTAAACCAAGAATTTTACACCCAGCCAAACACTGATTTAAAGAAAAAAGGAAGAGGTAACATACTTGCAAAGGGCCCTTCTTGAAAAAGTACTAGAGGATATATTTCAGCCAGCTAAAAGGTGAAAGTAGAAACTATGGAAAGGGAATGGATGTGATTATTTAGCTGTAACATAATGCAAGTATTACCTGAATACTGAAATAAATCAAAAGATTGTAGTTACAAAATGAAATGTGACTGTTAAAAGACTGATGATGAATAAATACAAATAAAAATATTTGGTAAAAGAATAGAGAGAACACGGAAGGTAGTTTAAGTATACAGACTTTCTCATCTTTAATATAACAAGTTCAAAAGAGATAAAAAGACTAAGCTAAAAGTAGGATAAGTATATTTTAAAACACAAAGGCAAACATTAAATAATATCAACTAAAAATCAGTGGCAGAGAAGTTCAAGAAAGATAGATTTAGTTGAAATATACTAATTTCATAATTGTCTATAAAGCGCATTTTTAAAAATGAGTTAAAGTCGACAAAAAGAAAGCATTTCAAGAATTTGACAATGATACATAACAAAAATGTTTAATTAATTAAGAAGAGAGCCTGTTAACCTGATAAAGTACACTTCTTTTAAAAAGTGTTATCATTTAAATGAGAAAATATTATAAGCAAACTCTTAAAATCAGGAATACAACAAGGATGTCTACTAACATAACTCCTAGTCAGCTTGAAGTAGAGGTTCTAGCCAGCACAAAGCTAAGAAAAAGGGGGAAAAGGCATACGGTCTAGAAGAGGGAATAAAAATGTAATTATTTGTAGATAGTATGGTACTTTAGAAATATGAGGAGAGCTCATCAAAGTGGAAAAATTAAAAGCCAGTATAAGAGTCAATCATGTTTCTACATATCAGCAACAACAAATTAGAAAACATGGGTTTGAAAGATACTATTTATTATAGCAAGAATATTTACAAAATACCTAGGAATATACCTAAAAAAAAAGATGCTCTAGACCCACACATAGCAAGTTAGAAAATGTTACTGAAAGGCATTAAGGAAGACTTAACAAATTGAAGAGATGATCTGTATTCATAGACAGGAATACCTAATATTGTAAAACTATCAATTGATCCCAAAGCGATTCATAGATATAATGTAATTCTAAAAAAAATTCCAATATACACGTCTTGAAACATGACAATTTGCTCCCAAAAGTTACATTGAAGAGCATATGACCAAAAAGAGAGAAGAAATTTTCAAAGAAAAATTATTGACATGGGTAGGGTAGGGTGGAAACTGTTCTACCAGATATGAAGAGTTATTTTCAAGCTATAATAATTAAGAGGTCATAATATTGGCACTAGTATTAAAATTACAGAGAACAAAATAGAAAGACAATGAAACTTACTCACACAACAACAAAATTAAAATACTATTTAACTTGATGAAACATAGAGCCCACAACAAAGACCTGATGTTTATGAGTACCTATTTGCCAGACAACACAGCAATAAGATGAATGAAACAGACAAAATGCATGAAAAATAGGTGAAAAAATTAATAGTGGGAGTCTTTAATCAGTTCCATTGATTTTAATTTTTATCAGATAGATAAAACCAAAGACATTAAAAAACTTAAATGACATGATCAGATAGCTTTAGTTACTAAAACACATACTATAAAGAGAATTCCCTTTCATTTTAAGTATATGTGCCAATAATACAATAAAACAAAATATCAATTACAAACTCAGAAAACCAAACTCTAAGATTCAGAATGTATGTTTTTCTGGGAGAAGATAATTTACTAACACTGATCTCAGGATATATAGCAAAAATATAAATACATCATTTTTCATAGAAGAAATAAAGGAAATTATCTAGAGGCTTCTTTCCATTAAAAAGCACCAGGCACAGGTGTGTTCATAGGGGAATTCTTGAAACTCTCCAGGTAATTCTAATGTGATTTTAAACTGTTCCTGCATATAACATAAAGAAGACCTTCCCAATTGTTCTAAGCAAAATGTTTTCTTAAATCTTGATACCCATAAAAACCACATTAGAAAATAAATCTAGAGATCAATCTCACTTATAAATGTTCATGAAAAAGACCTTATAAAATATATTTAACAAACAGAATCCATGCTTACAAGTCAAAGAATATTGCATCTGATTAAGTGGGGTTTATGCTACTAATACAAGGATTATTTTCATTAAGAATAAACTTCGGCCAGGCACAGTGGCTCACTGTTATAATCCCAACACTTTGGGAGGCCGAGGCGGGAGGATCACTTGAGGCCAAGAGTTTGAGACCAACCTGGCCAACATGGTGAAATCCTGTCTCTACTAAAAACACAAAAATTAGCCAGGCATGGTGGCACACACTTGTAATCTCAGCTACTTGGGAGGCTGAGATGGGAGAATTGTGGGAGAATCAGGAGGTGAAAGTTGCAGTGAGCAGAGATCATGACACTGCACTCCAGCCTGGGCAACAGGGTGAGACCATGTCTCAAAAAAAAGAATAAACTCGATAGATGCAGGCTGTAAAAACATTTTATTAAATTTAACATCCAAAAAATATTTATTATCCTTTTTTAAAAAAAATTGTAACAAGGGTTTTTTTAATATCTAATATAAATAGATATTTACTTAAAATAGATATATGTGTGTGTATACACACCCACACATGCACATCTATGAAATGCCTGGTGAAGAATAGTGAATACATTTTCCTTAAATTCAGAAACATGACTAGGATGTCTACTCCTGCCACTATTATTTAACATGCTGGTAAGTACCAGTCAAAGCAATCAAAAAAGAAAGCAATTAATATGTATAAAAACTGGAAAAGAGTAAATAAAATGATCATTATTCATAGGTGATATAATTGTATAGCTAGAAAATACTTGATAATAACTTAAAAATTATTGCAAATAATAAAAAAGTTTAGTAAGATGACAGCATACAAAATTAGTACATGGAAATAAACAGCTATCATATATAAAAACAACAACAAGAGAATCTAACAGAAGAAGGGATCCAACACAACAGGGATAGGGATACATTTAACAAGAATTGTTCAAAATCTATATGACAATATTCTGAAACACAGCTAAAAGAAGAAAGAAAAGAACTGAATGAATGAAAAATTTACCATGAGTTTGAATAGGAGAAACTCAACTAAAATTACTAATGGGCTACAGGCCCCATGCAAGTCTGAAATCCAGTGGGGCAGTCAAATCTTAAAGCTCCAAAATGATCTCCTTTGACTCCATGCCTCACATCCAGGTTACACTGATACATGAGGTGGGTTCCCATGGTCTTGGGCAGCTCCACCCCTGTGGCTTTGTAGGGTATAGCCTCCCTCCTGGCAGCCTTTGCAAGTTGGCATCAAGTGTCTGTGACTTTTCTAGGTACACAGTATAAGCTGTCAGTGGATCTACCATCCTGGAGTCTGGAGATGGTGGCCCTCTTCTCACAGCTCCACTAGGCAGTGCTCCAGTAGGGATTCTGTGTGGGAGCTCCCAACACACATTTCCCTTCTACACTGCCCTAGCAGAGGTTCTCCATGAGGGCTCTACCCCTGTGGCAAACTTCTGCCTGGACATCCAGGTGTTTCCATACAACTTCTGAAATCTAGGCAGAGGTTCCTACACTCCAATTCTTGACTTCTGTGCACTTGCAGGCTTAACACCATGTGAAAGCTGCCAAAGCTTGGGGTTTGCACCATCTGAAACCATGGCCCAAGCTCTATGCTGGCCCCTTTCAGCCATGACTGAAGGAGCTGGGATGCTGGGCATCAAGTCCCTAGGGACACACAGCACAGGGACCCTGGGCCTGGCCCACCAAACCACTTTTTCCTCCTAGGACTCCAGGCCTGTGATGAGAAGGGCTGCCGTGAAGACCTCTGACATGCCCTGGAAACACTTTCCCCCTTGTCTCAGGGATTAACATTTGGCTCCTCATTACTTTTGCAAATTTCTGCAGCCAGCTTGAATTTCTCCCCAGAAAATGAGATTTTTTTTCTATCACATTGTCAGGCTGCAAATTTTTCTAACTTTTATGCTCTGCTTCCCTTATAAAACTGAATGCCTTTTACAGCACCCAAGTCAACTCTTGAATGCTTTGCTGCTTAGAAATTTCTTCTACTAGATACCCTAAATCATCTCTCTCAAGTTCAAAGTTCCACAAATCTCTAGGGCAGGGGCAAAATGCCACCAGTCTCTTTGCTAAAACATAACAAGTGTCACCTTTGCTCCAGTTCCCAACAAGTTCCTCTTCTCCATCTGAGACCAGCTCAGCCTGAACCTTATTGTTCATATCACTATCAGCATTTTTGTCAAAGCGATTCAACAAGTCTCTAGGGAGTTCCAAACTTTTCCACATTTTCCTGTGTTCTTGTGAGTCCTCCAAACTGTTCCAACCTCTGCCTGTTACCCACTTCCAAAGTCACTTCCACATTTTCAGGTATCTTTTCAGCAATGCCCCACTCCTGGTATCAATTTACTGTATTGGTCCATTTTCATGCTGCTCATAAAGACATACCTAAGACTGGGCAATTTACAAAAGAAAGAGATTCATTGGACTTACAATTCAATGGCTGGAGAGGCCTCACAATCACGGCAGAAGGCAAGGAGGAGCAAGTCACATCTTACATGGATGTCAGCAGGCAAAAAGAGAGTTTGTGGAGAGAAACTCCCATTTTTAAAACCATCAGATCTCATGAGACCTATTCACTATCACGAGAACAGCACAGGAAAGAGCTGCCCCTATGATTCAATTATCTCCCACCCCCCACAACGTGTGGGAATTATGGGAGCTACAAGATAAGATTTGGGTGGAGACACAGAGCCAAACCATATCAATATCTAACATAACAATTCAGTTTTATAGCAAGAAGAAAAAGCTTAG
This sequence comes from Pongo abelii, assembly GCF_028885655.2. NCBI lineage: Eukaryota > Metazoa > Chordata > Mammalia > Primates > Hominidae > Pongo > Pongo abelii. The sequence continues at coordinate 73,288,601 of NC_071992.2, forward strand.
AAATCCAAAAGAAAAATAAAATTAGATTAATGTTTTTCTTTTAACAGATTGGCAATAACCAAAATGTTTGTTCATATAGCACTTAGGTAATAGTATGGGAAACAGGTATTCTCGTACTCTGCTAGTGGGAGTGGCAATTGATAAAATTTCTATACATACAAATTTGATAATAGCTACTAGTTTTTAAAATGTCAATGACTTTTAACTCAGAAATTTTACCTCTGGAAATTTGTCCCTTGGATACACAGTATATGTACAAGATTATTCAATGAAGAATCATTTGTGATAGGAAAAGATTAAAAATTACCTAACTGTCCAGTGACAGGGGATTATTAAAATAGCCTTTATATATTTGTAAAATTGATCACTGCTAACAGCCTAAAAGAATGAGATAGCTCTATGTATGTTGTAATGGAAAAATCCCCCAAGAAATATTGTTAAGTGAAAGTACAAACACAGATTATTTGTGTAAAGTAAAAGGGATACATTTGTAAATTCTTGTAGCAGCATTGAATATCTCCGAATGCTATAAAAGAAGCTGATAACCACAGATGTATCTAGAAATGGGTCCTGGATGGCTGGAAGAGGAGCCTTTCAAGTATAAAATATGGGGGTGGAACTCTCAGAGTCCTGGAAGAAGATAACTTAAACAACTGGGCTCAGAAGGATCCCCTGATCTCAAGGGCTCTGACAAGTCCTAGGGTCACTAGGGAACCTGGCAACTAGATTTGTTTGTACTTTAAACAAAGTATGAAGAAGACTTTGTTTTTACATTGTGAATTTTTCATTTTTGTAAAATGAACATGTTGTTCATTGTACCTTTATATTGGTATCACCATTATATCGGTGGTAATAACCACAGTTGTTATGGTAGCTTCTTTTGGTTCAACTAACCAGAAAATTGCTGGAAAAAAAAAATCACTTAAACTGTGAGAGACCAAATTAAGCATTCCATGGAATTAATTTTATGCAAATTTAGACTTTATTTCTTCTTGAATATAGTTTTTACATTCTCTCACCAAATGCACAAAAATATATTAAGAAAATAAAAACTTTTCTATTCCCAGAATTACTATTAATGTGATGGTATCACCAGTTAATTTAATAAAAACCATTTTAAGAAACTATTCAATATTCAATAACATTTAGTACAGCTAATAGAAATTAACCCACAGCCTAGGTGCCTTTACTTACCACTCACACAGGAAATGTAGCACATCTCTCACAAGTAAGAATTGCAATAAGGAAGAAAGTGGAGAACACGGTTTTAGAAGAGCACACAACCAAAGATTTTGGACCTTGATATATGTAAGTGAATATTCTCAGATGTTTTACTGATCAATTTGAAGCGAATATCTTTTCTTCTATGACCAAAGAAAGCTAATGAGCCTGTTGCATAACATGTAGACTCAATTTATGAAACTTGCAAAGCCATGTGCTCAGTAAATGTTAATCCCCCAAACATGAAACCTCACAGTTGAAAAGATGACACAGAAAGCAAAACAAAACCAAGCATGTGCATTTTTTTTAGCAAGAAAAGGATCACAATAACATTCATTTATTTTCAGACCTTCCTGCTGAGTCCCGCTGAGGCCTTGCTCAGTGATGGTCCACTAACCATCACTCACAGCTAGACCTTGTGTTCCCCCTTTGAACATAAACAATGTCACAGAACATCACATCAGACAAGGTCACTCTGTGACCATGACGAAGTGAATCAAAAACCAAAACCACTTCACAATTTTGTCTAAGCATAGATAAAAACAACAAGGTCAGTGTGCAAACCACAAAACTACCAAACACCCTCTTTCCTAATATGAGTGACTGCTACTTCTTTACTAATTATGGCTTTGACTCACTCTAGTCTTCCTGCCCTGTCATTAAGATTTAAGATACTCAGTCATAGAGTTATCCCTGCTTCTGGACAGCTTCCAATCCAGAACAAAGATTCTCTTCTACAAACCTTCCCCAAGTCCCCGTCTCTTTCTGAGATGCCACTGTTCTGCCTGATGTGTCATCTTCCCCCTTTCACTGAGCAATGAACCCAACTTGCTCAGCTATAGTGTTTCTTAGTGGTCTTTAGCTAGAGGGCCAAAAGAATTGTCCACTCACAAAGACTTCCATTTCTCTCCTTCAACTCTGTCTTAAACCCACGCGCATCAGACTTTCATCCATACTGTGTCACCGAAACTGCTCTTGTCATCATCAGTGACTTCCCAGCTAAATCCAGTGGTCAATTTCCAGTTCTCACGTTACCTGACCCATCAGTAGCATCTGAGACAGATCACAGCTTCCTACTGATAACAGTTCTTCCCTTGCTTCCATAATGCCTGATATTCCTCCTCCTTCACCCACCACTGTGCATTAATCACCTTTTCTGGATTCTGCCTCGAGGGCTTAGGTCTCTGACTTCTACCTACACTTGCTCTTTTTGTGATCTTTAGTCTCATGCTCATAAATATCATTTATGCTGATTCCTTGAAATATGTGTGTGTGTGTGTATATATATATACACACACACATATCAATCAGAGTAGAAGTCTGACTGACCTGGAATGAATATACATTCATTCCCTATTTATTCCACTGGAATACATTCATTCCAGGTCAGTCAGACTTCTATCCTGCAACTTGAACTCATATATCCAATTATTTTCTCAACATCTCCAATGTTTAGATGTCCAGTAGCCATCTTACACTTGACATTTCCAAAAGAGAGGTTCTGATATTTCTTTCCTTTAAACATGGAGGATACCTGAAATCCTATCCATCCAGTAAATGGCAGCCCCATGGAAGAAGTTGCTCAGGCCCAAAGCCTTGGAGTCATCTTTGACTCTTCTCTGCACTTACACCCCCATATCACTCTGCACCTATCAAATTAACCTCCCAAAAATACCTGGAATGTACCCGCTTTTATAATCTCAGCTGCCACCTCCTTCATCCAATTTGATATCATCTCTGACCTGGCTTCTTGAATAACTTTCTTCCTTACCTGCTTCTGATCTTGATTCCATTCATTCTGGTTGCCACATAGTGGCTGTGTTTAGCATTTTAAAACATAAGTCAGATGTGTTACTTCTCCGCATGATCCCGTGCAGTGGCTCCCCATCTCACTCAGAGTAAAGCCAAAGCCTATACAAGGATCTACATGATCTGCTACCGATGCACATACAAACCTACCTCTGTGACACTGAGTTATTCAAGGCTCAGACTTTGAAAAATAATCCCATTATTTAAGTGCATTCAGAAGATTAGAACTCAAACACAAAGTTTTAGAACAAAAAAAAAGTTTTTGAATTTAAATCAATGAGCATGGCATATAGGATCTTTTTTATTCTTTTTTTTTTTATTTAATTTAATTCAAAATTCTGGGATCCATGTGCAGGACACGCAGGTTTGTTACATAGGTAAACATATGCCATGGCGGTTTGCTGCATCTATCAACCCATCACTTAGGAATTAAGCCCAACATGCATTAGTTATTTATCCTGATGTTCTCCCTACCCCTGACCCCCTGACAGGCCCCGCTGTGTGTTGTTCCTTTCCTTGTGTCCGTGTGTTTTCATGACATATAGGATTTTTTAATCTACACGGCCTGATAAGAGACTAAGTTTGATGAATGACTGCCAGGTACACTAGTGGCCCTAGGACTTACTTGTGAGTCATTACAACAGAGACTGCTTGGCCCCCAAAAGCCAAAATATGTACTATCTGGCTCTTTACAGGAACAATTTTGCCTGTCCCTGGATTAGATAATATCTAAAAGCCCATGCAGTTCTAACATTTTATGAGAGAGACATACTTGTCAGAGCCCTTGAGATCATGGGATCCTTCTGAGCCCAGTTGTTATCTTCTTCCAGGACTCTGAGAGTTCCACCCTCAACTCTCAGATCCACATCTACCTTTCATCCCACACACTGTGCCTCACCACAGCTTCCCAGAAAAAAAATCAGCGAATCCTCACCAGGTTAACTTCTGGGCTTACATATCTGACAGCTGCTTTGCACCAAGGCTTATCCTAGCAATCTTGAAATAAAATTTGTCAAATATGGCTATTTCTTTATTCAACAAACAATATATGAGTTAAAGTAACAAGAATGATAATCACAAAATGTTAGAGGTACATGGGCTCTTGGATATTATCTAATCCAGGGACAGGCAAAATTGTTCCTGTGAAGAGCCAGATAGTACATATTTTGGCTTTTGGGGGCCAAGCAGTCTCTGTTGTAATAACTCACCTCTGCCGGTATAGGGCAAAAGCAGCCAAAGAAAATATGCAAACAAATGAATGTGGCTGTGTTCCAATAAAACTTTATTTACAAAAATGTGCATCAAGCTGGATTTGGCCTTTGGGATATAGTTTACAGACCCCTAGTCTAACCCAAGTCAGTCATTTCATACATGGAGACAAAGTAATTTGACACAAAGAGTAAATGGTGACTCCTGTTCCAGATGGAACAGGACAGTCTCAGTGTATGTCTATTGTATCAGTATAATTATTACTCTGTCCCCTTTTACTCTCAAAAGTATCCCAGACTGAATAGTAAATTACATGGTCACCAATTGTAATGTTATGTAATTCAACTTATGTAAATCCCATATTTCTCATGTGTTAACAGAGCCCTACAAATAATTCAAAATTGCATACACATATAGCACAGATAACACTATCATTTGAAAAATGACCAAAGTTTGTAAAGGAAGGCTGCAATATTGCTCAAATTTTTAATAGTCCAATACTAATTCATTTTCTAAAATTCAGTAAGTAATTTTGGATAATGGAACAAAAGATTCAATATATTGTTATATGCTACATAAGTATAATGTAATTTAATTACTCAAGAAAAATATCAAATAGTTTTCTTGTGTACAAACAAGACATCTTTTGAAACACTAATTGCATTAAATATTTGGAAAACTGTGGGCCAAATATGTTCCATGTCATCCTAAGTTATACCATTAGTTTATCCTTTGACACACTCCAAAGGTTTCCTTCTTCCCACTGAACATGCTTTCTTAAAATATTCTGAGATGGCTTCAAAGTCAAGTACGACCATAGATAGAGGCATTTTCTAGTCTTGAGTGTCAGAACAAAGCAGTCACTCTGGGTCTTAACAGGAAGCAGAGGCTTCATGGGATTTCATTTTTTTCACTGTGCCCCAACTTTTGCTCCACCCTGGTTTGTGCCTTTAGATGGGCTCTGGAGTCTGAAGACACACAGTGGAGCTGCCCACACACAACACAAGTCACAGTTAACCCAGTGTTTCATCAGCAGCATCTGTGAATGAATTCACCACAACCCGTTCTCTGGCAGAAACAAGGTAGATTTGGTCCTTACTGATGAAGCATAAGGTTGTAATTGGGACAGTCAGTGACAACATGCCTGTGAGCATTGTTTGATGTTTGAGAGGATTTACCATTTTAAATAGCTTTGAAAAGTGTGCTGAGTATGAGATTTATGTTTTTACAAGAAATTACATTTAGGAAGTAATTTTACTCATAGAGGAAATATTTAATTTTCATGACAGAGATATTTGGAATAAGCTTGGGGGATGATTCCAAATGAAAATCATAAAAGTTTATTTCACAGTTTAAAATATATCCAGCACTTTTAGCTTATCCTACTGAACATGGGCCTAAGGCTTACAAATCATTCAGTCGTCCTCTGCCCAAAATAAAATCTTATCTTTGGAGCCATCTGTGTGAGTGGTTGAAATGCTCAAGGGCATACAACTTTTCACGGTTATTGTTCTCAGTTTAAATAGCAAAGTACAAACAAATTAGCCTTATTTGAGACCTTCAGGTAGGGGCAGATTATGTGCTTTATAATTTATTTAAAAAAGGCTATTTTTCCACACTTTCCATATACCATTCATTTGACTTAGATTCGAAGCTACTTGAAAGCAAAGACCATACTTTTGTTTACAAGTTTCTCAGGAATTCCCTAGTTATTCCAAGAATTCTGGTGGGAATTGACTGCCCAGCTTTTAATAAATTCTTAATTACCGCAGGTTTCATCTAAATCATTATCAATGCATACATTAGAATGCACTAGTAAGTAAATGACCACTTCTCAGTTCTTCCAGGAATTTTCATGGCTGACAAATAGGCCACAGATGAACCGTGAGGTGACTGACTTAAGGCACTGAACATTTCCAGACCTCACACCTGTGAGTTAAAGCGATAGAAAAACAGGAAAGGACTAACAGGGCCTGCTAAACACAGTCCACACCTTCCAATCTAGTAGATACACCAGGGACTCAACACACCGCAGCATCCTCCGGTTTACACCATCCCCAATCTTGAAGTGATACTGAAGCTACTCTAAGATTCAAGAGCAATGCTGTCTTTCTTCTCACTACAGTGCCACTCTTGAGTGGGCAGAATTTGCTGAAGGGAAACTCTGAAGGGTAAATCAATGAGAGAGGAGTAAGGATGGTATTGAGGTTAAGGAGATGGATGAAGCAGATGAGCATCCACCAAAATCTGTTCTCACCTTTGAGCATGTGGCTGAGATAGTATAGAGAAGACACTCGGTCCTGGCAAAGAAGAGACACAGGCACCGAGATCCCATGGCCTCATGCATCTGGTATATTCCCTCCTCCCTTCCCAAGATGACCCAAGTCACATAGCAGAAAGCTGTCCCTTCCTAACATTGCTGATTATGCTAAATTTCTAACCATCAAAGGAAGAGTCTAACCATTTATCTTCTTGACTAATGCCCCTCAATGCTGCTAAAGCGAGAGTCAAACATGCCTGAACATGACCACCTTCCAGGGTTACCGAAGCGAGACTCTGGTATTCCCGGTAAGAACCAGACCGGACCAAGGTTACCGAAGCGAGACTCTGGTATTCCCGATAAGAACCAGACCGGACCAAGGTTACCGAAGGGAGACTCTGCTATTCCCGATAAGAACCAGGCCGGATCCAGCCAACTGAACACAGGGTGGACTCCAGCACTGACCTTTCACTGAGTTTTTCCGCATTATAATCCTATTATAATACTAAAAATCACACACAGGGGTGGAGATTAACATGCTATGAGACATGTGACCCATGAAAAGACATGTTATCAAACTGCACAGGTGCTAAAAGTTATCTGCCTCTACATGCCTGCATGTCGCTCCTTTTCCCACCTCAACTTCCTTAAAATGACCAGAGCCAAGCCCCTCGGGGAGTCAGGACCTCTTTCCCACACACTGCTCCCTTGCTTTGCTTGAGCCACAAGCCTATTAAAACTTCCCTGAGAAAAATTTGCTTTTAGACTGGTGTTAATTTCTATTTATACAAGAGCCAAGAACTCGGTGGTCCTCCCTGCAGTAACAGCTAAGGTATATTATGCAGCCTCCCTCTCAGGTATGTGTGGCCATATGACTAAGTTCCCAACAATTCAATGTGGGAAACTGAGATCTGCTATTTCCTTAGAGCCTGAGCCTTGAGACAATGCCTTTTCTTTTTCCAGAGGGATTAGTGTGAGCAGAACAGGGAGCCTACCTCCATCTCGGCTAATAGAATTGGGACTTCTACCTGTTCACAAGGTATTAGAGAGGAAGCATCCACGCCTTTAAAAAAATCTAGACAAACTACATTTAACAGTTTATTTGAACAAATAATGATTTATGAATTGGGCAACATGCAGAAACAGAAGAGGTTCAGAGACCTCCACTGCAGTGGCATGGCAGGAAGCTTTTAATAGGCTGCATGTCGAAGAAACACACAAAAAACATATTGGATTGGTCAGGATGGAAAGCACCTACTAGAAATTAGTTAGCAGTTTGTGACTGGTAAAGTCTCTAGTTTTGTTTTATGGTCTACATTGGGCTTCAACTTGCTCACATAGGAACTGAAAGTGCCAGAGCTGCGCCAGCCTAATGGCCTCCCAATTCAAAAATTTTTAATAACCCTTTCTCTAAGTTCTCATTCTTCCAAATGGAAGGGGAATGATTTATCTGATTGGTAAAATTGGGCACAAGATTCCTTCTTCATGCCTGGCCTAGTCTGGTGGCTCTCATTATGGATACTGTCCTACCCTCAAGGTGTACATCACCTTTTTATTAATAGTTACCCCTGCTCCTAGCCAATGAATATACCTGGGTCAGGAGTCAGACCAACCTTCTTTGGATAGACCTGGAAGCCATTTCTTTTGGCTTCTGCTTTCCTGGACTTAATGAATACAACATAGGTTGCCATTTTCAGGACAACCCTTTGGGTAAGTGCCCTCACAAATGGCACTCTTCAGACATAACTCTATTCAGGAACAAGCCTCCAAGTCTAGATTGGAAGGAGAGGAAGTAGTTGAAAGCATTCTTTTGACTTTGGGCCCAAACATAGTCTCCCTTCAACTCGCTGGATTTACCATGTTACAATCCTCACCCTACTTTTGGGTGTATTTCTCAATTTGGTTCAGAACGTTAAGGGAAACAGAGATTTAATTGTTTGACACTTGTATACTTCATATAAGAGGGCAATACCATAAATAAATATTACAAATTTTAACAAATATTTATTTGACTACATCATCTCTGCTTTGAGAAATACGAATTTTGACTCGTTAGGGTACCATGTGGATATAATAATTTTTTGTTGATTGATGATTATTTGACATGATTTATCAACAGTATTAAAAATGTGCTGTGGGTGAGACAGCTACGAGTCTACCAACAATTCATGCTTCCCTTCACCATAGGGTAGAGTGGCTAAGCCAGCCAGAGTCATTTCCCAGCTCCCCTGACATCTCTGCAAGGCCATGTGCATCGTTCTCACTGTGGAATTAGAGTGGATGTGAGGAGCATCTTTTCTGTGCCAAGGAGCATAAGGAATGTGCCTTCCTCACTCAACCTCTGTTCCTCCTTCCACTGGCCTGAAGCAGATTAGTGTGATAACCCTGGAGGCCATGTCCTGAAGATGGTGAAGCTCAGTACAGCTCAGAGGAGGGCAATTAGCGATACCCACATTGAAATCTGAGTAAGAAATAAACTTTGGCTGTATTTTACCATTATCCATTTTTAGTGTACTTGTTACAGCAGATAGCACACCTTGACTAACAGAAGTATGTAGTGTTGTAGCCACAATTTTACTTGTAAGCACTGATCCAAGGAAATAATTACAGATACGAAAAAAATTCATGTACATAAATAACACATTACAGTATTATTTATGATCATGAAGCAACTTGGAGACAACCTAAGAGTCATACAAAAGTACTTCATTAAGTAAATATATTTATGATAGAATACTTTTAAGTATTTAAATTTTAATTTTAAATTGAATAATATAGTAATTGTTTGAAAAATAACTCATTATCACTTAACAAAGTAGTTGCCACACTTTAGGCACTATTCTAGGCACTTTCATTGGCAACAACCCTGTTATCTACATTTTATGGATAAGAAAACTGAGACACAGAGGTAAAGTAACTTAGCTTGGGTCACACAGCCAATAGATAGCAGAGCTAAGAAAAGCACATATAATAAATAATATGTGAAATGCCTGTTACAAATGAAGACTGAAAAGCAGAGAGCAAAATAGATATGCATTCTTATCCCTATTGTTTTGTGTGAGGGAATTGGGTCAACTGGTGGACATTCACGAATTCACTTCCATTCAGAACTATTTGCTGAGTGCTCACCACATGCCAGGCATTGCTCCCTGATCAAGAAAGTGACTGAAGTCATAGGCTTTACATTCACATAAAGGAAACATAAGAAACAAATAAATACATAATAAAATGTTAGCTTGATAAATTCTTTGAAGTCAAACTGGGTCAAAGGACAGAAGCTGACAGAAGGGGGTGCACTTTAGAAAGGACACCAGGGACTCACGCTGAGGACTCCACTTCTCCTGTGTAAATTTGCCAACCTGGGGTTTCAGGCCTACCAGGACCTAAGTCTATAAACCACACCATTCGGCCACAGGAGAGGGGTAACCCTAAAAAAATGGGGCTGGATGTCAGAGGTCAGCAGGCACAGGGATGCTGGCAGGGAGACTGTCCCTGCCTTCTCCTCTGGGACTCCTGGCTGCGTGGCGTGGCCAGCAAGGAACCCCTACCACTGTGTGTCCACGGGTGCAGAAGGGAGGTTGGGTTGGTGGGGAAGAAGGGGGAGAGGGTTAGGGCCGCCACGTGGTGCGCATGTGATAAGGCGCCTAACCACGGCCTGCCCTTCCCCGGAGGAGCCCGGCGCTGCATGTTCCCATTTCCAGAGCAGCAGCGCCATCCTCCGGATGCCTGGGGAAGTGCGATTACCTGCCCGCAGTTTTGTGTGCGAGTGACTGGTGGAGGCCAGTTTTAGTGGAGTCTTCATGACTCAAAGGTGAGGCTGCGGAGGGGCCGCCAAGGTCCATGTGGGTCCTGAAGCTGGGTTTGCACAGCATTGTTCTGATGAACACTGGATGTCCACGCAGCAGGTGGGGCCCAGGTGCTGTCTCTGCTCCAGAGCCCCATGACTTGCTTCCTCAACTGGATTGTAAGTTTTTTAAAGGTAGGGACTAGTGTGCCCACGTCAGTGGCTTTATAAAATGTAAAATGCTCAATGCACATTCAATAAATAAATGAACAAACGGTAAAAACAATAATTTATTTAAATATAATTGTTTTAATTATAATTGAATTACTAAAATATAAAACAAACTTTTGTACATATCAAAAGTGTTTTATGTTTTTTATTGTATCACCTACTCGTAGAGATTGTACTTAGGAGATTCTACGTGAAAAACGCTATTAGACATTTCCCAAGCACACAGTCGATGGTAGTTCTTATTATCGTTGTTGTTTTTTTTAAAAAAAAAATTATACTCTGTTGATTCTAAAAAGATTTAAGGAGGTTTACAGAGATTAAAAAACAAGAAAACATAATGTTCCCTGGCTTTTTCTGCCATTTTATTGAAAGGCTCAGAATTGTATTGCCACTGCTGGTTGCTCTGTAAAATTAGCAATCCTCAGGAGTTTATCCACTCCAGCAGCATCTTTTAAAGATCTACTATGTGCCAGATACTTCTCCAGGCTCTGAGGTGCCTGGGTCACATCTAGGTAAGAGGAAAATTGAAAAGTGACTAAATTATAAAGGAAAGCCAGGAACCACTTACCCTAAAGTTCAGGCTGATGGTCCATGTTAAGCGGCTGGCTGAGGAGGAGTACATATACATATACATATACATATACATATACATATACATATACATATACATATACATATACATATACGTATACATATACATGTACTCATCATCAATTTTACTGATATGAAGCATTGCAGCACCTCATCTATAATTAGTAATAAAATGAACAATATTCTTTTTCGTTAATTCCATAGAGCCAATTGATTCTCAGAGAATACTTTAGTTTTGCAGAACTCTTGTATCCATAGCCAACCTGTGGTTGAAACTGAAGCATAATCTGTAAAAGTGAGTTGCTTCCCAACTCACTATTTTCCCAGTAAATTTAATGTCATTAAAAGCAACATGTGACATGAAAAAAAAGGAAAGGATCATAAGAGAAGGCCTTTCTTCAGGGGTTGTGTTGGAATGGAGATAAGGAGGCAAGTCCTGCAGAGTTCTGGGCAAGGATTCTGTTCCAGGCAGAGGAAAGTGCAAAACCTTGAGGCAGGATCAAACTTGGGATATTCGAGGAACAGCAGAAAAACCCGAGTGGCTGTAATGAAGTTCATAGAGAGGAGAGGGGGGGAGGAAGCAGGCCCAGGCCACTCAAGGAAGGAGTCGGGATCTCTTCTGGGTGAGATGGAAGTGTTGCTGGCTGAGTTCCCTGGGACAGACAATGAGGTGGAAATGTATGGGCAGGGAGTTTTTGAGAGGGGATCTCAGGCATCTATATCTACAGAAGTGTGAAGGAAGCAAGATTTAGCAGAGGAAGAAATTGAACTGCGGCACAGCCTCTCCCTCTGGGAGCTCTGAAGTTAGAACATCCAATTCACTGCAGGCCATATATACTTGCATTGACCATCAATAGGTGCGAGCTGCCATGAAGGAAACCATGGGTGAGACAACTATCTTCAAGAGAGGCAGGTCCTAAAGAAAGACTTAGCAGAAAACTGTAAACAGTCCCATCATCTGGAAAAATTAGTGCTTCAGCCCTAAAAATGGGTATCTGGAAAAATTAGTACTTCAACCCTAAAGAGCATCTGGGCAGTGCAACAGAGCATCTGCTACGGGAAGTTATTAGGGGGTATTGAGCAAGGAAATGGCATGATTGGAATTATACTTTTAAGGAACACTCTTTGTTGCTACATTGAAAATGATTCTTGGGAGTAAGAGCACCAGTAAGGAGACCAGTTAGAAAGTGAGTGACCAATTCAGGCTCCTGACCCTGCACTGTCTAGAAAATAAGCCAGGAAGCAGTGTGGAGCCTGCTAAATGTCCAAAGCAATTCCTTTTTCATATCAGGGAATCAGAGAATCCATTGGAAGATCCTATTTATTATTTCAACATGAGCAAGAATATCTGCAGAAAGTTACAAGAAACCCAGGAGACATCATCAGTCTCAGATCGAAGAGAGACAATATCATGACCACTTGCAACAAATACAATAATAATTTGGTCCAGAAAACTGATGATCCTAAAAGGAAGGACCTGCACCATAAAGGTGGCTTCGCTACATCCATTTTAAAAGTAGGGAGATGGTGTGGCTGCTAATTCAAATTGAAATCTTTGGCCCAGGCTGCAAAAAACTTTACTGCAATAAAGTAAAATAGGTATATATGCAAAGTTCTAGACATGAAATTTAATGCTAAATCATCTAATATATGAATTGATCAGATCATAGATTTAATTACTAAATATTTTGCCAATTTGGATCTTAAAATATCTCCCCTTGTCCGGGCGTGGTGGCTCACACCTGTAACCCCAGCACTTTGGGAGGCCGAGGCAGGCAGATCACGAGGTCAGGAGATTGAGACCATCCCGGCTAACACAGTGAAACCCCATCTTTACTAAAAGATACAAAAACTTAGCTGGGTGTGGTGTCAGATGCCTGTAGTCCCAGCTACTCGGGAGGCTGAGGCAGGAGAATGGCATGAACCCGGGAGACGGAGCTTGCAGTGAGCCAAGATCGGGCACTGTACTCCAGCCTGGGCAACAGAGCGAGACTCCATCTCAAAAAAAAAAAAAAAAAACTCCCCTCAAGGAACTGGTTCTGAAACTTTTGTATGCATGGGAACCACTTTGGATGCTTGTTTAAAATGCAAATTCCAAGCTTCAACCCCAAAGACTTGGTGCAGGTCTGGGTGTGGACCAAACACCCAGGATGACTTTGAGGAAGTTGGGTGATGGACAGTCGTGAGAAGTACCATCCAGGGAACATTCACCAGAAAGCAGAAGGCAGCATGAGCAATCGTATGCAAGTGGAAATAGATCTGTAATTGTTGTTACCATAAACAGCCTCTGTCCAAAAAAGTTGTCACCCTTCAATATGCCTGAGTTTAAAATTTTCCTCAGTCTCAAGGTTCTGTAAACCCAAGTTCATAATGCTAGCTGCAGAAAATAACAGCTGAAAGTGGTTAGCCAAAGGAAGTACCACAGACTAAATCACAGGAAGATGGGTAATCATGTGTACTTACTGCTGCATCTGCTGCAGTGCACAAGAAAGTTTTGGTTTCACACCCGAAGTGAAAGAATAACTTAAAATCCCATAAATAATACATTGAAGAGAGAAAAGTCATTCTAGTGCTGTATCTGGAGAGGCCCTGCTAAGATAAAAGGCTCTGTTCAGTGTTTATCTTGCTGTCAGAGAACAAGGCAAGCAGTGAGGCAGGGTTGTAATTGACCCAAAAGCACATATGAGAAATGAATCAAGGAGAGTGTGCAGTTAAAAGCCTCATATAAAAAGAGAGCTGTAAAGTAAAAGTCCAGCAAATCTGCATTTCAAACGATATGAAAATATGTTTGATCTAGTATACCGATGCACTAAATTTGCTTAAAATTCAACCTTTTGTCCTGGTGTGATTGGAAAGGTGCAAAAATTAATTTGAGGTTAAAGCTTTAGCGTCCTATCTCTCTTAGACATAAAAAGGATATAATTAACCAGAACAGCTGGCTACAACCTTCATTGGAAACTCTGGGAAGCCAGTGTATTCCATTACTGATCCTAGAAGGTAAAAACTACAACAGATATTGATTTGGTAATCCAAGATTCTTATCAATTCTGACCTACATAAAATCTAGTTGTCTTATAGGACCATGTAACTTGTATCACATCATCCATTTAATTGAATACTTATGTGAGTAGATGTTTAAAGCTGCCTCTGACTGAAGTTCTATTATCAAACCTGGAAGGAAGGAAGAAAAAGACTGTCACTTCATAATGGCTTGATACAGGAAATTATATTTAGTATAAAAGTTAATTATTAATCATATATAGGAGCCAAGAAATAAAACAGAATAAAAGTTATTATTTTGATATTTATAATGTTTTATAGATTTATCTTGTCAACTGTTTTTTTCTTGGAAAAATATTGTATTTAAGATTTTTTTTTACTCTTTTATTCTGAGCACACTCACAATGAATGGGAGGTGGCCCAAATAAAAAGGTGTCAGGATAAATCATGTTGCAATTTAAAGCTTACTGTTTATAATCTGGAATCAAAATGTTAAAGTTAAATATATAACTTCCACTTCCATCCTCGATAGAGTAACTGGGAGATATGCCCTCCCACCAAAATCAACAATAAAACTGGACAAAATATTTAAAGCAATTTTTTTCAGGCATTGAAAAATAGGTATCACAGAACTATGATCCTTGAGAGAAGGAGAACATACAAAATAAACTGCATAACAACCTCAATTTTCTGCCTACAGGCATATTCCCTCTGCAGCAGATGGAGGTGGAGCCCAAGCAAAACACCAGTCTCAATGAACCAACATACAGAGAACAGAGTTACAGACTGCTGAAGTAGCTGGAATTTGTAGGGCAGGATATTAAAGAAGTGACAGCAACACAGCAGTTTGCTCCATAAATCATCATAAAACTTAAGTCTTTGGCCAAGGGCTGTGCTATGCATCTGCAGGACAAGATTCTAAAACATCTAGCAGAGCTTACCGGCTCCGGGGCTGAGACTTGTATGGTGATACCAGAGGTTATAGAGTACTGAGAGATATTGGAGTTCCAGTCTAGTCATAATGGAGAGAGCTGACTAAGCAACTATATCCTTGAGTAAGGGCCATGGGTTAGGACAAAGTTCAAAACAAAAGACTTTCAGGACACAAAGGACTCATCATTAATTTAACTGACTACCAAAACAAAATTCAATACTTTTTAAGAAAAAGTGATATAATCCAGACCACATGCAACATGTCCACATTGTTCAATATGCAACACAAAGTTACTAGACATACCTAAGTAATAATGCATGGCACATAATCGGGGGAAAATTAATAGAAACATTTTATCCTGACCTAGATATGATTATAATTCCAGGACTTAAAGGAAAAGATAGTCATAATAAATGCACAGGTGGTAAAAATTAGCAGAGAAATGGAAAACTATGGGGAAAAAATCAACAGTAAATTGTTAAATTTAAAAATATACCTGAAATTAAAAATTCACTACTAGGTTTAACAGCAGATTTTAAACAACACAAATAACTACTTAAATTTAAATCTAGATCAATAAAATTTATATGATAAGATCAAAAATAAAAGAGATTAGAAAAACCAAATATAGCTTCAGTGACCTATGGTACAGCAATAAGTAACCTAACTGTAATTGAAATTCTACAAAAAGAGAAGGAAATGGGGTGAAAATTTGAAGAAGTTAGTCAAAATTACCTATATTTAGTGAAAAACAAACTTACAGATCAATGAAGTTAGGAAACTCCAAGCTGAAGAAAGATAAAGAGCAACACAACTAACAAGTGTGGACATATCATGGTCAAAGTATTAAACACAAAAGCCAAAGAGGAAAATCTAAAAATTATTTAGAGGGGTAAAAGAAAAAAAAGACAGCTTACATAAGATAAAAATCAAGAGATATACACAGATTTGTCATCAGAAACAATACACCAAGAAGACAATACGATGATATACTTAAGATGCTTAGAGAAATAAAAACCCTGCTAATCTATAACTCAATGTTCAATGAAAATATCCCTCAAACATGAAGACAAAATGAAAACTCACAGAAAGAAAATAGCTGAAAGCATTAATCATTAGCAGATCTGCATTGCAACGATGAAAATGCTACCAGAATGAAAATTGTGATCTAGGCCAAGAAAGAAGAGTGCTGGAAATGGTAAATATGTGAGTAATATAAACCAATTGCCTTGTCTTTCTATTACTCCAAAAGAAATTTGGTTAAGGTAACATAAGAATAATAGTAATCATGAAATCACTAAAAAAAAAAAGCAATGAAACAGATAAAAATAGCTAATATTCCAGTAAAGGAAATAAAATATGTTGCTACAAACACTTAATTTATCTGAAAGATTAAAATATAGGAAAAATACGAACAAAAAAGATAAATAAAAAACAAAATAGCAAGATGGCAGATATAAATCTATCCACATAAATAATCGTATTAAAAGAGTTTAATATTCCAATAACAATGCAAAGGAGCATCACCTAACTATGAACTGTCTACAAGAAACCTACTGTAATTATAAAGTCACAAATCAAAAGTAAAAGGATGGAAAAAGATATATCTTGTGAAAACATATCATAAGGAAGCTGAAGTGGCTATATTAATACCACACAAAGAACACTTAAGGTGAAAAACAGAGATATGGAAGCACAATACATTATGATAAAAAAGAAAATTCAACAAAAAAGCATAACAATTCTAAGTATTTATGTATTTAATAACAGGTTTAAAATATGTTAATTAAAAATTGACAGAAATGAAAGGAGTGCACAAATCTACAATTATAGCTGAAGGTATTAGCATACCTTTTTTGGTAATTGATTACTGATTTTAAAAATAGTACAAATAGAGAAGACTTAAAGAAATTATCAACAAACATGACCTATTAATATTTGTAGGACAGTATATTAAAATTAGCAGGCTACACACTTTACAATGTAAATGGAACATTTAACAAGATGGATTGTATCTTAGCCATAAAACAAGCCTCTACAGTTTAAAAAGTATTTAAATCATATAGAGTATGTTCTCTGACTACAACAGAATTACAGATCAATAACAAGTTATCTTGAAAATGTAAAAATATTTTGAAATTTTAAAACATAATTCAATAATCTAGGGCTCAAAGAAGAAATCATGAGGAAAATTGGAAAATATTTGTGAGTGAATGATAATAAAAACACAACATATTAAAATGTATGGAATGAAGTTAAAGCAATATTTAGAGATTGGTTCATATCCTTAAACGCTATACTGGAACAGAAGAGTCTAAAATCAATTACCTAAGCATCCACCCTAACAATCTGCAAAGGAAGTGTAAATTAAATCCAAACTAAATAGATTAAAGGAAATAATACAAGATAATACAAGTTACAATAAATCATTTTAAATGAAAATCAGTAAACAATAGAGAAAACGAATAAAAATAAAAGCTGATTATTTCAAAAGATCAATAAAATTTTAAAACTGTAGCTAAACTGATCAAGGAAAAAGTCACAAATAACAATATCAGGAATGTAAAAGGAGGCTTCCATACAGATCTTACAGACATTAAAGATAATAAAAAATTGTCAAAAATTTGACTAAATGAAACATAAAAATTCTTTGAGACACAAATCATCAAAACTGACACAAGAAGAAATATAATATCTTAATAATACTATATCTAGTAAAGAATTGAATTTCACAAAAGAAAACTCCAGCCTTCAATGACTTCACTGGTGAACCAAATATTTTAAAACTATTATTAATCTTCTACAAAATATTTCAGAAAATATAGATAGATGTTACATCATGAGCCTGGCACTATCTTGATACCAAAACCAGACAAAGATTTACAGTAGAGGAATCTACAAGCAATATTCCTACAAACACAGATGCAAAAGTCTTTTAAATGTATTAAAATATTAAATATAGTAATATATAAAAAGCATATTGTGGCTAAGCAAGATTTATCCCTGGATTATATGATTGATTTAATATGTTAAAATCAATGTAATCACAATATTAATAGAATAAAAGAGAAAAACTGTAATCTTTTTAATTTATGATTTAGAAAAAAAGACATTTGACAAAAGTCCACATCCATTCATAATAAATACTCTCAGCGGTATAAAATATTAAAACAGAATTTCCTAACCCTGATAAGGTCACCTGCAAAAAACCTACAGCTGACATCATATCATTAGTGAAAGACTGAATGTTTGCTTCTGTGTTGGGTAATATGACAAGTACATCCATCCCGCCACTTTTACTCAGCATTTTGCTGGAGGGCACAGCCAGTGTAAGGAGAAAAGAAAGATCATTAAAAACAAAAGGGTTGGTAAGAAAAAGTAAAACTTATTATATTTGAAGATGGCAAAATTGTGTGTAGAAAATATTTAATAATCTACCCCCTAAAATTGTTACTTGAGCTAAGACTGCCTGTAGCAAGTTACTAGGACAACAAAGTCAATACACAAAATAATTGCATTTCTATATACCAAAAAAAGTTAAAAAAATTTTTTTGAAAAATACCCCATGTAATAGCATTAAACAACACGAAATACTGCTGGATAAAGTAACAAGACATGGCCGGGCACGGTGGCTCACGCCTGTAATCCCAGCACTTTGGGAGGCCAAGGCGGGTGGATCACAAGATCAGGGGATGGAGACCATCCTGGCTAACACGGTGAAACCCCGTCTCTACTAAAAACACAAAAAATTAGCCAGGCGTGGTGGCGGGAGCCAGTAGTCCCAGCTACTCAGAAGGCTGAGGCAGGAGAATGGCGTGAACCCGGGAGGCGGAGATTGCAGTGAGCTGAGATCTCACCACTGCACTCCAGCCTGGGTGACAGAGCGAGACTCCGTCTCAAAAAAAAAAAAAAAGTAAAAAGACATATAAGATCTGTACACTGAAAACTTCAAATTTTGCTGACAGAAAATAAAACCTTAACAGAGACATATTATTGTTTTATATTAGAAGATTCAGAAATGTCACATTATCAATTATCTCCAATTTTATCTATAGATTCACTGTAATCCCAATGAAAATATTAGGAGGATTTTTGCAAAATTTGATTAAGTGATTCTACAATGTATTTCCAATGTAAGGGTTCTACAATAGCCAAAATAAAGGGAAAAGAAAAACAAAATTGAACTACCCTAACTCATTTCAAAAGTTACGGTGGAGCTATAGTAATCAAGGCAGTGTTGGCTTGGCATAAGGACAGACATTTTGATCAATGGAACTAGAGTCCAAAAATACACATCTGCCTCTATGTGTGTATATGTGTGTGTATGCATGTTGAAACTGATTTCCAACAGACCAACAGACACCAATGTAAGTCCACGGAGAAAAGAACAAATGTCTTTATCAGAAAATGATGCTGGAACAACAGGATAAACATATGGGGAAAAGAAATAAACTGTACACAAAAATTAATTTGAAATGGATCATGGACCTAAACATAAAAGCTAAACCTGTTTATCTTCTGGAAAAAAATGTAGGGTATCTCTACAACTTTGCCGCAAACCAAGATTTTTTAGAGAAGATTGAAACATCAGTAACCAAAGGGAAAAATAAAGATAAGATGAACCTCATCAAAATTAAAAGGTTGCTCTTCAAAAGTCACCATTAGGAAAATAAAAAAGCAGATCCCAAATTCGGAGAAAATTTTGCAAATCATATATATGACAAATGGAATTCAATAATTAAAAGACAAGTTAACAAAAATAAAGACTTAAAGAGACACTTAATCATGAACTGTATGTAATGGCCAATAAGCACAGAAAAAAAGTGTTCATCACTGTCAGTCATCAGGGAAACACAAATTTGATCACAATGGGATGTCATGACATATTTACTAGAAAGGCTAACATTCAAAATACTGACAACCACAAATCTTGGTGAGAATGTGGGGCAACTGTAAGTCTCTTACACTGTCAATGGGAGTAAATCATGGTACAATTTACTTTGCAAAACAATTTGGTAGTTTCTTATAAGTTTAAGTATACATCCATCCTATGACTTAACAATTCTACTTCTAGATATTTACTCAAGATAAATGAAAACATGTGTGTACCAAAAGTAGTTATCAGTACATTTACAGTATTTTTATTCAAATGGATCATAACAAGAAACAACATAAATGCTTATTAAAGTAGCATAAAATAATAATTTGTTGTATAATCACACAGTAGAAAACTACTCAGTAATAAAAAGAACTATTTATACACACAACAGAAAAGCGAGATGCCAGCAACAAAAACATACATACAGGTTGAACATCCCCAATCTGAAAATCCAAAAATCAAAATGCTTCAAAATGAGAAACATTTTGAATGTCAACATGACACCGGAAGTGGAAATTTTCATACATAACCAACATGACAGGTTATAGTCAAAACTTTGTTTCATGAACAAAATTATGTAAATTATTCTATAAAATTACCTTTAGTCTATGTGTATAAGGTGTACATGAAACATAAATGTATTTCATTTTAGACTTTGGTCCCATCCCCAAGATATTTCATTATTTGTATACAAATATTCCAAAATCTGAAATTGAAACAGATTGAAACAAAATGCTGGTGCCAAGCATTTTGGATAAGGGATACTCAACCTGTACTGTAGTTTTATTTATATGAAGTTCAGAACAGGCAAAACTAATTGGTGATAGAAATCGGAACACTGATTACCTAAGAGAGTTGGAGATTGACTACAATGGAGTATGAGGGCACTTACTTTGGTGATAATGCAGTACTCTATATCTTTATCATAGTGGTGGTAAACAAAGTTCATCACATTTTACATTGAAGGCCTAACCATTTCATTGTCTGTAAGTTTTACCTAAATTTAAAAAATACATTTTAAAAACTAAGATCCTATGACAATCCTCTGTTTTTATTATGGGTTTAATAATTTTAAAACCATTTTATCTTTCTCTAAATTAAATTTTTCCCATGTGTAAATTCCTCTGGCAAAGTATTGCTAAATTAACTTTTTTATACTGTTGGGATGCTAATTCACTGGGCTTACTCAAATTAAAAAAAGCAATTCAACTTCTGGATGTTATCAATTATCTCTTACTGACTTGAGTATTTCAGTCCTTTAAAGGAATGTTTAAATCAGTCCTTACAATCCCACAAGGACCTTTCTCTTTGTGACATATTTCTCAGACATCTCCTTACTATTTTCAGTTGTTGTTCCTATTTTTTCAATTAAAATTCTGACACGGGTAGTCAGAAAACCTTTGGTAGTATGATCCATGAAATGGCATCATGAACTAAATGTAATCTTTATATCCCACAGTAATTTCATGGAAAGTGTTTTATGTCTCTATCAGGTTCTTGTTTTCCATAAAGAAAAAGCCTAAAAATAATTATTCTAAGGAAGTCCTATAGCACTTAATGTTGGAGAATTGGATTTATAGTTCCAGAGACATATGCTATGCTCAAAACTGTTCAACTAAAATAAGTAGAATTAAAGGGAAACCACCTGCTATCTAGTAGAAAAGAGTATTAGCCCTTCAGTATCAGGTGTTTAACGAATACTTCCAGCAATATTGCAAGACGAACATCAAAGGCCATTGCCTTTGTACCTCAAAGAAAGAAATTTATCCAGGAAAAAAAGTTGTGTTTTTAGTTGTTGTTGTTGGTTTTTTTGTTTGTTTCTTTTTGTTTTTTGCCTATGGGATGTATTGCTACTTGTGCTTAAATTTGGTCTTAAAAGGGCTAGAACCCTGGCATTTTCTTTTGGCTGTTATACTTACTGATCATCACCAAAATTATGCTAAAAGGTAGGTTAGGTTTAGTCTTCTGACACTATCATAAGTGCACTCGTTGATGTAGTACGTGACAGACACTACTAATCCAACATTACTGATGAGGAAACTAAAACTTAAGAAAAATTTACTTTGCATTTTCACAATGCCAGTTAAATCAGGTAATTCAAGTCTTCTAAAGTAGCTAAATCAATTTTTAAATACATTCAGGCAATGCATTAATCAAATTTCCAAAATTTGTGGTTTAGCAACATGTAGGCACATCTTAAATAACATATCAAGTTAAGTAGAAGTTCCTGCTTAATGCTCTGGTAAGTCAAAAGGCAAAACACATTCTTTATTACTATTCTTATGGTTTTAAAGTTTAGTGAAGAAAATAATTTGGCCTGAAAACACCTTGTCATCATGGATGTAAAAATACAAAAAAGTTAATAGCAATATTTATTACTAGTACTAAATAATTGTATTATATGAATTATAACCAACATTTATGGAGCATTTATTATATGCTAGGGCCTATGTATATAATAGGTCCTATTATATCTTATTATAATAAGATAGTATAATATCTTACTTGTGCTAAAAGAAGAAAAATGTGGGCACAACCCATGGATAGTGAGCAGAAGTAGGGTGGGTGTTGCTTCACCTGGGAAGTACACGGAGTAGGGGGGACCTCCCTCCCCCAGCCAAGGCAAGTGGAGAGGGACTGTCTTACCCACCAGGGGTACCACACTTTTCCCACGGATTTTTGCAATCCGCAGATCAGGAGATTCCCTCATGAACCTACACCATCAGGGCCCTGGGTCTCAAGCACAAAACTGGGCAGCTGTTCAGGTAGGCACTGGGCTGCAGGAATTTTTATATGCTCCAACGGTGCCTGGAATGCCAATGAGACAGGAGAACCATCCACTCCCATGGAAATGGGGCTGAAGCAGGGGACCAAGCGGTCTCACTCTGCGGTTCCCACTCCCAGGGACCCCAGCAAGCTAAGAACCACTTGCTTGCAATTCCCATTGCCAGCACAGCAGTCTGGAGTCAGCCCAGGACCATGGAGTTGGTGGGGGGAGGGGTGACCGCCATTACTGTGGCTTTAGTAGGCGGTTTTCCCCTGACAGCGCTAAGGAGACTGGGAGGTTTGGACTGGGTGGAATTCCCCACAGTGCAGCAAATTGACTGTGGCCAGACTGCTTCTCTAGATCCCTTCTCACTGGGCAGGGCCTCCCTGCAGAAAGTGGAGGAGCTCCAGTCAGGGGCTTACAGACAGAACTCTCATCTCCCTGGGACAGAGCACCTCGGGGGAGGGGCAGCCACCATCTCAAGTTCGGCAGACTTAATCTTTCCCACCTGCCAGCTCTGAAGAGATCTGCTGATCTCAACGAGGAGGATTCCCGCAGCACAGCACACCAGCTCTGCTAAGGGACAGACTGCCTCCTCAAGAGGATCCCTGAGCCTGTGCCTCCTGACTGGGTGAGACCTCCCAACAGTGGTTGGGAGACATCTCATACAGGAGAGTTCCAGCTGGCA
The DNA here is from genome assembly GCF_028885655.2 of Pongo abelii. Classification (NCBI taxonomy): domain Eukaryota; kingdom Metazoa; phylum Chordata; class Mammalia; order Primates; family Hominidae; genus Pongo; species Pongo abelii. The sequence continues at coordinate 73,311,974 of NC_071992.2, forward strand.
TCAGGTCAGTGCTCCTCTGGGACAAAGTTTTCAGAGGAAGGAGGAGGCAGCAATTTTTGCTGTTCTGCAGCCTTCACTGGTGATACCCAGGCAAACAGGGTCTGGAGTGAACTCCCAGAAAACTGCAGCAGACCTGCAGAAGAGGGGCCCGACTGTTACAAGAAAAACGAACAAACAGAAAGCAACAACAACATCAACAAAAAAGACCCCACAAAAACCCTATCCAAGGATTAGCAGCCTCAAAGAGAAAAGGTAGATAAATCCATGAAGATGAGGAAAAACCAATGCAAAAATGCTGAAAATCCCAAAACCCAGAATGCCTCTTCTCCTCCAAATGATTGCAACACATCTCCAGCAAGGGCACAGAACTGGGCTGAAGCTGAGATGGATGAACTGACACAAGTAGGCTTTAGAAAGTGGGTAGTAACAAATTTCGCTGAGCTAAATAAAGGATTATGTTCTAGCCTAATGCTGAGAAGCTAAGAACCATGATAAAATATTATGGGAGCTGTTAACTGGAATAACCAGTTTAGAGAGGAACATAAATGACCTGATGGAGCTGAAAAACACAGCACAAGAACTTTGTGATGCAAACACAAGTACCAATAGCTGAAATGACCAAGTGGAAGAGAGAGTATCACAGCCTGAAGACTATCTCGCTGAAATAGGGCATGAAGACAAGACTGGAGAAAAAAGAATGAAAGGAAACAAACAAAACCTCCGAGAACTATGGGACTATGTCAAAAGACTGAACCTATGACTGATTGGAGTACCTGAAAGAGATGGGGAGAATGAAACCAAGTTGGAAAACACACTTCAGGATATCATCCAGGAGAACTTCCCCAGTCTAGCAAGACAGGCCAATATTCAAATTCAAGACATCGAGAGAACTGCAGTAGGGTACTTCACAAAAGATCTACCCCAAGACACATAATCATCAGATTCTCCAAGGTTGAAATGAAAGAAAAAATGTTAAGGGCAAGAGAGAAAGGACAGGTCACCTACAAAGGGAAGCCCATTAGACTAACAGTGGACTTCTCACTGGAAACCCCACAAGCCAGAAGAGATTGGGGGCCAATATTTGACATTCTTAAGAAAAAGAAATTCCAACCCAGAATTTCATATCTGTCCAAACAAAGCTTCATAAGCAAAGGAGAAATAAAATCCTTTTCAGACAAGCAAATGCTGAGGGATTTGTCCCCATCAGGCCTGTCTTGCAAGAGCTCCAGAAGGAAGCAGTAAAACCTGGATAGGAAAAACCTATCCTATCTATGAAACTACAAAAACACACTGAAGTACAGAGACCAGTGACACTATGAAGCAAATACATTAACAAGTCTGCAAAATTAAACAGCCAGCATCATGATGACAGGATCAAATTCACACATAACAATATTAAACTTAAAGGTAAATGGGCTAAATGTCCTAATTAAAAGACACAGAGTGGCAAGCTGGATACAAAGAAAAGACTCATCAGTGTGCTGTATTCAAGAGACACATCTCAACAACGATCAAAAAAAACAAAGGGCATTACATAATATTAAAGTGTTCAATTCCCCAAGAAGAGCTAACTATCCTAAATACATGTGCACCCAATACAGGAACACTCAGATTCATAAAATAAGTTCTTAGAGAACTACAAAGAGACTTAGACCCCCACACAATAATAGTGACAGACTTTAATACCCTCACAGTCAGCATTAGACAGATCATCGAGACAGAAAATTAACAAAGATATTTAGGACTTGAGCTCAGACCAAGTGGACCTGATAGATATCTACAGAACTCTCCACCCAAAACAACAGATTTTTTTTGGTGCCACATGGCACTTACCCTAAAATTGATCACATAATTGGAAGTAAAACACTCTTCAGCAGATGCAAAAATAAAAAAACTGGAATCATAAGAAACAGTCTCTCAGACCACAGCACAATCAAATTAGAACTCAAGATTTAAAAGCCCACTCAAAACCACACAGCTACATGGAAATTGAACAAACTGCTCCTGAATGACCCCTGGGTAAATAATGAAATTAAGGCAGAAATCAAGAAGTTCTTTGAAACCAGTGAGAACAAAGAGACAATGTATCAGAATCTCTAGGATGCAGTTGAAGATGTGTTAAGAGGGAAATTTATTGCACTAAATGCCCACATCAAAAAGCTAGAAAAATCTCAAATTGACACCCCAATATCACAACTAAAAGAACTAGAGAACCAAGAGCAAACAAACCCCAGAGCTAGGAGAAGACAGGAAATAATCAATTTCAGAGAGGAATTGAAGGACATAGAGACAAAAAAAAACTTCAAAAAATCAACAAATCCACAAACTTTTTTTAATCAATAAAATAGACAGCTAGCAAGACTAATAAAGAAGAAAAGAGAGAAGATTCAAATAAACACAATCAGAAATGATAAGGGGGATACCACCACTGACCCAAAGAAATACAAACAACCCTCAGAGAATACTATAAACAACTCTATGCAAATAAACTGGAAAATCTAGAAGAAATAGATAAATTCCTGGACACAAACACCCTTCCAAGGCTGAACCAGAAAGAACTTGAATCCCTGAATAGAACAATAACAAATTCTGAAATTGAGGCAGTAATAAATAGTCTACCAACCAAAAAAAGCTCAGGTCCAGATGGATTTATAGCTGAATTCTAACAGAGATACAAAGCAAAGTTGGTAGGTACCATTTCTTCTGAAACTATTCCAAGCAATTAAAAAGGAGAGACTCCTCCCTATCTCATTATATGAGGTCAGCGTCGTCCTGATACCAAAACCTGCCAGAGATACAACCAAAAAAGAAAACTTTGGGCCAATACTCACGATGAACATAGATGGAAAAATCCTCAATAAAATACCAGCAAATGGAGTCCAGCAGCACATCAAAAAGCTTATTCACCATGATCAAGTCGGCTTCATCCCTGGGATGCAAGGCAGGTTCAACAGATGCAAATCAATAAACATAATTCATCAAATAAACAGAACTAGAGACAAAAACCACATAATTATCTCAATAGATGCAAAAAAGACCTTTGATAAAATTCAACATCCCTGCATGTTAAAAACTCTCAATAAACTAGACATTGAAGGAACATACCTCAAAATAATAAGAGCCATTTATGACAAATCCACAGCCAATATCATACTGAATGGGCAAAAACTGGAGGCATTCCCTTAAAAACTGGCACAAGACAAGGATGCTCTCTCTCACCACTCTTATTCAATAGTGTTGAAAGTTCTGGCCATGGCAATTAGGCAAGAGAAAGAAATATAGGGTATTCAAATGGGAAGAGAGGAAGTCAAATTGTCTTTGTTTGAAGATGACATGATTCTGTATATAGAAAACCACATTGTCTCAGCCCAAAAGCTTCTTAAGCTGATAAGCAAATTTAGCAAAGTCTCAGGATACAAAGTCAATGTGCAAAAGTCACAAGCATTCCTATACACCAACAACAGGCAAGCAGAAAGCCAAATCATGAATGAACTCCCATTCACAATTGCCACAAAGAGAATAAAATACCTAGGAATACAGCTAACAAGGAAAATGAAGGACCTCTTCAAAGAGAACTACAAACCACTGCTCAAGGAAATCAGAGAGAACACAAACAAATGGAAAAACATTCCATCTGCTCATGGGTAGAAAGAATCAGTAGAGTGAAAATAACCATACTGCCCAAAGCAATTTATAGATTCAATGCTATTCCCATTAAACTACCATTGACATTCTTCACAGAATTAGAAAAAATTATTTTAAAATTCATATGGAACCAAAAAAGAGCTCACATAGCCAAGATAATCCTAAGCAAAAAGAACAAAGCTAGGTGATGGGTTGATATGTGCAGCAAACCACCATGGCACACGTTTACCTATGTGACAAACCTGCACATCCTGCACATATACCCCATAACTTTAAATAATTAATTAATTTAAAAAGAGAAAGTCTTAAGAGAAAAAAAAGAAACCCATCCCCATCTTACAGATGAGCCTTAGAGAGATTAATTGACTTGACTGTGATCACCTGACTCATCAGAGCCTGAGCAGTTTTGACAGCACAATTACTGACATCAGAGCCTTTGCAGTTTATAGATTTGTCTTCATTCCTAATTTTCTTCATATTCCTCTTCCCTCTTTGGAAAGGGTTCCTATGAATATGACCTGCCAAATAAACAGATTGTAAATCTAATCAGTTAGGTTTCAGCAAAAAGGGAAAAGACTGTCACTTGGAGATTGAAATCAGGCTAAAAATTCGACTACGGAATTACCTTATGTCATTCTAAAAAGAGTCCTTCTGCTAAACTTAGCCACAAGTGGCCACCCAAAACCGCTTGGGAAGAAACGAGCCAGAGACACAGAAGTATAATTTGCTGTATTACAGAATATCAGTTTTGCCAACTGGCTCTCTAATGTGAGCTCTGTTTGTCAAAAAAAATGAATTCAATATGACAGAAGTGTTTTCTGTCGCTTGCACGCTGGCCAAGAGTCGATCAACTCTGCTTGCCAAACAGAATGCCTCTGACAAGGTCATCAGCAAAGTCACTCTTAAGTGATTGGGCACAGACAATTATTACATAAGCATTCGTGACTCTGTGTGGAAATGTACACTGATCAATCTTAGAGACAGAAATTTCATGGATATAAAAAGAAAATAATCTACTACATTCACCCTGTTGAGCAATCAATTTATTGCCAACAGAATACAGTTTATTACCAACAGAATATAGACTATGCTTGAAGAAGACAAGAATTGCATGTTAATTTCTTGCTACTAACTAAACTTTAATTATTCTGTCTTAGGGACTCAAACTAATGATCACACAACTGTGCTCTGAATTAATACAGGTAAAAAATGATCACACATTTTCTTGAGTCAAATGATAGCTGTTCAAGCAAGAGAATAGATATGTTATGTAATTAATTTGTAAATAGTTGTGATTCAAGTCTAAGAATATTATTTGCTCATCATGAAAGTTAAAGCTCTCAAGGCAAAAATAATCACTTGCATTATATTATTACACACATCACAAGTTGGGGAGGTACAATGACATGGCAATTACTCAATATTTCAGCACAGTTGACTGAGAGCACTTTTAGGAAATGCTTGGCTGTAGAACAAAAGCCAGCTTTGAAAGTTCACTTTAGGGAAAAATAATGATCTTTTGGTATCTGTCTGGCTCCATTCTTCCAGTTCACTAACTTCTATTACTCAAGAGAATTCTTAAAATAGTCAATGTCTACTTATTCTTGGAGACATGTAAGAAGAGTCTAGGACTAATAACTTCGGTGTTTCTTCTTCCTCTTACTCTCAAAATATGGCTTTCCTAAAAGCAAGGTGGAAAGTTGGTGATTACTTATTAAACTGGTGCTGTAAAAAAAAAAAAAATTAGAAAAAAAAGGATTAGTATGACATTTTACGCACAATTTATTCTTTCAATAGCTTCATTGGGAATAATTTAGATACTACAATACTCATCTATTGTAAGTGTAGAAGTCAGTAATTTTTAGTAAATTTGGAAATTTGTGCAATTATCACCACAATCTAGCTTTCAGGCATTTCTATCACCCCCCAAAACTTCCCTCCCTTCTATTTGCAGTCAATTCCATTCCTATCCTCACTCCCATGTAACTATGGATCCACTTTCTCTACATAGACTTACTTTTTTATGGGAAATTCATAAATATGTAATCTAAGATATATAGTCTTTTGTGTCTAGATTCCTTTACTTGGTATAATATTTTTGAAGTTCATCCATATTGCAGCATGTGAAAGTAGTTCTTTCCTTTTTATTTGCTGAATAGTGTTCCACTGTATGAATATACCACATTGTCTATCCAGTCACCAGTTGGCTGACCATAGACATTTTGATTGTTTCCAGTTTGAGGCCTTTATGAATAATGCTACTGTGAACATCAGCACAAGTCTTTACGTGGATATTAATTTTTAGTTCTTTTGGGTAGTTACCAAGAAGAAGAATAGCTGGATTGTAGGGTAAATGTATGTTTGATTTTTGAGGAATAAGCCAAACTATTTTCAAATGTAGCTGTACAATTTTACATGTCCATCAGCAATGTATATTGGTTCCAGATTTTCCACATCCTCACCAGTTCTTGGTATTGTCAGTCTTTTTTATTACAGCCATTTGCATGTGTGTGGTGATATCACATTGTGGTTTAAAAGCATATTTCTCTAATGACAATGATGTAGCTCATGAAAGATCTGATCAAAAGAATGAAAAAACAAGCTACAGAGTTAGAGAAAATATTGCAAGCAATATATATGACAAGGGAATAGTATTTAGAATATGTAGAGAATTCCCAGCACTCAATAGTTAAAAAAAAAATCCAGTTAGAAGCTGGGCAAAATACATGAACAGGCATTTTACTAGAGGATATACAAACAGTAAACTAACAAATGAAAAGATTCTCCACATCTCTAGCCACTAGGGAAATGCAAATTAATACCACAATGAGGTAATGCTACCCACCTCTCACAGTGGCTGGAATAAAAATTAGTGACAACACCAAATACTGGCAAGGTTGCAAAGAAATTGGATGACTCATACACTACTGATGGGAATGTAAAATGATATTTCCATTCTCGAAAATATTTTGGCACTCCTTAAAAAAACTAAACATTTGACTAACATACAACCCCGCAATTTCACTTTTGGGCATTTATCCTAGAGAAATAAAAACTTAAGTTCATGCTAAAACCTATACACAAATGTTCTTGGCAGGGTTTTTTTTGTAATAAGCAAAAAACTGGAAACAATCAAAATGTCTTTTAGCAGGTGATTGACTAAACAAGTTGTTGCTACATCCAAACCATTGAATACTACTCAGCAGTAAAAAGGGAAAGTTATTCATGTACTCAACAACTTAATCTCCAGAGAATTGTGCTGAGTGAAAAAAAGTCCAATTTCAAATGGCCATTTGTAAGATTTTATTTATATAACATTCTTAAAATAACAAAATTATAGAAATAGAAAACAGATTGGGGTTGCAAGAGGTAAAGAATGATGAGAGGAAAAGGAAGTGGTGTGGCCATAAAAAGGCAACAGGATGGACCTTTGCAGTGATGGAAATGTTCTATATCTTGATTATATGAATACCAACATCTTGGCTGTGATATTGAGCTATAGTTTTATGAGATGTTATCATTGGAGAAAATTAGTAAAGAATACATTGAATCTTTTCATATTATTTATTACAACTGCATGTAAATCTACAATTATCTTTAAAAAAAGGTTTCCTTATAAAAAATCTACTTACTAGAAATATAATTTTTTTCTCAATTCTAAATTCTGCTCCACTTATTTACATAATTATCTTTGTGCTAATTCCATACTTTCTTGATTACTGTGGCTTTATTGTATAAGTTTTGAAAGTTGGCAGTGTAAATGCTCCAACTTGGTTCTTATTTACCAAAACTGGTTTGGCAATTCTAGTTCCATTGCATTTTCATAAAAATTTTAGAATCATGAGATAGATCAATAGCTACAAAAAATATGCTGGATTTTGATGGGGATTATGTTAAATCTATAGATCAATTTGGGAAGAATTGATGTCCTATTTTTTCCAATCCATATATGTTGACTATTGCTCTATTTTACTTTAAATTACTATCAGCAATATTTTATAATTTTCAATATACAAGTTTTACTCTTATTTCTTAAAATATATTCCCATTTATTTTTTTATGCCATTGTGGATGAAATTGTTTTCCTAATTTTATTTTTGGATTGTTCACTTACAGTATTTTAAAAGTTGGTTTTAGCATACTGATCTTGTATCTTGTAACCTTACTAAATTAATTTATTAGTTCTACTAATTTTTTCAGATTCTTTAGAATTTTCTACATACAATATAATGTCATCTGAAAACAAAACCATAAAAATAGTTTTACTTCCTTTCAAATATAGATGCCCCTCCTCCCTCCCTCTTTCCTTCCTTCCTGTCTTCTTTCCTTCCTTCCTTCGTCATTCCTTCCTTCCTCCCTCCCTCCCTCCCTCCCTCTCTCCCTTTCTTCCTTCCTTTCTTTCTTTTTTGTTCTTACAATTCTTTTAATTTCTAGGGTCTAGAGTGACGCTGCCTGTATCATCCCTAGTTTAATAAATTGTGTTTTCTCACTTTTTTCTTGATCAATTCAGCTGAAGATTTATTAATTCTTTTTCAAAGATCAACTTCCGATCAACTTATCAATTTTCTCTGTTATTGGTTTTTTTTCTATTTCATTGGTTTCTATTTTGTTGTTATTTCTTTCTTCTGCCTACTTTGAGCTTATTGTTTTTTCTAATTTCTTTAGACAGAAGCTTAAGTGATTGGAGATATTCTTTTCTAATACACATATTTAAAGCTGTAAGTGTTTCTCAATGCATTGCTTATTTTTTATTTTTATGGATACATAGTAGATGTATATATTTATGAGGTATGTGAGATGTTTTGATACAGGCATGCAAGGCATAATAATCCCATCATGTAAAATGGAATATTTATTCCCTCTAGTATTTATCTTTTGTGTTACAAACAGTCCAATTATACTTTATTAGTTATTTTTAGATGTACGATTAAATTCTTATTGACATTTTTAAATGTACAATTAAATTCTATAGTCACCCTATTGTCCTATCAAATACCAGAACTGGCTCATTCTTTCTAACTACATTTTTATACCCATGTAACCATCATTCTATTCTCTGTCTCCATTCGTTCAATTGTCTTAATGTTTAGCTCCCCAAAATGAGTGAGAATTTACAAAGCTTGCCTCTCTGTGCCTGACGTATTTCACTTAATGTAGTAGCCTCCATTTCCATCCATGTTGTTGCAAATGACAGGATCTTACTCTTTTTTATGGCTGAATAGTACTCCATTGTGTATATGTGCCACACTTTCTTTACCCATTCATCTGCTGATGGACACTTGGGTTGCTTCCAAATGTTGGCTATTTTGTCCTTTAATTCTTTAAGCATGTTTTTCTTTAGTTCTTTAAAAATGTTTATAATAGCTGCTTTGACATCTTGGCCTGCTAAATATATCTGGGCCTATTCAGAGATAATTTATGATGTCACCTTTTCCCCCGAGTATGGGTTACACTTTTCTGTTGCTCTGCATGTCTTTGCATAATATTTTGTTGAAAACTGGGCATTTTAAATAATATGTTGTAGTAGCTTTTGATTCTAATTTTTGTGCATGAGAATTGTCGTTGCTGGGTTTTTCTGTTTGTTTTGTTTTGATTTGTTATTTAGTAACTTCTCTAGACTTAATCTGCTATATTTGTATCCTCCATGATGTACCGTCACTAAGATCTCTGATTATTTTTACATTCTTAGTTTTACTTTTTTTTTTTTTTGTAGGTTATTTCAAAAGAAGATATATATGATTTTATTTTTGTAATGACATCTCTGACATTCTGTCAGAGATTCTGGGCAGAAATAACTGTTTAAGGGTATTTGTAGCTAGTACAGAATATTGGTGACCTAAGTTTTTTTTTTTTTTTAATTTTTTTTTCTTTTTATTATTATCATTCTTCTTCTTCTTCTTCTTCTTCTTCTTCTTCTTCTTCTTCTTCTTCTTCTTCTTCTTCTTCTTCTTTAGGCTCTATGGTACATGTGCGCAACATGCAGGTAAGTTACATATGTATACATGTGCCATGCTGGTGCGCTGCACCCACCAACTCGTCATCTAGCATTAGGTATATCTCCCAATGCTATCCCTCCCCCCTCCCCCCAACCCACAACAGTCCCCGAAGTGTGATGTTCCCCTTCCTGTGTCCATGTGTTCTCATTGTTCAATTCCCACCTATGAGTGAGAATATGTGGTGTTTAGTTTTTTGTTCTTGCAATAGTTTACTGAGAATGATGATTTCCAATTTCATCCATGTCCCTACAAAGGACGTGAACTCATCATTTTTTATGGCTGCATAGTATTCCATGGTGTATATGTGCAACATTTTCTTAATCCAGTCTATCATTGTTGGACATTTGGGTTGGTTCCAAGTCTTTGCTATTGTGAATAATGCCGCAATAAACATATGTGTGCATGTGTCTTTATAGCAGCATGATTTATAGTCCTTTGGGTATATACCCAGTAATGGGATGGCTGGGTCAAATGGAATTTCTAGTTCTAGATCCCTGAGGAATTGCCACACTGATTTCCACAAGGGTTGAACTAGTTTACAGTCCCACCAACAGTGTAAAAGTGTTCCTATTTCTCCACATCCTCTCCAGCACCTGTTGTTTCCTGACTTTTTAATGATTGCCATTCTAACTGGTGTGAGATGGTATCTCATTGTGGTTTTGATTTGCATTTCTCTGATGGCCAGTGATGGTGAGCATTTTTTCTGTGTTTTTTGGCTGCATAAATGTCTTCTTTTGAGAAGTGTCTGTTCATGTCCTTTGCCCACTTTTTGATGGGGTTGTTTTTTTCTTGTAAATTTGTTGGAGTTCATTGTAGATTCTGGATATTAGCCCTTTGTCGGATGAGTAGGTTGCGAAAATTTTCTCCCATTTTGTAGGCTGCCTGTTCACTCTGATGGTAGTTTCCTTTGCTGTGCAGAAGCTCTTTAGTTTAATTAGATCCCATTTGTCAATTTTGGCTTTTGTTGCCATTGCTTTTGGTGTTTTAGACATGAAGTCCTTGCCCATGCCTATGTCCTGAATGGTATTGCCTAGGTTTTCTTCTAGGGTTTTTATGGTTTTAGGTCTAACGTTTAAGGCTTTAATCCATCTTGAATTGATTTTTGTATAAGGTGTAAGGAAGGGATCCAGTTTCAGCTTTCTCCATATGGCTAGCCAGTTTTCCCAGCACCATTTATTAAATAGGGAATCCTTTCCCCATTTCTTGTTTTTGTCAGGTTTGTCAAAGATCAGATAGTTGTAGATATGTGGCATTATTTCTGACGGCTCTGTTCTGTTCTGTTGATCTATATCTCTGTTTTGGTACCAGTACCATGCTGTTTTGGTTACTGTAGCCTTGTAGTATAGTTTGAAGTCAGGTAGCGTGATGCCTCCAGCTTTGTTCTTTTGGCTTAGGATTGACTTGGCGATGCGGGCTCTTTTTTGGTTCCATATGAACTTCAAAGTAGTTTTTTCCAATTCTGTGAAGAAAGTCATTGGTAACTTGATGGGGATGGCATTGAATCTGTAAATTACCTTGGGAAGGATGGCCATTTTCATGATATTGATTCTTCCTACCCATGAGCATGGAATGTTCTTCCATTTGTTTGTATCCTCTTTTATTTCCTTGAGCAGTGGTTTGTAGTTCTCCTTGAAGAGGTCCTTCACATCCCTTGTAAGTTGGATTCCTAGGTATTTTATTCTCTTTGAAGCAATTGTGAATGGGAGTTCACTCATGATTTGGCTCTCTGTTTGTCTGTTATTGATGTATAAGAATGCTTGTGATTTTTGCACATTGATTTTGTATCCTGAGACTTTGCTGAAGTTGCTTATCAGCTTAAGGAGATTTTGGGCTGAGACAATGGGGTTTTCTAGATATACTATCATGTCATCTGCAAACAGGGACAATTTGACTTCCTCTTTTCCTAATTGAATACCCTTGATTTCCTTCTCTTGCCTAATTGCCCTGGCCAGAACTTCCAACACTATGTTGAATAGGAGTGGTGAGAGAGGGCATCCCTGTCTTGTGCCAGTTTTCAAAGGGAATGCTTCCAGTTTTTGCCCATTCAGTATGATATTGGCTGTGGGTTTGTCATAAATAGCTCTTATTATTTTTAGATACGACCCATCAATACCTAATTTATTGAGAGTTTTTAGCATGAAGCGTTGTTGAATTTTGTCAAAGGCCTTTTCTGCATCTATTGAGATAATCATGTGGTTTTTGACTTTGGTTCTGTTTATATGCTGGATTACATTTATTGATTTGCGTATATTGAACCAGCCTTGCATCCCAGGGATGAAGCCCACTTGATCATGGTGGATAAGCTTTTTGATGTGCTGCTGGATTCTGTTTGCCAGTATTTTATTGAGGATTTTTGCATCAATGTTCATCAAAGATATTGGTCTAAAATTCTCTTTTTTTGTTGTGTCTCTGCCAGGCTTTGGTATCAGGATGATGCTGGCCTCATAAAATGAGTTAGGGAGGATTCCCTCTTTTTCTATTGATTGGAATAGTTTCAGAAGGAACGGTACCAGCTCCTCCTTGTACCTCTGGTAGAATTCGGCTGTGAATCCATCTGGTCCTGGACTTTTTTTGGTTGGTAAGCTATTGATTATTGCCACAATTTCAGCTCCTGTTATTGGTCTCTTCAGAGATTCAACTTCTTCCTGGTTTAGTCTTGGGAGGGTGTATGTGTTGAGGAATTTATCCATTTCTTCTAGATTTTCTAGTTTATTTGCGTAGAGGTGTTTGTAATATTCTCTGATGGTAGTTTGTATTTCTGTGGGATCGGTGGTGATATCCCCTTTATCATTTTTTATTGCATCTATTTGATTCTTCTCTCTTTTTTTCTTTATTAATCTTGCTAGCGGTCTATCAATTTTGTTGATCCTTTCAAAAAACCAGCTCCTGGATTCATTAATTTTTTGAAGTGTTTTTTGTCTCTATTTCCTTCAGTTCTGCTCTGATTTTAGTTATTTCTTGCCTTCTGCTAGCTTTTGAATCTGTTTGCTCTTGCTTTTCTAGTTCTTTTAATTGTGATGTTAGGGTGTCAATTTTGGATCTTTCCTGCTTTCTCTTGTGGGCATTTAGTGCTATAAATTTCCCTCTACACACTGCTTTGAATGCATCCCAGAGATTCTGGTATGTTGTGTCTTGGTTCTCGTTGGTTTCAAACAACATCTTTATTTCTGCCTTCATTTCGTTACGTACCCAGTAGTCATTCAGGAGCAGGTTGTTCAGTTTCCACGTAATTGAGCAGTTTTGAGTGAGATTCTTAACCCTGAGTTCTAGCTTGATTGCACTGTTATCTGAGAGATAGTTTGTTATAATTTCTGTTCTTTTACATTTATTAAGGAGAGCTTTACTTCCAAGTATATGGTCAATTTTGGAATAGGTGTGGTGTGGTGCTGAAAAAAATGTATATTCTGTTGATTTGGGGTGGAGAGTTCTGTAGATGTCTATTAGGTCCGCTTGGTTCAGAGCTGAGTTCAATTCCTGGGTATCCTTGTTGATTTTCTGTTTCGTTGATCTGTCTAATGTTGACAGTGGGGTGTTAAAGTCTCCCATTATTAATGTGTGGGAGTCTAAGTCTCTTTGTAGGTCACTCAAGACTTGCTTTATGAATCTGGGTGCTCCTGTATTGGGTGCATATATATTTAGGATAGTTAGCTCTTCTTGTTGAATTAATCCCTTTACCATTATGTAATGGCCTTCTTTGTCTCTTTTGATCTTTGTTGGTTTAAAGTCTGTTTTATCAGAGACTAGGATTGCAACCCCTGCCTTTTTTTGTTTTCCATTTGCTTGGTAGATCTTCCTCCATCCTTTTATTTTGAGCCTATGTGTGTCTCTGCACATGAGATGGGTTTCCTGAATACAGCACACTGATGGGTCTTGAGTCTTTATCCAATTTGCCAGTCTGTGTCTTTTAATTGGAGCATTTAGTCCATTTACATTTAAAGTTAATATTGTTATGTGTGAATCTGATCCTGTCATTATGATGTTAGCTGGTTATTTTGCTCATTAGTTGATGCAGTCTCTTCCTAGTCTCCATGGTCTTTACATTTCGGTATGATTTTGCAGTGGCTGGTACCGGTTGCGCCTTTCCATGTTTAGCGCTTCCTTCAGGAGCTCTTTTAGAGCAGGCCTGGTGGTGACAAAATCTCTCAG